>NC_088615.1:20255294-20555294 GCF_036013475.1 Columba livia
TTTACTTCTTTCTTACTTCTTTCTTACTTTTTTCTTACTTCTTTCTTACTTCTTTCTTTCTTCTTTCTTACTTCTTTCTAACTTCTTTTTTCTTCTTTCTTTTTCTTTATTTCTTCTTTCTTTCTTACTTCTTTCTTCCTTCTTTCTTACTTCTTTCTTACTTCTTTCTTACTTCTTTCTTAATTCTTTCTTACTTCTTTCTTACTTCTTTTTTACTTCTTTCTTACTTCTTTCTTTTTTCTTTCTTACTTCTTTCTTACTTCTTTCTTACTTATTTCTTACTTCTTTCTGACTTCTTTCTTACTTATTTCTTCTTTCTTACTTCTTTCTTACTTCGTTCTTACTTCTTTCTTTCTTACTTCTTTCTTACTTCTTTCTTACTTCTTTCTTACTTCTTTCTTTCTTCTTTCTTACTTCTTTCTTTCTTCTTTCTTACTTCTTTCTTTCTTCTTTCTTTCTTCTTTCTTACTTCTTTCTTTCTTAGTTCTTTCGTACTTTTTTCTTACTTCTTTCTTTCTTACTTCTTCTTACTTTTTACTTCTTTTTCTTGTTTTCCAACTTCTTTCTTACTTCTTTCCTACTTCTTTCTTACTTCTTTCTTCTTTCTTTCTTACTTCTTTCTTACTTCTTTCTTACTTCTTTCTTACTTCTTTCTTTCTTCTTTCTTTCTTCTTTCTTCTTTCTGACTTCTTTCTTCTTTCTTCTTTCTTTCTTACTTCTTTCTTACTTCTTTCTTACTTCTTTCTTACTTCTTTCTTACTTCTTTCTTTTCTTTCTTTCTTATTTCTTACTTCTTTCTTACTTACTTCTTTCTTACTTCTTTCTTACTTTTTTCTTACTTCTTTCTTACTTCTTTCTTTCTTCTTTCTTACTTCTTTCGTACTTCTTTTTTCTTCTTTCTTTCTTCTTTATTTCTTCTTTCTTTCTTACTTCTTTCTTTCTTCTTTCTTACTTCTTTCTTTCTTACTTCTTTCGTACATCTTTTGTACTTCTTTCTTTCTTACTTCTTTCTTACTTCTTTCTTACTTCTTTCTTACTCCTTTCTTACTTCTTTCTTACTTCTTTCTTACTTCTTTCTTACTTCTTTTTTTTCTTTCTTACTTCTTTCTTACTTCTTTCTACTTTTTTCTTACTTCTTTCTTACTTCTTTCTTACTTCTTTCTGACTTATTTCTTACTTATTTCTTCTTTCTTACTTCTTTCTTACTTCTTTCTTTCTTCTTTCTTTCTTTCTTTCTACTTTCTTTCTTCTTTCCTTCTTATCTCTTCTCTTCTTCTTCTTTCTTTCTTCTTTCTTTCTTCTCTCTTTCTTCTTTCTTTCTTCTTTGTTTCTTTCTTCTTTCTTTCTTCTTTCTTTCTTCTTTCTTTCTTCTTTATTTCTTCTTTCATTCTCCTTTCTTTCTTTCTTTCTTCTTTATTTCTTTCTCTCTACTTTCTTTCTTCTTTCTTTCTTCTGTCTTTCTTTCGTCTTTCTTTCTTCTTTCTTTCTTCTTTTTTTCTTCTTTCTTTCTTACTTCTTTCTTACTTCTTTCTTACTTCTTTCTTACTTCTTTCTTTCTTAATTCTTTCGTACTTCTTTCTTACTTCTTTCTTTCTTACTTCTTTCTTACTTCTTTCTTACTTCTTTCTTACTTCTTTCCTACTTCTTTCTTACTTCTTTCTTCTTCTCTTTCTTACTTCTTTCTTACTTCTTTCTTACTTCTTTCTTTCTTCTTTCTTACTTCTTTCTTCTTTCTTACTTCTTTCTTACTTCTTTCTTACTTCTTTCTGACTTCTTTCTTACTTCTTTCTCACTTCTTTCTGACTTCTTTCTTACTTCTTTATTACTTCTTTCTTACTTCTTTCTTTCTTCTTTCTTACATCTTTCTTTCTTACTTCTTTCTTACTTCTTTCTTACTTCTTTCTTTCTTCTTACTTTCTTCTTTCTTACTTCTTTCTTTCTTACTTCTTTCTTCTTTCTTTCTTCTTTCTTTCTTACTTCTTTCTTATTTCTTTCTTTCTTCTTTCTTTCTTAATTCTTTCGTACTTCTTTCTTACTTCTTACTTTCTTACTTCTTTCTTCTTTCTTTCTTCTTTCTTTCTTACTTCTTTCTTATTTCTTTCTTTCTTCTTTCTTTCTTAATTCTTTCGTACTTCTTTCTTACTTCTTTCTTTCTTACTTCTTTCTTAATTCTTTCTTACTTCTTTCTTACTTCTTTCCTACTTCTTTCTTACTTCTTTTTTTTTCTTTCTTACTTCTTTCTTACTTCTTTCTTATTTCTTTCTTTCTCTTTCTTACTTTTTCTTCCTTCTTTCTTACTTCTTTCTTACTTCATTCTGACTTCTTTCTTACTTCTTTCTTCTTTCATTCTTACTTCTTTCTTACTTCTTTCTGACTTCTTTCTTACTTCTTTCTTACTTCTTTCTTTCTTCTTTCTTTTTCTTTCTTTCTTATTTCTTACTTCTTTCTTACTTACTTCTTTCTTACTTCTTTCTTACTTTTTTCTTACTTCTTTCTTACTTTTTTATTACTTCTTTCTTACTTCTTTCTAACTTCTTTTTCCTTCCTTCTTTCTTCTTTCTTACTTCTTTCTTTCTTACTTCTTTCTTACTTCTTTCTTACTTCTTTCTTACTTCTTTCTTACTTCTTTCTTACTTCTTTCTAACTTCTTTTTTCTCCTTTCTTTCTTCTTTATTTCTTCTTTCTTTCTTACTTCTTTCTTACTTCTTTCTTAGTTCTTTCTTACTTCTTTCTTACTTCTTTCTAACTTCTTTCTTACTTCTTTCTTCTTTCTTACTTCTTTCTAACTTCTTTCTTTCTTCTTTCTTTCTTCTTTCTTTCTTCTTTCTTACTCCTTTCTTTCTTACTTCTTTCTTACTTCTTTCTTACTTCTTTCTTACTTCTTTCTTACTTCTTTCTTACTTCTTTCTAACTTCTTTCTTTCTTCTTTCTTTCATCTTTCTTTCTTACTTCTTTCTTACTTCTTTCTTACTTCTTTCTTTCTTAATTCTTTCGTACTTCTTTCTTACTTCTTTCTTTCTTACTTCTTTCTTACTTCTTTCTTACTTCTTTCTTACTTCTTTCTTTCTTCTTTCTTACTTCTTTCTTTCTTCTTTCTTACTTCTTTCTTACTTCTTTCTTACTACTTTCTTACTTCTTTCTTCTTTCTTTCTTACTACTTTCTTACTTCTTTCTTACTTCCTTCTAACTTCTTTTTTCTTCTTTCTTTCTTCTCTCTTTCTTCTTTCTTTCTTACTTCTTTCTTCTTTCTTACTTCTTTCTTACTTCCTTCTTACTTCTTTCTAACTTCTTTATTATTCTTTCTTTCTTCTTTCTTTCTTCTTTCTTTCTTACTTCTTTCTTACTTCTTTCTTACTTCTTTCTTTCTTAATTCTTTCGTACTTTTTTCTTACTTCTTTCTTTCTTACTTCTTTCTTACTTCTTTCTTACTTCTTTCTTACTTCTTTCCTACTTCTTTCTTACTTCTTTCTTCTTTCTTTCTTACTTCTTTTTTACTTCTTTCTTACTTCTTTCTTACTTCTTTCTTTCTTCTTTCTTTCTTCTTTCTTACTTCTTTCTTTCTTCTTTCTTCTTTCTTCTTTCTTTCTTCTTCTTTCTTACTTCTTTCTTACTTCTTTCTTACTTCTTTCTTCTTCTTTCTTACTTCTTTCTTACTTCTTTCTTACTTATTTCTTACTTCTTTCTTTTTCTTTCTTATTTCTTACTTCTTTCTTACTTACTTCTTTCTTACTTCTTTCTTACTTTTTTCTTACTTCTTTCTTACTTCTTTCTTTCTTCTTTCTTACTTCTTTCTTTCTTACTTCTTTCTTACTTCTTTCTTACTTCTTTCTTACTTCTTTCTAACTTCCTTATTGTTCTTTCTTTCTTCTTTCTTTCTTACTTCTTTCTTACTTCTTTCTTACTTCTTTCTTTCTTAATTCTTTCGTACTTTTTTCTTACTTCTTTCTTTCTTACTTCTTTCTTACTTCTTTCTTACTT
This sequence comes from Columba livia, assembly GCF_036013475.1. Taxonomy (NCBI): domain Eukaryota; kingdom Metazoa; phylum Chordata; class Aves; order Columbiformes; family Columbidae; genus Columba; species Columba livia. The sequence continues at coordinate 20,259,273 of NC_088615.1, forward strand.
CTTTCTTACTTCTTTCTTACTTCTTTCTTACTTCTTTCCTACTTCTTTCCTACTTCTTTCTTCTTTCTTTCTTACTTCTTTCTTACTTCTTTCTTACTACATTCTTACTTCTTTCTTACTTCTTTCTTACTTCTTTCTTTTTCTTTCTTTCTTATTTCTTACTTCTTTCTTACTTACTTCTTTCTTACTTCTTTCTTACTTTTTTCTTACTTCTTTCTTACTTCTTTCTTTCTTCTTTCTTACTTCTTTCTAACTTCTTTTTTCTTCTTTCTTTTTCTTTATTTCTTCTTTCTTTCTTACTTCTTTCTTCCTTCTTTCTTACTTCTTTCTTACTTCTTTCTTACTTCTTTCTTAATTCTTTCTTACTTCTTTCTTACTTCTTTTTTACTTCTTTCTTACTTCTTTCTTTTTTCTTTCTTACTTCTTTCTTACTTCTTTCTTACTTATTTCTTACTTCTTTCTGACTTCTTTCTTACTTATTTCTTCTTTCTTACTTCTTTCTTACTTCGTTCTTACTTCTTTCTTTCTTACTTCTTTCTTACTTCTTTCTTACTTCTTTCTTACTTCTTTCTTTCTTCTTTCTTACTTCTTTCTTTCTTCTTTCTTACTTCTTCTTCTTTCTTCTTTCTTTCTTCTTTCTTACTTCTTTCTTTCTTAGTTCTTTCGTACTTTTTTCTTACTTCTTTCTTTCTTACTTCTTTCTTACTTCTTTCCTACTTCTTTCTTACTTCTTTCCTACTTCTTTCTTACTTCTTTCTTCTTTCTTTCTTACTTCTTTCTTACTTCTTTCTTACTTCTTTCTTACTTCTTTCTTTCTTCTTTCTTTCTTCTTTCTTCTTCTGACTTCTTTCTTCTTTCTTCTTTCTTTCTTACTTCTTTCTTACTTCTTTCTTACTTCTTTCTTACTTCTTTCTTACTTCTTTCTTACTTCTTTCTTTTTCTTTCTTTCTTATTTCTTACTTCTTTCTTACTTACTTCTTTCTTACTTCTTTCTTACTTTTTTCTTACTTCTTTCTTACTTCTTTCTTCTTCTTTCTTACTTCTTTCGTACTTCTTTTTTCTTCTTTCTTTCTTCTTTATTTCTTCTTTCTTTCTTACTTCTTTCTTTCTTCTTTCTTACTTCTTTCTTTCTTACTTCTTTCGTACATCTTTTGTACTTCTTTCTTTCTTACTTCTTTCTTACTTCTTTCTTACTTCTTTCTTACTCCTTTCTTACTTCTTTCTTACTTCTTTCTTACTTCTTTCTTACTTCTTTTTTTTCTTTCTTACTTCTTTCTTACTTCTTTCTTACTTTTTTCTTACTTCTTTCTTACTTCTTTCTTACTTCTTTCTGACTTATTTCTTACTTATTTCTTCTTTCTTACTTCTTTCTTACTTCTTTCTTTCTTCTTTCTTTCTTTCTTTCTACTTTCTTTCTTCTTTCCTTCTTATCTCTTTCTTTCTTCTTTCTTTCTTCTTTCTTTCTTCTCTCTTTCTTCTTTCTTTCTTCTTTGTTTCTTTCTTCTTTCTTTCTTCTTTCTTTCTTCTTTCTTTCTTCTTTATTTCTTCTTTCATTCTTCTTTCTTTCTTTCTTTCTTCTTTATTTCTTTCTCTCTACTTTCTTTCTTCTTTCTTTCTTCTGTCTTTCTTTCGTCTTTCTTTCTTCTTTCTTTCTTCTTTTTTTCTTCTTTCTTTCTTACTTCTTTCTTACTTCTTTCTTACTTCTTTCTTACTTCTTTCTTTCTTAATTCTTTCGTACTTCTTTCTTACTTCTTTCTTTCTTACTTCTTTCTTACTTCTTTCTTACTTCTTTCCTACTTCTTTCTTACTTCTTTCTTCTTTCTTTCTTACTTCTTTCTTACTTCTTTCTTACTTCTTTCTTTCTTCTTTCTTACTTCTTTCTTCTTTCTTACTTCTTTCTTACTTCTTTCTTACTTCTTTCTGACTTCTTTCTTACTTCTTTCTCACTTCTTTCTGACTTCTTTCTTACTTCTTTATTACTTCTTTCTTACTTCTTTCTTTCTTCTTTCTTACATCTTTCTTTCTTACTTCTTTCTTACTTCTTTCTTACTTCTTTCTTTCTTCTTACTTTCTTCTTTCTTACTTCTTTCTTTCTTACTTCTTTCTTCTTTCTTTCTTCTTTCTTTCTTACTTCTTTCTTATTTCTTTCTTTCTTCTTTCTTTCTTAATTCTTTCGTACTTCTTTCTTACTTCTTACTTTCTTACTTCTTTCTTCTTTCTTTCTTCTTTCTTTCTTACTTCTTTCTTATTTCTTTCTTTCTTCTTTCTTTCTTAATTCTTTCGTACTTCTTTCTTACTTCTTTCTTTCTTACTTCTTTCTTAATTCTTTCTTACTTCTTTCTTACTTCTTTCCTACTTCTTTCTTACTTCTTTTTTTTTCTTTCTTACTTCTTTCTTACTTCTTTCTTATTTCTTTCTTTCTCTTTCTTACTTTTTCTTCCTTCTTTCTTACTTCTTTCTTACTTCATTCTGACTTCTTTCTTACTTCTTTCTTCTTTCATTCTTACTTCTTTCTTACTTCTTTCTGACTTCTTTCTTACTTCTTTCTTTCTTCTTTCTTTTTCTTTCTTTCTTATTTCTTACTTCTTTCTTACTTACTTCTTTCTTACTTCTTTCTTACTTTTTTCTTACTTCTTTCTTACTTTTTTATTACTTCTTTCTTACTTCTTTCTAACTTCTTTTTCCTTCCTTCTTTCTTCTTTCTTTCTTCTTTCTTTCTTACTTCTTTCTTACTTCTTTCTTACTTCTTTCTTACTTCTTTCTTTCTTATTTCTTTCGTACTTCTTTCTGACTTCTTTCTTACTTCTATCTTCTTTCTTACTTCTTTCTTACTTCTTTCTTACTTCTTTCTTACTTCTTTCTGCTTTCTTTCTTACTTCTTCTTACTTCTTTCTTACTTCTTTCTTACTTCTTTCTTACTTCTTTCTTACTTCTTACTTACTTCTTTCTTACTTCTTTCTTTCTTTCTTCTTGCTTTGTTGTTTCTTTCTTATTTCTAAATTCTTTCTAACTTTTTTCTAACTTCTTTCTTATTTCTTTCTTATTTCATTCTTTCTTTCTTCATTTTTACATCTTTCTAACTTCTTTCTATCTTCTTTCTTACTTCTTTCTTACTTCTTTCCTACTTCTTTCTTACTTCTTTTTCTTTCTTTCTTTCTTTCTTCTTTCTTCTTTCTTTCTTCTTTCTTTCTTCTTTCTATCTTACTTCTTTCTTTCTTATTTTTTTCTTCTTTCTTTCTTATTTCTTTCTTCTTTCTTTCTTCTTTCTTTCTTTCTTTCTTCTTTATTTCTTTCTTTCTAATTTCTTTCTTATTTCTTTCTTCTCTCTTTCTTTCGTCTTTTTTCTTCTTTCTTTCTTCTTTTTTCTTCCTTCTTTCTTTCTTCTTTCTTTCTTCTATCTTACTTCTTTCTCACTTCTCTCTTACTTCTTTCCTACTTCTTTCTTACTTCTTTCTTCTTTCTATCTTACTTCTTTCTTAATTCTTTCTTACTTCTTTCTTACTTCTTTCTTTCTTCTTTCTTACTTCTTTCTTACTTCTTTCTTACTTCTTCCTGACTTCTTTCTTACTTCTTTCTTCGTTCTTTCTTACTTCTGTCTTAATTCTTTCTTACTTCTTTCTTACTTCTTTCTTACTTCTTTCTAACTTCTTTTTTCTCCTTTCTTTCTTCTTGCTTTCTTCTTTCTTTCTTACTTCTTTCTTACTTCTTTCTTACTTCTTTCTTACTTCTTTCTTACTTCTTTCTTACTTCTTTCTAACTTCTTTTTTCTCCTTACTTTCTTCTTTCTTTCTTCTTTCTTTCTTACTTCTTTCTTACTTCTTTCTTACTTCTTTCTTATTTCTTTCTTACTTCTTTCTAACTTCTTTCTTACTTCTTTCTCACTTCTTTCTTACTTCTTTCTAACTTCTTTCTTTCTTCTTTCTTTCTTCTTTTTTATTTCTTTCTTCTTTCTTACTCCTTTCTTTCTTACTTCTTTCTTACATCTTTCTTACTTCTTTCTTACTTCATTCTTACTTCTTTCTAACTTCTTTTTTCTCTTTCTTTCTTCTTTCTTTCATCTTTCTTTCTTACTTCTTTCTTACTTCTTTCTTTCTTAATTCTTTCGTACTTCTTTCTTACTTCTTTCTTTCTTACTTCTTTCTTTCTTCTTTCTTACTTTTTCTCACTTATTTCTAACTTCTTTCTTACTTCTTTCCTACTTCTTTCTTACTTCTTTCTTGTTTCATTCTTCCTTCTTTCTTACTTCTTTCTTACTTCCTTCTTACTTCTTTCTTCTTTCTTACTTCTTTCTTTCTTCTTTCTTACTTCTTTCTTTATAATTTCTTACTTCTTTCTTACTTCTTTCTGACTTCTTTCTTACTTCTTTCTTCTTTCTTTCTTACTTCTTTCTTACTTCTTTCTTACTTGTTACTTTTTTCTTTCTTACTTCTTTCTTTCTTACTTCTTTCTTACTTCTTTCTTATTTCTTTCTTACTTCTTTCTTACTTCTTTCTTACTTCTAACTTCTTTTTTCTTCTTTCTTTCTTCTTTCTTTCTTCTTTTTTTCTTACTTCTTTCTTACTTGTTTCTTACTTCTTTCTTTCTTAATTCTTTCGTACTTCTTTCTTACTTCTTTCTTTCTTACTTCTTTCTTACTTCTTTCTTACTTCTTTCTTACTTCTTTCTTACTTCTTTCCTACTTCTTTCTTACTTCTTTCTACTTTCTTTCTTACTTCTTTCTTACTTCTTTCTTAATTCTTTCTTTCTTCTTTCTTACTTCTTTATTCTTTCTTTCTTTCTTCTTTCTTACTTCTTTCTTACTTCTTTCTTACTTCATTCTTACTTCTTTCTTACTTCTTTCTTACTTCATTCCAACTTCTGTTTTCTTCTTTCTTTCTTCTTTCTTTCTTCTTTCTTTCTTACTTCTTTCTTACTTCTTTCTTACTTCTTTCTTTCTTAATTCTTTCGTACTTCTTTCTTACTTCTTTCTTTCTTACTTCTTTCTTACTTCTTTCTAACTTCTTTCCTACTTCTTTCTTACTTCTTTCTTCTTTCTTACTTCTTTCTTACTTCTTTCTTACTTCTTTCTTACTTCTTTCTTTCTTCTTACTTTCTTCTTTCTTACTTCTTTCTTTCTTACTTCTTACTTTCTTCTTTCTTACTTTTTCTTACTTCTTTCTAACTTCTTTCTTACTTCTTTCTGACTTCTTTCTCACTTCTTTCTTCTTTCTTTCTTACTTCTTTCTTACTTCTTTCTTACTTCTTTCTTACTTCAAACTTCTTTTTTCTTCTTTCTTACTTCTTTCTTTCTTAATTCTTTCGTACTTCTTTCTTACTTCTTTCTTTCTTACTTCTTTCTTACTTCTTTGTTACTTCTTTCCTACTTCTTTCTTACTTCTTTCTTCTTTCTTTCTTACTTCTTTCTTACTTCTTTCTTACTTCTTTCTTACTTCTTTCTTACTTCTTTCTTTCTTCTTTCTTTATTCTTTCTTACTTCTTTCTTACTTCTTTCTGACTTCTTTCTTACTTCTTTCTTCTTTCTTTCTTACTTCTTTCTTACTTCTTTCTTACTTCTTACTTTTTTCTTTCTTACTTCTTTCTTTCTTACTTCTTTCTTACTTCTTTCTTATTTCTTTCTTACTTCTTTCTTACTTCTTTCTTACTTCTAACTTCTTTTTTCTTCTTTCTTTCTTCTTTCTTTCTTCTTTCTTTCTTACTTCTTTCTTACTTCTTTCTAACTTCTTTCCTACTTCTTTCTTACTACTTTCTTCTTTCTTACTTCTTTCTTACTTCTTTCTTACTTCTTTCTTACTTCTTTCTTTCTTCTTACTTTCTTCTTTCTTACTTCTTTCTTTCTTACTTCTTACTTTCTTCTTTCTTACTTTTTATTACTTCTTTCTAACTTCTTTCTTACTTCTTTCTGACTTCTTTCTCACTTCTTTCTTCTTTCTTTCTTACTTCTTTCTTACTTCTTTCTTACTTCTTTCTTACTTCAAACTTCTTTTTTCTTCTTTCCTTTCTTCTTTCTTTCTTCTTTCTTTCTTACTTCTTTCTTCTTTCTTTCTTCTTTCTTTCTTTCTTTCTTCTTTATTTCTTTCTTTCTAATTTCTTTCTTATTTCTTTCTTCTCTCTTTCTTTCGTCTTTCTTTCTTCTTTCTTTCTTATTTTTCTTCCTTCTTTCTTTCTTCTTTCTTTCTTCTATCTTACTTCTTTCTCACTTCTCTCTTACTTCTTTCCTACTTCTTTCTTACTTCTTTCTTCTTTCTATCTTACTTCTTTCTTAATTCTTTCTTACTTCTTTCTTACTTCTTTCTTTCTTCTTTCTTACTTCTTTCTTACTTCTTTCTTACTTCTTTCTGACTTCTTTCTTACTTCTTTCTTCGTTCTTTCTTACTTCTTTCTTACTTCTTTCTTACTTCTTTTTTACTTCTTTCTTACTTCTTTCTAACTTCTTTTTTCTCCTTTCTTTCTTCTTGCTTTCTTCTTTCTTTCTTACTGCTTTCTTACTTCTTTCTTACTTCTTTCTTACTTCTTTCTTACTTCTTTCTTACTTCTTTCTTACTTCTTTCTAACTTCTTTTTTCTCCTTACTTTCTTCTTTCTTTCTTCTTTCTTTCTTACTTCTTTCTTACTTCTTTCTTACTTCTTTCTTATTTCTTTCTTACTTCTTTCTAACTTCTTTCTTACTTCTTTCTCACTTCTTTCTTACTTCTTTCTAACTTCTTTCTTTCTTCTTTCGTTCTTCTTTTTTATTTCTTTCTTCTTTCTTACTCCTTTCTTTCTTACTTCTTTCTTACTTCTTTCTTACTTCTTTCTTACTTCTTTCTAACTTCTTTTTTCTCTTTCTTTCTTCTTTCTTTCATCTTTCTTTCTTACTTCTTTCTTACTTCTTTCTTACTTCTTTCTTTCTTAATTCTTTCGTACTTCTTTCTTACTTCTTTCTTTCTTACTTCTTTCTTTCTTCTTTCTTACTTCTTTCCTACTTCTTTCTTACTTCTTTCTTCTTTCATTCTTACTTCTTTCTTACTTCTTTCTTAATTCTTTCTTTCTTCTTACTTTCTTCTTTCTTACTTCTTTCTTTCTTACTTCTTTCTTTCTTCTTTCTTTCTTTTTCTCACTTATTTCTGACTTCTTTCTTACTTCTTTCCTACTTCTTTCTTACTTCTTTCTTGTTTCATTCTTCCTTCTTTCTTACTTCTTTCTTACTTCCTTCTTACTTCTTTCTTCTTTCTTACTTCTTTCTTTCTTCTTTCTTACTTCTTTCTTTATAATTTCTTACTTCTTTCTTACTTCTTTCTGACTTCTTTCTTACTTCTTTCTTCTTTCTTTCTTACTTCTTTATTACTTCTTTCTTACTTCTTACTTTTTTCTTTCTTACTTCTTTCTTTCTTACTTCTTTCTTACTTCTTTCTTATTTCTTTCTTACTTCTTTCTTACTTCTTTCTTACTTCTAACTTCTTTTTTCTTCTTTCTTTCTTCTTTCTTTCTTCTTTTTTTCTTACTTCTTTCTTACTTCTTTCTTACTTCTTTCTTTCTTAATTCTTTCGTACTTCTTTCTTACTTCTTTCTTTCTTACTTCTTTCTTACTTCTTTCTTACTTCTTTCTTACTTCTTTCTTACTTCTTTCCTACTTCTTTCTTACTTCTTTCTACTTTCTTTCTTACTTCTTTCTTACTTCTTTCTTAATTCTTTCTTTCTTCTTTCTTACTTCTTTATTCTTTCTTTCTTTCTTCTTTCTTACTTCTTTCTTACTTCTTTCTTACTTCATTCTTACTTCTTTCTTACTTCATTCCAACTTCTTTTTTCTTCTTTCTTTATTCTTTCTTTCTTCTTTCTTTCTTACTTCTTTCTTACTTCTTTCTTACTTCTTTCTTTCTTAATTCTTTCGTACTTCTTTCTTACTTCTTTCTTTCTTACTTCTTTCTTACTTCTTTCTAACTTCTTTCCTACTTCTTTCTTACTTCTTTCTTCTTTCTTACTTCTTTCTTACTTCTTTCTTACTTCTTTCTTACTTCTTTCTTTCTTCTTACTTTCTTCTTTCTTACTTCTTTCTTTCTTACTTACTTTCTTCTTTCTTACTTTTTCTTACTTCTTTCTAACTTCTTTCTTACTTCTTTCTGACTTCTTTCTCACTTCTTTCTTCTTTCTTTCTTACTTCTTTCTTACTTCTTTCTTACTTCTTTCTTACTTCAAACTTCTTTTTTCTTCTTTCTTTCTTCTTTCTTTCTTCTTTCTTTCTTACTACTTTCTTACTTCTTTCTTTCTTACTTCTTTCATACTTCTTTCATACTTCTTTCTTTTTTCTTTCTTACTTCTTTCTTCTTTCTTTCTTACTTCTTTCTTACTTCTTTCTTACTTCTTTCTTTCTTCTTTCTTACTTCTTTCTTACTTCTTTCTTACTTCTTTCTGACTTCTTTCTTACTTCTTTCTTCTTTCTTTCTTACTTCTTTCTTACTTCTTTCTTACTTCTTTCTTACTTCTTTCTTACTTCTTTCTTACTTCTTTCTAACTTCTTTTTTCTCCTTTCTTTCTTCTTTCTTTCTTCTTTCTTTCTTACTTCTTTCTTACTTCTTTCTTACTTCTTTCTTTCTTAATTCTTTCGTACTTCTTTCTTACTTCTTTCTTTCTTACTTCTTTCTTACTTCTTTGTTACTTCTTTCCTACTTCTTTCTTACTTCTTTCTTCTTTCTTTCTTACTTCTTTCTTACTTCTTTCTTACTTCTTTCTTACTTCTTTCCTACTTCTTTCTTACTTCTTACTTTTTTCTTTCTTACTTCTTTCTTTCTTACTTCTTTCTTACTTCTTTCTAATTTCTTTCTTACTTCTTTCTTACTTCTTTCTTACTTCTAACTTCTTTTTTCTTCTTTCTTTCTTCTTTCTTTCTTACTTCTTTCTTACTTCTTTCTTACTTCTTTCTTTCTTAATTCTTTCGTACTTCTTTCTTACTTCTTTCTTTCTTACTTCTTTCTTACTTCTTTCTAACTTCTTTCCTACTTCTTTCTTATTTCTTTCTTCTTTTTTACTTCTTTCTTAATTCTTTCTTACTTCTTTCTTACTTCTTTCTTTCTTCTTACTTTCTTCTTTCTTACTTCTTTCTTTCTTACTTCTTACTTTCTTCTTTCTTACTCTTTCTTACTTCTTTCTAACTTCTTTCTTACTTCTTTCTGACTTCTTTCTCACTTCTTTCTTCTTTCTTTCTTACTTCTTTCTTACTTCTTTCTTACTTCTTTCTTACTTCTTTCTTACTTCAAACTTCTTTTTTCTTCTTTCTTTCTTCTTTCTTTCTTCTTTCTTTCTTACTTCTTTCTTACTTCTTTCTTTCTTACTTCTTTCCTACTTCTTTCATAGTTCTTTCTTTTTTCTTTCTTACTTCTTTCTTCTTTCTTTCTTACTTCTTTCTTATTTCTTTCTTACTTCTTTCTTTCTTCTTTCTTACTTCTTTCTTACTTCTTTCTTACTTCTTTCTGACTTCTTTCTTACTTCTTTCTTCTTTCTTTCTTACTTCTTTCTTACTTCTTTCTTACTTCTTTCTTACTTCTTTCTTACTTCTTTCTTACTTCTTTCTAACTTATTTTTTCTCCATTCTTTCTTCTTTCTTTCTTCTTTCTTTCTTACTTCTTTCTTACTTCTTTCTTACTTCTTTCTTTCTTAATTCTTTCGTACTTCTTTCTTACTTCTTTCTTTGTTACTTCTTTCTTACTTCTTTGTTACTTCTTTCCTACTTCTTTCTTACTTCTTTCTTCTTTCTTTCTTACTTCTTTCTTACTTTTTTCTTACTTCTTTCTTACTTCTTTCTTTCTTCTTTCTTTATTCTTTCTTACTTCTTTCTTACTTCTTTCTGACTTCTTTCTTACTTCTTTCTTCTTTCTTTCTTACTTCTTTCTTACTTCTTTCTTACTTCTTACTTTTTTCTTTCTTACTTCTTTCTTTCTTACTTCTTTCTTACTTCTTTCTTATTTCTTTCTTACTTCTTTCTTACTTCTAACTTCTTTTTTCTTCTTTCTTTCTTCTTTCTTTCTTCTTTTTTTCTTACTTCTTTCTTACTTCTTTCTTACTTCTTTCTTTCTTAATTCTTTCGTACTTCTTTCTTACTTCTTTCTTTCTTACTTCTTTCTTACTTCTTTCTTACTTCTTTCTTACTTCTTTCTTACTTCTTTCCTACTTCTTTCTTACTTCTTTCTACTTTCTTTCTTACTTCTTTCTTACTTCTTTCTTAATACTTTCTTTCTTCTTTCTTACTTCTTTCTTCTTTCTTTCTTACTTCTTTCTTACTTCTTTCTTACTTCATTCTTACTTCTTTCTTACTTCTTTCGTACTTCTTTCTTACTTCTTTCTTTCTTACTTCTTTCTTACTTCTTTCTAACTTCTTTCCTACTTCTTTCTTACTTCTTTCTTCTTTCTTACTTCTTTCTTACTTCTTTCTTACTTCTTTCTTACTTCTTTCTTTCTTCTTACTTTCTTCTTTCTTACTTCTTTCTTTCTTACTTCTTTCTTTCTTCTTTCTTACTTTTTCTTACTTCTTTCTAACTTCTTTCTTACTTCTTTCTCACTTCTTTCTCACTTCTTTCTTCTTTCTTTCTTACTTCTTTCTTACTTCTTACTTTTTTCTTTCTTACTTCTTTCTTTCTTACTTCTTTCATACTTCTTTCTTACTTCTTTCTTACTTCTTTCTTACTTCTTTCTTACTTCAAACTTCTTTTTTCTTCTTTCTTTCTTCTTTCTTTCTTCTTTCTTTCTTACTTCTTTCTTACTTCTTTCTTTCTTACTTCTTTCCTACTTCTTTCATACTTCTTTCTTTTTTCTTTCTTACTTCTTTCTTCTTTCTTTCTTACTTCTTTCTTACTTCTTTCTTACTTCTTTCTTTCTTCTTTCTTACTTCTTTCTTACTTCTTTCTTACTTCTTTCTTACTTCTTTCTGACTTCTTTCTTACTTCTTTCTTCTTTCTTTCTTACTTCTTTCTTACTTCTTTCTTACTTCTTTCTTACTTCTTTCTTACTTCTTTCTTACTTCTTTCTTACTTCTTTCTAACTTCTTTTTTCTCCTTTCTTTCTTCTCTCTTTCTTCTTTCTTTCTTACTTCTTTCTTACTTCTTTCTTTCTTAATTCTTTCGTACTTCTTTCTTCTTTCTTTCTTACTTCTTTCTTACTTCTTTCTTACTTCTTTCCTACTTCTTTCTTACTTCTTTCTTACTTCTTACTTTTTTCTTTCTTACTTCTTTCTTTCTTACTTCTTTCTTACTTCTTTCTTATTTCTTTCTTACTTCTTTCTTACTTCTTTCTTACTTCTAACTTCTTTTTTCTTCTTTCTTTCTTCTTTCTTTCTTCTTTTTTTCTTACTTATTTCTTACTTCTTTCTTACTTCTTTCTTTCTTAATTCTTTCGTACTTCTTTCTTACTTCTTTCTTTCTTACTTCTTTCTTACTTCTTTCTTACTTCTTTCTTACTTCTTTCTTACTTCTTTCCTACTTCTTTCTTACTTCTTTCTACTTTCTTTCTTACTTCTTTCTTACTTCTTTCTTAATTCTTTCTTTCTTCTTTCTTACTTCTTTATTCTTTCTTTCTTTCTTCTTTCTTACTTCTTTCTTACTTCTTTCTTACTTCATTCTTACTTCTTTCTTACTTCATTCCAACTTCTTTTTTCTTCTTTCTTTATTCTTTCTTTCTTCTTTCTTTCTTACTTCTTTCTTACTTCTTTCTTACTTCTTTCTTTCTTAATTCTTTCGTACTTCTTTCTTACTTCTTTCTTTCTTACTTCTTTATTACTTCTTTCTAACTTCTTTCCTACTTCTTTCTTACTTCTTTCTTCTTTCTTACTTCTTTCTTACTTCTTTCTTACTTCTTTCTTACTTCTTTCTTTCTTCTTACTTTCTTCTTTCTTACTTCTTTCTTTCTTACTTCTTACTTTCTTCTTTCTTACTTTTTCTTACTTCTTTCTAACTTCTTTCTTACTTCTTTCTGACTTCTTTCTCACTTCTTTCTTCTTTCTTTCTTACTTCTTTCTTACTTCTTTCTTACTTCTTTCTTACTTCAAACTTCTTTTTTCTTCTTTCTTTCTTCTTTCTTTCTTCTTTCTTTCTTACTTCTTTCTTACTTCTTTCTTTCTTACTTCTTTCATACTTCTTTCATACTTCTTTCTTTTTTCTTTCTTACTTCTTTCTTCTTTCTTTCTTACTTCTTTCTTACTTCTTTCTTACTTCTTTCTTTCTTCTTTCTTACTTCTTTCTTACTTCTTTCTTACTTCTTTCTGACTTCTTTCTTACTTCTTTTTTCTCCTTTCTTTCTTCTTTCTTTCTTCTTTCTTTCTTACTTCTTTCTTACTTCTTTCTTACTTCTTTCTTTCTTAATTCTTTCGTACTTCTTTCTTACTTCTTTCTTTCTTACTTCTTTCTTACTTCTTTGTTACTTCTTTCCTACTTCTTTCTTACTTCTTTCTTCTTTCTTTCTTACTTCTTTCTTACTTCTTTCTTTCTTCTTTCTTTATTCTTTCTTACTTCTTTCTTATTTCTTTCTGACTTCTTTCTTACTTCTTTCTTCTTTCTTTCTTACTTCTTTCTTACTTCTTTCTTACTTCTTACTTTTTTCTTTCTTACTTCTTTCTTTCTTACTTCTTTCTTACTTCTTTCTAATTTCTTTCTTACTTCTTTCTTACTTCTTTCTTACTTCTAACTTCTTTTTTCTTCTTTCTTTCTTCTTTCTTTCTTCTTTCTTTCTTACTTCTTTCTTACTTCTTTCTTACTTCTTTCTTTCTTAATTCTTTCGTACTTCTTTCTTACTTCTTTCTTTCTTACTTCTTTCTTACTTCTTTCTAACTTCTTTCCTACTTCTTTCTTATTTCTTTCTTCTTTCTTACTTCTTTCTTACTTCTTTCTTACTTCTTTCTTACTTCTTTCTTTCTTCTTACTTTCTTCTTTCTTACTTCTTTCTTTCTTACTTCTTACTTTCTTCTTTCTTACTCTTTCTTACTTCTTTCTAACTTCTTTCTTACTTCTTTCTGACTTCTTTCTCACTTCTTTCTTCTTTCTTTCTTACTTCTTTCTTACTTCTTTCTTACTTCTTTCTTACTTCAAACTTCTTTTTTCTTCTTTCTTCTTTCTTTCTTCTTTCTTTCTTACTTCTTTCTTACTTCTTTCTTTCTTACTTCTTTCCTACTTCTTTCATAGTTCTTTCTTTTTTCTTTCTTACTTCTTTCTTCTTTCTTTCTTACTTCTTTCTTACTTCTTTCTTACTTCTTTCTTTCTTCTTTCTTACTTCTTTCTTACTTCTTTCTTACTTCTTTCTGACTTCTTTCTTACTTCTTTCTTCTTTCTTTCTTACTTCTTTCTTACTTCTTTCTTACTTCTTTCTTACTTCTTTCTTACTTCTTTCTTACTTCTTTCTAACTTCTTTTTTCTCCTTTCTTTCTTCTTTCTTTCTTCTTTCTTTCTTACTTCTTTCTTACTTCTTTCTTACTTCTTTCTTTCTTAATTCTTTCGTACTTCTTTCTTACTTCTTTCTTTGTTACTTCTTTCTTACTTCTTTGTTACTTCTTTCCTACTTCTTTCTTACTTCTTTCTTCTTTCTTTCTTACTTCTTTCTTACTTCTTTCTTACTTCTTTCTTACTTCTTTCTTTCTTCTTTCTTTATTCTTTCTTACTTCTTTCTTACTTCTTTCTGACTTCTTTCTTACTTCTTTCTTCTTTCTTTCTTACTTCTTTCTTACTTCTTTCTTACTTCTTACTTTTTTCTTTCTTACTTCTTTCTTTCTTACTTCTTTCTTACTTCTTTCTTATTTCTTTCTTACTTCTTTCTTACTTCTAACTTCTTTTTTCTTCTTTCTTTCTTCTTTCTTTCTTCTTTTTTTCTTACTTCTTTCTTACTTCTTTCTTACTTCTTTCTTTCTTAATTCTTTCGTACTTCTTTCTTACTTCATTCTAACTTCTTTTTTCTTCTTTCTTTGTTCTTTCTTTCTTCTTTCTTTCTTACTTCTTTCTTACTTCTTTCTTACTTCATTCTTTCTTAATTCTTTCGTACTTCTTTCTTACTTCTTTCTTTCTTACTTCTTTCTTACTTCTTTCTAACTTCTTTCCTACTTCTTTCTTACTTCTTTCTTTCTTCTTTCTTACTTCTTTCTTACTTCTTTCTTTCTTCTTACTTTCTTCTTTCTTACTTCTTTCTTTCTTCTTTCTTACTTTTTCTTACTTCTTTCTAACTTCTTTCTTACTTCTTTCTGACTTCTTTCTCACTTCTTTCTTCTTTCTTTCTTACTTCTTTCTTACTTCATTCTTACTTCTTACTTTTTTCTTTCTTACTTCTTTCTTTCTTACTTCTTTCATACTTCTTTCTTACTTCAAACTTCTTTTTTCTTCTTTCTTTCTTCTTTCTTTCTTCTTTCTTACTTACTTCTTTCTTACTTCTTTCTTTCTTACTTCTTTCTTACTTCTTTCTTACTTCTTTCTTTCTTCTTTCTTACTTCTTTCTTACTTCTTTCTTACTTCTTTCTTACTTCTTTCTGACTTCTTTCTTACTTCTTTCTTCTTTCTTTCTTACTTCTTTCTTACTTCTTTCTTACTTCTTTCTTACTTCTTTCTTACTTCTTTCTTACTTCTTTCTAACTTCTTTTTTCTCCTTTCTTTCTTCTCTCTTTCTTCTTTCTTTCTTACTTCTTTCTTACTTCTTTCTTTCTTAATTCTTTCGTACTTCTTTCTTACTTCTTTCTTTCTTACTTCTTTCTTACTTCTTTCTTACTTCTTTCCTACTTCTTTCTTACTTCTTTCTTCTTTCTTTCTTACTTCTTTCTTACTTCTTTCTTACTTCTTTCTTACTTCTTTCTTTCTTCTTTCTTTCTTCTTTCTTACTTCTTTCTTTCTTACTTCTTTCTTTCTTCTTTCTTACTTTTTCTTACTTCTTTCTAACTTCTTTCTTACATCTTTCTTACTTCTTTCTTACTTCTTTCTTACTTCTTTCTAACTTCTTTTTTCTCCTTTCTTTCTTCTTTCTTTCTTCTTTCTTTCTTACTTCTTTCTTACTTCTTTCTTACTTCTTTCTTTCTTAATTCTTTCGTACTTCTTTCTTACTTCTTTCTTACTTCTTTCTTACTTCTTTCCTACTTCTTTCTTACTTCTTTCTTCTTTCTTTCTTACTTCTTTCTTACTTCTTTCTTACTTCTTTCTTTCTTCTTACTTTCTTCTTTCTTACTTCTTTCTTTCTTACTTCTTTCTTTCTTCTTTCTTACTTCTTTTTACTTCTTTCTAACTTCTTTCTTACATCTTTCTTACTTCTTTCTTACTTTTTTCTTACTTCTTTCTAACTTCTTTCTTTCTTCTTTCTTTCTTCTTTCTTTCTTCTTTCTTTCTTCTTTCTTACTTCTTTCTTTCTTACTTCTTTCTTACTTCTTTCTTAGTTCTTTCTTACTTCTTTCTTACTTCTTTCTAACTTCTTTCTTACTTCTTTCTTACTTCTTTCTTACTTCTTTGTAACTTCTTTCTTTCTTCTTTCTTTCTTCTTTCTTTCTTCTTTCTTACTCCTTACTTTCTTACTTCTTTCTTACTTCTTTCTTACTACTTTCTTACTTCTTTCTTACTTCTTTCTTACTTCTTTCTAACTTCTTACTTTTTTCTTTCTTACTTCTTTCTTTCTTACTTCTTTCTTACTTCTTTCTTATTTCTTTCTTACTACTTTCTTATAACTTTCTTACTTCTAACTTCTTTTTTCTTCTTTCTTTCTTCTTTCTTTCTTCTTTTTTTTTACTTCTTTCTCACTTCTTACTTACTTCTTTCTTTCTTAATACTTTCGTACTTCTTTCTTACTTCTTTCTTTCTTACTTCTTTCTTACTTCTTTCTTACTTCTTTCTTACTCCTTTCCTACTTCTTTCTTACTTCTTTCTACTTCCTTTCTTACTTCTTTCTTACTTCGTTCTTAATTCTTTCTTACTTCTTTCTTACTTCTTTCTTAATTCTTTCTTACTTCATTCTTACTTCTATCTTACTTCTTTCTTACTTCTTTCTAACTTCTTTTTTCTCCTTTCTATTCTTCTTTCTTTCTTCTTTCTTTCTTACTTCTTTCTTACTTCTTTCTTACTTCTTTCTTTCTTACTTCTTTCTTACTTCTTTCTAACTTCTTTCCTACTTCTTTCTTACTTCTATCTTCTTTCTTTCTTACTTCTTTCTTACTTCTTTCTTCTTTCTTACTTCTTTCTTTCTTCTTACTTTCTTCTTTCTTACTTCTTTCTTTCTTACTTCTTTCTTTCTTCGTTCTTACTTTTTTTTACTTCTTTCTAACTTCTTTCTTACTTCTTTCTGACTTCTTTCTTACTTCTTTCTTCTTTCTTTCTTACTTCTTTTTACTTCTTTCTTACTTCTTACTTTTTTCTTTCTTACTTCTTTCTTTCTTACTTCTTTCTTACTTCTTTCTTACTTCTTTCTTACTTCTTTCTTACTTCTTTCTTACTTCAAACTTCTTTTTTCTTCTTTCTTTCTTCTCTCTTTCTTCTTTCTTTCTTACTTCTTTCTTACTTCTTTCTTACTTCTTTCTTTCTTAATTCTTTCTTACTTCTTTCTTAATTCTTTCTTACTTCTTTCCTTCTTTCTTACTTCTTTCTTTTTTCTTTCTTACTTCTTTCTTCTTTCTTTCTTACTTCTTTCTTACTTCTTTCTTACTTCTTTCTTTCTTCTTTCTTACTTCTTTCTTACTTCTTTCTTACTTCTTTCTTACTTCATTCTTACTTCTTTCTGACTTCATTCTTACTTCTTTCTTCTTTCTTTCTTACTTCTTTCTTACTTCTTTCTTACTTCTTTCTTACTTCTTTCTTACTTCATTCTTACTTCTTTCTTACTTCTTTCTTACTTCATTCTAACTTCTTTTTTCTTCTTTCTTTCTTCTTTCTTTCTTCTTTCTTTCTTACTTCTTTCTTACTTCTTTCTTACTTCATTCTTTCTTAATTCTTTCGTACTTCTTTCTTACTTCTTTCTTTGTTACTTCTTTCTTACTTCTTTGTTACTTCTTTCCTACTTCTTTCTTACTTCTTTCTTCTTTCTTTCTTACTTCTTTCTTACTTCTTTCTTACTTCTTTCTTTCTTACTTCTTTATTACTTCTTTCTAACTTCTTTCCTACTTCTTTCTTACTTCTTTCTTCTTTCTTTCTTCTTTCTTACTTCTTTCTTACTTCTTTCTTACTTCTTTCTTACTTCTTTCTTTCTTCTTACTTTCTTCTTTCTTACTTCTTTCTTTCTTACTTCTTACTTTCTTCTTTCTTACTTTTTCTTACTTCTTTCTAACTTCTTTCTTACTTCTTTCTGACTTCTTTCTCACTTCTTTCTTCTTTCTTTCTTACTTCTTTCTTACTTCTTTCTTACTTCTTTCTTACTTCAAACTTCTTTTTTCTTCTTTCTTTCTTCTTTCTTTCTTCTTTCTTTCTTACTTCTTTCTTACTTCTTTCTTTCTTACTTCTTTCTTACTTCTTTCTTACTTCTTTCTTTCTTCTTTCTTACTTCTTTCTTACTTCTTTCTTACTTCTTTCTGACTTCTTTCTTACTTCTTTTTTCTCCTTTCTTTCTTCTTTCTTTCTTCTTTCTTTCTTACTTCTTTCTTACTTCTTTCTTACTTCTTTCTTTCTTAATTCTTTCGTACTTCTTTCTTACTTCTTTCTTTCTTACTTCTTTCTTACTTCTTTGTTACTTCTTTCCTACTTCTTTCTTACTTCTTTCTTCTTTCTTTCTTACTTCTTTCTTACTTCTTTCTTACTTCTTTCTTTCTTCTTTCTTTATTCTTTCTTACTTCTTTCTTATTTCTTTCTGACTTCTTTCTTACTTCTTTCTTCTTTCTTTCTTACTTCTTTCTTACTTCTTTCTTACTTCTTACTTTTTTCTTTCTTACTTCTTTCTTTCTTACTTCTTTCTTACTTCTTTCTAATTTCTTTCTTACTTCTTTCTTACTTCTTTCTTACTTCTAACTTCTTTTTTCTTCTTTCTTTCTTCTTTCTTTCTTCTTTCTTTCTTACTTCTTTCTTACTTCTTTCTTACTTCTTTCTTTCTTAATTCTTTCGTACTTCTTTCTTACTTCTTTCTTTCTTACTTCTTTCTTACTTCTTTCTAACTTCTTTCCTACTTCTTTCTTATTTCTTTCTTCTTTCTTACTTCTTTCTTACTTCTTTCTTACTTCTTTCTTACTTCTTTCTTTCTTCTTACTTTCTTCTTTCTTACTTCTTTCTTTCTTACTTCTTACTTTCTTCTTTCTTACTCTTTCTTACTTCTTTCTAACTTCTTTCTTACTTCTTTCTGACTTCTTTCTCACTTCTTTCTTCTTTCTTTCTTACTTCTTTCTTACTTCTTTCTTACTTCTTTCTTACTTCAAACTTCTTTTTTCTTCTTTCTTCTTTCTTTCTTCTTTCTTTCTTACTTCTTTCTTACTTCTTTCTTTCTTACTTCTTTCCTACTTCTTTCATAGTTCTTTCTTTTTTCTTTCTTACTTCTTTCTTCTTTCTTTCTTACTTCTTTCTTACTTCTTTCTTACTTCTTTCTTTCTTCTTTCTTACTTCTTTCTTACTTCTTTCTTACTTCTTTCTGACTTCTTTTTTACTTCTTTCTTCTTTCTTTCTTACTTCTTTCTTACTTCTTTCTTACTTCTTTCTTACTTCTTTCTTACTTCTTTCTTACTTCTTTCTAACTTCTTTTTTCTCCTTTCTTTCTTCTTTCTTTCTTCTTTCTTTCTTACTTCTTTCTTACTTCTTTCTTACTTCTTTCTTTCTTAATTCTTTCGTACTTCTTTCTTACTTCTTTCTTTGTTACTTCTTTCTTACTTCTTTGTTACTTCTTTCCTACTTCTTTCTTACTTCTTTCTTCTTTCTTTCTTACTTCTTTCTTACTTCTTTCTTACTTCTTTCTTACTTCTTTCTTTCTTCTTTCTTTATTCTTTCTTACTTCTTTCTTACTTCTTTCTGACTTCTTTCTTACTTCTTTCTTCTTTCTTTCTTACTTCTTTCTTACTTCTTTCTTACTTCTTACTTTTTTCTTTCTTACTTCTTTCTTTCTTACTTCTTTCTTACTTCTTTCTTATTTCTTTCTTACTTCTTTCTTACTTCTAACTTCTTTTTTCTTCTTTCTTTCTTCTTTCTTTCTTCTTTTTTTCTTACTTCTTTCTTACTTCTTTCTTACTTCTTTCTTTCTTAATTCTTTCGTACTTCTTTCTTACTTCATTCTAACTTCTTTTTTCTTCTTTCTTTGTTCTTTCTTTCTTCTTTCTTTCTTACTTCTTTCTTACTTCTTTCTTACTTCATTCTTTCTTAATTCTTTCGTACTTCTTTCTTACTTCTTTCTTTCTTACTTCTTTCTTACTTCTTTCTAACTTCTTTCCTACTTCTTTCTTACTTCTTTCTTTCTTCTTTCTTACTTCTTTCTTACTTCTTTCTTTCTTCTTACTTTCTTCTTTCTTACTTCTTTCTTTCTTCTTTCTTACTTTTTCTTACTTCTTTCTAACTTCTTTCTTACTTCTTTCTGACTTCTTTCTCACTTCTTTCTTCTTTCTTTCTTACTTCTTTCTTACTTCATTCTTACTTCTTACTTTTTTCTTTCTTACTTCTTTCTTTCTTACTTCTTTCATACTTCTTTCTTACTTCTTTCTTACTTCTTTCTTACTTCAAACTTCTTTTTTCTTCTTTCTTTCTTCTTTCTTTCTTCTTTCTTACTTACTTCTTTCTTACTTCTTTCTTTCTTACTTCTTTCTTACTTCTTTCTTACTTCTTTCTTTCTTCTTTCTTACTTCTTTCTTACTTCTTTCTTACTTCTTTCTTACTTCTTTCTGACTTCTTTCTTACTTCTTTCTTCTTTCTTTCTTACTTCTTTCTTACTTCTTTCTTACTTCTTTCTTACTTCTTTCTTACTTCTTTCTTACTTCTTTCTAACTTCTTTTTTCTCCTTTCTTTCTTCTCTCTTTCTTCTTTCTTTCTTACTTCTTTCTTACTTCTTTCTTTCTTAATTCTTTCGTACTTCTTTCTTACTTCTTTCTTTCTTACTTCTTTCTTACTTCTTTCTTACTTCTTTCCTACTTCTTTCTTACTTCTTTCTTCTTTCTTTCTTACTTCTTTCTTACTTCTTTCTTACTTCTTTCTTACTTCTTTCTTTCTTCTTTCTTTCTTCTTTCTTACTTCTTTCTTTCTTACTTCTTTCTTTCTTCTTTCTTACTTTTTCTTACTTCTTTCTAACTTCTTTCTTACTTCTTTCTGACTTCTTTCTCACTTCTTTCTTCTTTCTTTCTTACTTCTTTCTTACTTCATTCTTACTTCTTACTTTTTTCTTTCTTACTTCTTTCTTTCTTACTTCTTTCATACTTCTTTCTTACTTCTTTCTTACTTCTTTCTTACTTCTTTCTTACTTCAAACTTCTTTTTTCTTCTTTCTTTCTTCTTTCTTTCTTCTTTCTTACTTACTTCTTTCTTACTTCTTTCTTTCTTACTTCTTTCTTACTTCTTTCTTACTTCTTTCTTTCTTCTTTCTTACTTCTTTCTTACTTCTTTCTTACTTCTTTCTTACTTCTTTCTGACTTCTTTCTTACTTCTTTCTTCTTTCTTTCTTACTTCTTTCTTACTTCTTTCTTACTTCTTTCTTACTTCTTTCTTACTTCTTTCTTACTTCTTTCTAACTTCTTTTTTCTCCTTTCTTTCTTCTCTCTTTCTTCTTTCTTTCTTACTTCTTTCTTACTTCTTTCTTTCTTAATTCTTTCGTACTTCTTTCTTACTTCTTTCTTTCTTACTTCTTTCTTACTTCTTTCTTACTTCTTTCCTACTTCTTTCTTACTTCTTTCTTCTTTCTTTCTTACTTCTTTCTTACTTCTTTCTTACTTCTTTCTTACTTCTTTCTTTCTTCTTTCTTTCTTCTTTCTTACTTCTTTCTTTCTTACTTCTTTCTTTCTTCTTTCTTACTTTTTCTTACTTCTTTCTAACTTCTTTCTTACATCTTTCTTACTTCTTTCTTACTTCTTTCTTACTTCTTTCTAACTTCTTTTTTCTCCTTTCTTTCTTCTTTCTTTCTTCTTTCTTTCTTACTTCTTTCTTACTTCTTTCTTACTTCTTTCTTTCTTAATTCTTTCGTACTTCTTTCTTACTTCTTTCTTTCTTACTTCTTTCTTACTTCTTTCTTACTTCTTTCCTACTTCTTTCTTACTTCTTTCTTCTTTCTTTCTTACTTCTTTCTTACTTCTTTCTTACTTCTTTCTTTCTTCTTACTTTCTTCTTTCTTACTTCTTTCTTTCTTACTTCTTTCTTTCTTCTTTCTTACTTCTTTTTACTTCTTTCTAACTTCTTTCTTACATCTTTCTTACTTCTTTCTTACTTTTTTCTTACTTCTTTCTAACTTCTTTCTTTCTTCTTTCTTTCTTCTTTCTTTCTTCTTTCTTTCTTCTTTCTTACTTCTTTCTTTCTTACTTCTTTCTTACTTCTTTCTTAGTTCTTTCTTACTTCTTTCTTACTTCTTTCTAACTTCTTTCTTACTTCTTTCTTACTTCTTTCTTACTTCTTTGTAACTTCTTTCTTTCTTCTTTCTTTCTTCTTTCTTTCTTCTTTCTTACTCCTTACTTTCTTACTTCTTTCTTACTTCTTTCTTACTACTTTCTTACTTCTTTCTTACTTCTTTCTTACTTCTTTCTTACTTCTTACTTTTTTCTTTCTTACTTCTTTCTTTCTTACTTCTTTCTTACTTCTTTCTTATTTCTTTCTTACTACTTTCTTATAACTTTCTTACTTCTAACTTCTTTTTTCTTCTTTCTTTCTTCTTTCTTTCTTCTTTTTTTTTACTTCTTTCTCACTTCTTACTTACTTCTTTCTTTCTTAATACTTTCGTACTTCTTTCTTACTTCTTTCTTTCTTACTTCTTTCTTACTTCTTTCTTACTTCTTTCTTACTCCTTTCCTACTTCTTTCTTACTTCTTTCTACTTCCTTTCTTACTTCTTTCTTACTTCGTTCTTAATTCTTTCTTACTTCTTTCTTACTTCTTTCTTAATTCTTTCTTACTTCATTCTTACTTCTATCTTACTTCTTTCTTACTTCTTTCTAACTTCTTTTTTCTCCTTTCTATTCTTCTTTCTTTCTTCTTTCTTTCTTACTTCTTTCTTACTTCTTTCTTACTTCTTTCTTTCTTACTTCTTTCTTACTTCTTTCTAACTTCTTTCCTACTTCTTTCTTACTTCTATCTTCTTTCTTTCTTACTTCTTTCTTACTTCTTTCTTCTTTCTTACTTCTTTCTTTCTTCTTACTTTCTTCTTTCTTACTTCTTTCTTTCTTACTTCTTTCTTTCTTCGTTCTTACTTTTTTTTACTTCTTTCTAACTTCTTTCTTACTTCTTTCTGACTTCTTTCTTACTTCTTTCTTCTTTCTTTCTTACTTCTTTTTACTTCTTTCTTACTTCTTACTTTTTTCTTTCTTACTTCTTTCTTTCTTACTTCTTTCTTACTTCTTTCTTACTTCTTTCTTACTTCTTTCTTACTTCTTTCTTACTTCAAACTTCTTTTTTCTTCTTTCTTTCTTCTCTCTTTCTTCTTTCTTTCTTACTTCTTTCTTACTTCTTTCTTACTTCTTTCTTTCTTAATTCTTTCTTACTTCTTTCTTAATTCTTTCTTACTTCTTTCCTTCTTTCTTACTTCTTTCTTTTTTCTTTCTTACTTCTTTCTTCTTTCTTTCTTACTTCTTTCTTACTTCTTTCTTACTTCTTTCTTTCTTCTTTCTTACTTCTTTCTTACTTCTTTCTTACTTCTTTCTTACTTCATTCTTACTTCTTTCTGACTTCATTCTTACTTCTTTCTTCTTTCTTTCTTACTTCTTTCTTACTTCTTTCTTACTTCTTTCTTACTTCTTTCTTACTTCATTCTTACTTCTTTCTTACTTCTTTCTTACTTCATTCTAACTTCTTTTTTCTTCTTTCTTTCTTCTTTCTTTCTTCTTTCTTTCTTATTTCTTTCTTACTTCTTTCTTACTTCATTCTTTCTTAATTCTTTCGTACTTCTTTCTTACTTCTTTCTTTGTTACTTCTTTCTTACTTCTTTGTTACTTCTTTCCTACTTCTTTCTTACTTCTTTCTTCTTTCTTTCTTACTTCTTTCTTACTTCTTTCTTACTTCTTTCTTTCTTACTTCTTTATTACTTCTTTCTAACTTCTTTCCTACTTCTTTCTTACTTCTTTCTTCTTTCTTTCTTCTTTCTTACTTCTTTCTTACTTCTTTCTTACTTCTTTCTTACTTCTTTCTTTCTTCTTACTTTCTTCTTTCTTACTTCTTTCTTTCTTACTTCTTACTTTCTTCTTTCTTACTTTTTCTTACTTCTTTCTAACTTCTTTCTTACTTCTTTCTGACTTCTTTCTCACTTCTTTCTTCTTTCTTTCTTACTTCTTTCTTACTTCTTTCTTACTTCTTTCTTACTTCAAACTTCTTTTTTCTTCTTTCTTTCTTCTTTCTTTCTTCTTTCTTTCTTACTTCTTTCTTACTTCTTTCTTTCTTACTTCTTTCTTACTTCTTTCTTACTTCTTTCTTTTTTCTTTCTTACTTCTTTCTTACTTCTTTCTTACTTCTTTCTGACTTCTTTCTTACTTCTTTTTTCTCCTTTCTTTCTTCTTTCTTTCTTCTTTCTTTCTTACTTCTTTCTTACTTCTTTCTTACTTCTTTCTTTCTTAATTCTTTCGTACTTCTTTCTTACTTCTTTCTTTCTTACTTCTTTCTTACTTCTTTGTTACTTCTTTCCTACTTCTTTCTTACTTCTTTCTTCTTTCTTTCTTACTTCTTTCTTACTTCTTTCTTACTTCTTTCTTTCTTCTTTCTTTATTCTTTCTTACTTCTTTCTTATTTCTTTCTGAATTCTTTCTTACTTCTTTCTTCTTTCTTTCTTACTTCTTTCTTACTTCTTTCTTACTTCTTACTTTTTTCTTTCTTACTTCTTTCTTTCTTACTTCTTTCTTACTTCTTTCTAATTTCTTTCTTACTTCTTTCTTACTTCTTTCTTACTTCTAACTTCTTTTTTCTTCTTTCTTTCTTCTTTCTTTCTTCTTTCTTTCTTACTTCTTTCTTACTTCTTTCTTACTTCTTTCTTTCTTAATTCTTTCGTACTTCTTTCTTACTTCTTTCTTTCTTACTTCTTTCTTACTTCTTTCTAACTTCTTTCCTACTTCTTTCTTATTTCTTTCTTCTTTCTTACTTCTTTCTTACTTCTTTCTTACTTCTTTCTTACTTCTTTCTTTCTTCTTACTTTCTTCTTTCTTACTTCTTTCTTTCTTACTTCTTACTTTCTTCTTTCTTACTCTTTCTTACTTCTTTCTAACTTCTTTCTTACTTCTTTCTGACTTCTTTCTTACTTCTTTCTTCTTTCTTTCTTACTTCTTTCTTACTTCTTTCTTACTTCTTTCTTACTTCTTTCTTACTTCTTTCTTTCTTACTTCTTTCCTACTTCTTTCAAAGTTCTTTCTTTTTTCTTTCTTACTTCTTTCTTCTTTCTTTCTTACTTCTTTCTTACTTCTTTCTTTCTTCTTTCTTACTTCTTTCTTACTTCTTTCTTACTTCTTTCTGACTTCTTTCTTACTTCTTTCTTCTTTCTTTCTTACTTCTTTCTTACTTCTTTCTTACTTCTTTCTTACTTCTTTCTTACTTCTTTCTTACTTCTTTCTAACTTCTTTTTTCTCCTTTCTTTCTTCTTTCTTTCTTCTTTCTTTCTTACTTCTTTCTTACTTCTTTCTTACTTCTTTCTTTCTTAATTCTTTCGTACTTCTTTCTTACTTCTTTCTTTGTTACTTCTTTCTTACTTCTTTGTTACTTCTTTCCTACTTCTTTCTTACTTCTTTCTTCTTTCTTTCTTACTTCTTTCTTACTTCTTTCTTACTTCTTTCTTACTTCTTTCTTTCTTCTTTCTTTATTCTTTCTTACTTCTTTCTTACTTCTTTCTGACTTCTTTCTTACTTCTTTCTTCTTTCTTTCTTACTTCTTTCTTACTTCTTTCTTACTTCTTACTTTTTTCTTTCTTACTTCTTTCTTTCTTACTTCTTTCTTACTTCTTTCTTATTTCTTTCTTACTTCTTTCTTACTTCTAACTTCTTTTTTCTTCTTTCTTTCTTCTTTCTTTCTTCTTTTTTCTTACTTCTTTCTTACTTCTTTCTTACTTCTTTCTTTCTTAATTCTTTCGTACTTCTTTCTTACTTCTTTCTTTCTTACTTCTTTCTTACTTCTTTCTTACTTCTTTCCTACTTCTTTCTTACTTCTTTCTACTTTCTTTCTTACTTCTTTCTTACTTCTTTCTTAATTCTTTCTTTCTTCTTTCTTACTTCTTTCTTCTTTCTTTCTTACTTCTTTCTTACTTCTTTCTTACTTCTTTCTTACTTCTTTCTTACTTCTTTCTTACTTCTTTCTTACTTCATTCTAACTTCTTTTTTCTTCTTTCTTTCTTCTTTCTTTCTTCTTTCTTTCTTACTTCTTTCTTACTTCTTTCTTACTTCATTCTTTCTTAATTCTTTCGTACTTCTTTCTTACTTCTTTCTTTCTTACTTCTTTCTTACTTCTTTCTAACTTCTTTCCTACTTCTTTCTTACTTCTTTCTTCTTTCTTACTTCTTTCTTACTTCTTTCTTACTTCTTTCTTTCTTCTTACTTTCTTCTTTCTTACTTCTTTCTTTCTTCTTTCTTACTTTTTCTTACTTCTTTCTAACTTCTTTCTTACTTCTTTCTGACTTCTTTCTCACTTCTTTCTTCTTTCTTTCTTACTTCTTTCTTACTTCATTCTTACTTCTTACTTTTTTCTTTCTTACTTCTTTCTTTCTTACTTCTTTCATACTTCTTTCTTACTTCTTTCTTACTTCTTTCTTACTACTTTCTTACTTCAAACTTCTTTTTTCTTCTTTCTTTCTTCTTTCTTTCTTCTTTCTTACTTACTTCTTTCTTACTTCTTTCTTTCTTACTTCTTTCTTACTTCTTTCTTACTTCTTTCTTTCTTCTTTCTTACTTCTTTCTTACTTCTTTCTTACTTCTTTCTTACTTCTTTCTGACTTCTTTCTTACTTCTTTCTTCTTTCTTTCTTACTTCTTTCTTACTTCTTTCTTACTTCTTTCTTACTTCTTTCTTACTTCTTTCTTACTTCTTTCTAACTTCTTTTTTCTCCTTTCTTTCTTCTCTCTTTCTTCTTTCTTTCTTACTTCTTTCTTACTTCTTTCTTTCTTAATTCTTTCGTACTTCTTTCTTACTTCTTTCTTTCTTACTTCTTTCTTACTTCTTTCTTACTTCTTTCCTACTTCTTTTTTACTTCTTTCTTCTTTCTTTCTTACTTCTTTCTTACTTCTTTCTTACTTCTTTCTTACTTCTTTCTTACTTCTTTCTTACTTCTTTCTTTCTTCTTTCTTTCTTCTTTCTTACTTCTTTCTTTCTTACTTCTTTCTTTCTTCTTTCTAACTTCTTTCTTACATCTTTCTTACTTCTTTCTTACTTCTTTCTTACTTCTTTCTAACTTCTTTTTTCTCCTTTCTTTCTTCTTTCTTTCTTCTTTCTTTCTTACTTCTTTCTTACTTCTTTCTTACTTCTTTCTTTCTTAATTCTTTCGTACTTCTTTCTTACTTCTTTCTTTCTTACTTCTTTCTTACTTCTTTCTTACTTCTTTCCTACTTCTTTCTTACTTCTTTCTTCTTTCTTTCTTACTTCTTTCTTACTTCTTTCTTACTTCTTTCTTTCTTCTTACTTTCTTCTTTCTTACTTCTTTCTTTCTTACTTCTTTCTTTCTTCTTTCTTACTTTTTCTTACTTCTTTCTAACTTCTTTCTTACATCTTTCTTACTTCTTTCTTACTTTTTTCTTACTTCTTTCTAACTTCTTTCTTTCTTCTTTCTTTCTTCTTTCTTTCTTCTTTCTTTCTTCTTTCTTACTTCTTTCTTTCTTACTTCTTTCTTACTTCTTTCTTAGTTCTTTCTTACTTCTTTCTTACTTCTTTCTAACTTCTTTCTTACTTCTTTCTTACTTCTTTCTTACTTCTTTGTAACTTCTTTCTTTCTTCTTTCTTTCTTCTTTCTTTCTTCTTTCTTACTCCTTACTTTCTTACTTCTTTCTTACTTCTTTCTTACTACTTTCTTACTTCTTTCTTACTTCTTTCTTACTTCTTTCTTACTCCTTACTTTTTTCTTTCTTACTTCTTTCTTTCTTACTTCTTTCTTACTTCTTTCTTATTTCTTTCTTACTACTTTCTTATAACTTTCTTACTTCTAACTTCTTTTTTCTTCTTTCTTTCTTCTTTCTTTCTTCTTTTTTTTTACTTCTTTCTCACTTCTTACTTACTTCTTTCTTTCTTAATACTTTCGTACTTCTTTCTTACTTCTTTCTTTCTTACTTCTTTCTTACTTCTTTCTTACTTCTTTCTTACTTCTTTCTTACTCCTTTCCTACTTCTTTCTTACTTCTTTCTACTTCCTTTCTTACTTCTTTCTTACTTCGTTCTTAATTCTTTCTTACTTCTTTCTTACTTCTTTCTTAATTCTTTCTTACTTCATTCTTACTTCTATCTTACTTCTTTCTTACTTCTTTCTAACTTCTTTTTTCTCCTTTCTATTCTTCTTTCTTTCTTCTTTCTTTCTTACTTCTTTCTTACTTCTTTCTTACTTCTTTCTTTCTTACTTCTTTCTTACTTCTTTCTAACTTCTTTCCTACTTCTTTCTTACTTCTATCTTCTTTCTTTCTTACTTCTTTCTTACTTCTTTCTTCTTTCTTACTTCTTTCTTTCTTCTTACTTTCTTCTTTCTTACTTCTTTCTTTCTTACTTCTTTCTTTCTTCGTTCTTACTTTTTTTTACTTCTTTCTAACTTCTTTCTTACTTCTTTCTGACTTCTTTCTTACTTCTTTCTTCTTTCTTTCTTACTTCTTTCTTACTTCTTTCTTACTTCTTACTTTTTTCTTTCTTACTTCTTTCTTTCTTACTTCTTTCTTACTTCTTTCTTACTTCTTTCTTACTTCTTTCTTACTTCTTTCTTACTTCAAACTTCTTTTTTCTTCTTTCTTTCTTCTCTCTTTCTTCTTTCTTTCTTACTTCTTTCTTACTTCTTTCTTACTTCTTTCTTTCTTAATTCTTTCTTACTTCTTTCTTAATTCTTTCTTACTTCTTCCCTTCTTTCTTACTTCTTTCTTTTTTCTTTCTTACTTCTTTCTTCTTTCTTTCTTACTTCTTTCTTACTTCTTTCTTACTTCTTTCTTTCTTCTTTCTTACTTCTTTCTTACTTCTTTCTTACTTCTTTCTTACTTCATTCTTACTTCTTTCTGACTTCATTCTTACTTCTTTCTTCTTTCTTTCTTACTTCTTTCTTACTTCTTTCTTACTTCTTTCTTACTTCATTCTTACTTCTTTCTTACTTCTTTCTTACTTCATTCTAACTTCTTTTTTCTACTTTCTTTCTTCTTTCTTTCTTCTTTCTTTCTTACTTCTTTCTTACTTCTTTCTTACTTCATTCTTTCTTAATTCTTTCGTACTTCTTTCTTACTTCTTTCTTTCTTACTCCTTCCTACTTCTTTCTAACTTCTTTCCTACTTCTTTCTTACTTCTTTCTTCTTTCTTACTTCTTTCTTACTTCTTTCTTACTTCTTTCTTATTTCTTTCTTACTTCTTTCCTACTTCTTTCTTACTTCTTTCTTTCTTACTTCTTTCTTTCTTCTTTCTTACTTTTTCTTACTTCTTTCTAACTTCTTTCTTACTTCTTTCTGACTTCTTTCTCACTTCTTTCTTCTTTCTTTCTTACTTCTTTCTTACTTCTTTCTTACTTCTTACTTTTTTCTTTCTTACTTCTTTCTTTCTTACTTCTTTCTTACTTCTTTCTTACTTCTTTCTTACTTCTTTCTTACTTCTTTCTTACTTCAAACTTCTTTTTTCTTCTTTCTTTCTTCTTTCTTTCTTCTTTCTTTCTTACTTCTTTCTTACTTCTTTCTTTCTTACTTCTTTCCTACTTCTTTCATACTTCTTTCTTTTTTCTTTCTTACTTCTTTCTTCTTTCTTTCTTACTTCTTTCTTACTTCTTTCTTACTTCTTTCTTTCTTCTTTCTTACTTCTTTCTTACTTCTTTCTTACTTCTTTCTTACTTCTTTCTGACTTCTTTCTTACTTCTTTCTTCTTTCTTTCTTACTTCTTTCTTACTTCTTTCTTACTTCTTTCTTACTTCTTTCTTACTTCTTTCTTACTTCTTTCTAACTTCCTTTTTCTCCTTTCTTTCTTCTCTCTTTCTTCTTTCTTTCTTACTTCTTTCTTACTTCTTTCTTTCTTAATTCTTTCGTACTTCTTTCTTACTTCTTTCTTTCTTACTTATTTCTTACTTCTTTCTTACTTCTTTCCTACTTCTTTCTTAATTCTTTCTTCTTTCTTTCTTACTTCTTTCTTACTTCTTTCTTACTTCTTTCTTACTTCTTTCTTTCTTCTTTCTTTCTTCTTTCTTACTTCTTTCTTTCTTACTTCTTTCTTTCTTCTTTCTTACTTTTTTTTAATTCTTTCTAACTTCTTTCTTACATCTTTCTTACTTCTTTCTTACTTCTTTCTTACTTCTTTCTAACTTCTTTTTTCTCCTTTCTTTCTTCTTTCTTTCTTCTTTCTTTCTTACTTCTTTCTTACTTCTTTCTTACTTCTTTCTTTCTTAATTCTTTCGTACTTCTTTCTTACTTCTTTCTTTCTTACTTCTTTCTTACTTCTTTCTTACTTCTTTCCTACTTCTTTCTAACTTCTTTTTTCTCCTTTCAATCTTCTTTCTTACTTCTTTCTTTCTTACTTCTTTCTTACTTCTTTCTTAGTTCTTTCTTACTTCTTTCTTACTTCTTTCTAACTTCTTTCTTACTTCTTTCTTACTTCTTTCTTAATTGTTTGTAACTTCTTTCTTTCTTCTTCCTTTCTTCTTTCTTTCTTCTTTCTTACTCCTTACTTTCTTACTTCTTTCTTACTTCTTTCTTACTACTTTCTTACTTCTTTCTTACTTCTTTCTTACTTCTTTCTTACTTCTTACTTTTTTCTTTCTTACTTCTTTCTTTCTTACTTCTTTCTTACTTCTTTCTTATTTCTTTCTTCCTTCTTTCTTACATCTTTCTTACTTCTAACTTCTTTTTTCTTCTTTCTTTCTTCTTTCTTTCTTCTTTTTTTCTTACTTCTTTCTCACTTCTTTCTTACTTCTTTCTTTCTTAATACTTTCGTACTTCTTTCTTACTTCTTTCTTTCTTACTTCTTTCTTACTTCTTTCTTACTTCTTTCTTACTTCTTTCCTACTCCTTTCCTACTTCTTTCTTACTTCTTTCTACTTTCTTTCTTACTTCTTTCATACTTCTTTCTTAATTCTTTCTTACTTCATTCTTACTTCTATCTTACTTCTTTCTTACTTCTTTCTAACTTCTTTTTTCTCCTTTCTTTCTTCTTTCTTTCTTCTTTCTTTCTTACTTCTTTCTTACTTCTTTCTTACTTCTTTCTTTCTTACTTCTTTCTTACTTCTTTCTAACTTCTTTCTTACTTCTTTCTGACTTCTTTCTTACTTCTTTCTTCTTTCTTTCTTACTTCTTTCTTACTTCTTTCTTACTTCTTACTTTTTTCTTTCTTACTTCTTTCTTTCTTACTTCTTTCTTACTTCTTTCTTACTTCTTTCTTACTTCTTTCCTACTTCTTTCTTACTTCAAACTCCCTTTTTTCTTCTTTCTTTCTTCTCTCTTTCTTCTTTCTTTCTTACTTCTTTCTTACTTCTTTCTTACTTCTTTCTTTCTTAATTCTCTCGTACTTCTTTCTTACTTCTTTCTTTCTTACTTCTTTCTTACTTCTTTCTTACTTCTTTCTTACTTCTTTCTTACTTCTTTCCTTCTTCTTTCTTACTTCTTTCTTACTTCTTTCTTACTTCTTTCTTAATTCTTTCTTACTTTTCTTACTTCTTTCTTACTTCTTTCTTACTTCTTTCTAACTTCTTTTTTCTCCTTTCTTTCTTCTTTCTTTCTTCTTTCTTTCTTACTTCTTTCTTACTTCCTTCTTACTTCTTTCTTTCTTAATTCTTTCGTACTTCTTTCTTACTTCTTTCTTTCTTACTTCTTTCTTACTTCTTTCCTACTTCTTTCTTACTTCTTTCTTCTTTCTTTCTTACTTCTTTCTTACTTCTTTCTTACTTCTTTCTTACTTCTTTCTTTCTTCTTACTTTCTTCTTTCTTACTTCTTTCTTTCTTACTTCTTTCTTTCTTACTTCTTTCTTTCTTCTTTCTTACTTCTTTCTTACTTCTTTCTTACTTCTTTCTTACTTCTTTCTTCTTTCTTTCTTACTTTTTTCTTACTTCTTTCTAACTTCTTTCTTTCTTCTTTCTTTCTTCTTTCTTTCTTACTTCTTTCTTACTTCTTTCTTAGTTCTTTCTTACTTCTTTGTAACTTCTTTCTTTCTTCTTTCTTTCTTCTTTCTTTCTTCTTTCTTACTCCTTACTTTCTTACTTCTTTCTTACTTCTTTCTTACTACTTTCTTACTTCTTTCTTACTTCTTTCTTACTTCTTACTTTTTTCTTTCTTACTTCTTTCTTTCTTACTTCTTTCTTACTTCTTTCTTATTTCTTTCTTACTTCTTTCTTACATCTTTCTTACTTCTAACTTCTTTTTTCTTCTTTCTTTCTTCTTTCTTTCTTCTTTTTTTCTTACTTCTTTCTCACTTCTTTCTTACTTCTTTCTTTCTTACTTCTTTCTTACTTCTTTCTTACATCTTTCTTACTTCTTTCTTACTCCTTTCCTACTTCTTTCTTACTTCTTTCTACTTTCTTTCTTACTTCTTTCTTACTTCTTTCTTAATTCTTTCCTTCTTCTTTCTTACTTCTTTCTTCTTTCTTTCTTACTTTTTTATTACTTCTTTCTTACTTCTTTCTTACTTCATTCTTACTTCTATCTTACTTCTTTCTTACTTCTTTCTAACTTCTTTTTTCTCCTTTCTTTCTTCTTTCTTTCTTCTTTCTTTCTTACTTCTTTCTTACTTCTTTCTTACTTCTTTCTTTCTTACTTCTTTCTTACTTCTTTCTAACTTCTTTCCTACTTCTTTCTTACTTCTTTCTTCTTTCTTTCTTACTTCTTTCTTACTTCTTTCTTCTTTCTTACTTCTTTCTTTCTTCTTACTTTCTTCTTTCTTACTTCTTTCTTTCTTACTTCTTTCTTTCTTCGTTCTTACTTTTTCTTACTTCTTTCTAACTTCTTTCTTACTTCTTTCTGACTTCTTTCTTACTTCTTTCTTCTTTCTTTCTTACTTCTTTCTTACTTCTTTCTTACTTCTTACTTTTTTCTTTCTTACTTCTTTCTTTCTTACTTCTTTCTTACTTCTTTCTTACTTCTTTCTTACTTCTTTCTTACTTCTTTCTTACTTCAAACTTCTTTTTTCTTCTTTCTTTCTTCTCTCTTTCTTCTTCCTTTCTTACTTCTTTCTTACCTCTTTCTTACTTCTTTCTTTCTTAATTCTTTCGTACTTCTTTCTTACTTCTTTCTTTCTTACTTCTTTCTTACTTCTTTCTTACTTCTTTCTTACTTCTGTCTTACTTCTTTCCTTCTTCTTTCTTACTTCTTTCTTTTTTCTTTCTTACTTCTTTCTTCTTCTTTCTTACTTCTTTCTTACTTCTTTCTTACTTCTTTCTTTCTTCTTTCTTACTTCTTTCTTACTTCTTTCTTACTTCTTTCTTACTTCTTTCTTACTTCATTCTTACTTCTTTCTGAATTCTTTCTTACTTCTTTCTTCTTTCTTTCTTACTTCTTTCTTACTTCTTTCTTAATTCTTTCTTAATTTTCTTACTTCTTTCTTACTTCTTTCTTACTTCTTTCTAACTTCTTTTTTCTCCTTTCTTTCTTCTTTCTTTCTTCTTTCTTTCTTACTTCTTTCTTACTTCCTTCTTACTTCTTTCTTTCTTAATTCTTTCGTACTTCTTTCTTACTTCTTTCTTTCTTACTTCTTTCTTACTTCTTTCCTACTTCTTTCTTACTTCTTTCTTCTTTCTTTCTTACTTCTTTCTTACTTCTTTCTTACTTCTTTCTTACTTCTTTCTTTCTTACTTCTTTCTTTCTTCTTTCTTACTTTTTCTTACTTCTTTCTAACTTCTTTCTTACATCTTTCTTACTTCTTTCTTACTTATTTCGTACTTCTTTCTAACTTCTTACTTTCTTCTTTCTTTCTTCTTTCTTTCTTCTCTCTTTCTTCTTTCTTACTTCTTTCTTTCTTACTTCTTCCTTTCTTCTTTCTTACTTCTTTCTTACTTCTTTCTTACTTCTTTCTAACTTCTTTCTAACTTCTTTCTTACTTCTTTCCTACTTCTTTCTTACTTCTTTCTACTTTCTTTCTTACTTCTTTCTTACTTCTTTCTTAATTCTTTCTTTCTTCTTACTTTCTTCTTTCTTACTTCTTTCTTTCTTACTTCTTTATTTCTTCTTTCTTACTTTTTCCTACTTATTTCTAACTTCTTTCTTACTTCTTTCCTACTTCTTTCTTACTTCTTTCTTCTTTCATTCTTCCTTCTTTCTTACTTCTTTCTTACTTCTTTCTTACTTCTTTCTTTCTTCTTTCTTACTTCTTTCTTTCTTCTTTCTTACTTCTTTCTTTATTCTTTCTTACTTCTTTCTGACTTCTTTCTTACTTCTTTCTTCTTTCTTTCTTACTTCTTTCTTACTTCTTTCTTACTTCTTACTTTTTTCTTTCTTACTTCTTTCTTTCTTACTTCTTTCTTGTTTATTTCTTACTTCTTTCTTACTTCTTTCTTACTTCTAACTTCTTTTTTATTCTTTCTTTCTTCCTTCTTTCTTCTTTTTTTCTTACTTCTTTCTTACTTCTTTCTTACTTCTTTCTTACTTCTTTCTTTCTTAATACTTTCGTACTTCTTTCTTACTTCTTTCTTTCTTACTTCTTTCTTACTTCTTTCTTACTTCTTTCTTACTTCTTTCTTACTTCTTTCTTACTTCCTTCTTACTTCTTTCTTTCTTAATTCTTTCGTAGTTCTTTCTTACTTCTTTCTTTCATACTTCTTTCTTACTTCTTTCCTACTTCTTTCTTACTTCTTTCTTCTTTCTTTCTTACTTCTTTCTTACTTCTTTCTTACTTCTTTCTTACTTCTTTCTTTCTTCTTACTTTCTTCTTTCTTACTTCTTTCTTTCTTACTTCTTTCTTTCTTATTTCTTACTTTTTCTTACTTCTTTCTAACTTCTTTCTTACATCTTTCTTACTTCTTTCTTACTTCTTTCTTACTTCTTTCTAACTTCTTTCTTTCTTCTTTCTTTCTTCTTTCTTTCTTCTTTCTTTCTTCTTTCTTTCTTCTTTCTTACTTCTTTCTTTCTTACTTCTCTCTTTCTTCTTTCTTACTTCTTTCTTACTTCTTTCTTACTTCTTTCTTACCTCTTTCTAACTTCTTTCTTACTTCTTTCCTACTTCTTTCTTACTTCTTTCTACTTTCTTTCTTACTTCTTTCTTACTTCTTTCTTAATTCTTTCTTTCTTCTTACTTTCTTCTTTCTTACTTCTTTCTTTCTTACTTCTTTATTTCTTCTTTCTTACTTTTTCCTACTTATTTCTAACTTCTTTCTTACTTCTTTCCTACTTCTTTCTTACTTCTTTCTTCTTTCATTCTTCCTTCTTTCTTACTTCTTTCTTACTTCTTTCTTTCTTCTTTCTTACTTCTTTATTTCTTCTTTCTTACTTCTTTCTTTATTCTTTCTTACTTCTTTCTTACTTCTTTCTGACTTCTTTCTTACTTCTTTCTTCTTTCTTTCTTACTTCTTTCTTACTTCTTTCTTACTTCTTACTTTTTTCTTTCTTACTTCTTTCTTTCTTACTTCTTTCTTACTTCTTTCTTGTTTATTTCTTACTTCTTTCTTACTTCTTTCTTACTTCTAACTTCTTTTTTATTCTTTCTTTCTTCCTTCTTTCTTCTTTTTTTCTTACTTCTTTCTTACTTCTTTCTTACTTCTTTCTTACTTCTTTCTTTCTTAATACTTTCGTACTTCTTTCTTACTTCTTTCTTTCTTACTTCTTTCTTACTTCTTTCTTACTTCTTTCTTACTTCTTTCTTACTTCTTTCTTACTTCTTTCTTACTTCTTTCTAACTTCTTTTTTCTCCTTTCTTTCTTCTTTCTTTCTTCTTTCTTTCTTACTTCTTTCTTACTTCCTTCTTACTTCTTTCTTTCTTAATTCTTTCGTAGTTCTTTCTTACTTCTTTCTTTCATACTTCTTTCTTACTTCTTTCCTACTTCTTTCTTACTTCTTTCTTCTTTCTTTCTTACTTCTTTCTTACTTCTTTCTTACTTCTCTCTTACTTCTTTCTTTCTTCTTACTTTCTTCTTTCTTACTTCTTTCTTTCTTACTTCTTTCTTTCTTCTTTCTTACTTTTTCTTACTTCTTTCTAACTTCTTTCTTACATCTTTCTTACTTCTTTCTTACTGCTTTCTTACTTCTTTCTAACTTCTTTCTTTCTTCTTTCTTTCTTCTTTCTTTCTTCTTTCTTTCTTCTTTCTTTCTTCTTTCTTACTTCTTTCTTTCTTACTTCTTTCTTTCTTCTTTCTTACTTCTTTCTTACTTCTTTCTTACTTCTTTCTTACCTCTTTCTAACTTCTTTCTTACTTCTTTCCTACTTCTTTCTTACTTCTTTCTACTTTCTTTCTTACTTCTTTCTTACTTCTTTCTTAATTCTTTCTTTCTTCTTACTTTCTTCTTTCTTACTTCTTTCTTTCTTACTTCTTTATTTCTTCTTTCTTACTTTTTCTTACTTATTTCTAACTTCTTTCTTACTTCTTTCCTACTTCTTTCTTACTTCTTTCTTCTTTCATTCTTCCTTCTTTCTTACTTCTTTCTTACTTCTTTTTTACTTCTTTCTTTCTTCTTTCTTACTTCTTTCTTTCTTCTTTCTTACTTCTTTCTTTATTCTTTCTTACTTCTTTCTTACTTCTTTCTGACTTCTTTCTTACTTCTTTCTTCTTTCTTTCTTACTTCTTTCTTACTTCTATCTTACTTCTTACTTTTTTCTTTCTTACTTCTTTCTTTCTTACTTCTTTCTTACTTCTTTCTTATTTCTTTCTTACTTCTTTCTTACTACTTTCTTACTTCTAACTTCTTTTTTCTTCTTTTTTCTTTCTTTCTTCTTTTTTTCTTACTTCTTTCTTCTTTCTTACTTCTTTCTTTCTTAATTCTTTCGTACTTCTTTCTTACTTCTTTCTTTCTTACTTCTTTCTTACCTCTTTCTTAATTCTATCTTACATCTTTCTTACTTCTTTCTAACTACTTTTTTCTCATTTCAATCTTCTTTCTTACTTCTTTCTTTCTTACTTCTTTCTTACTTCTTTCTTAGTTCTTTCTTACTTCTTTCTTACTTCTTTCTAACTTCTTTCTTACTTCTTTCTTACTTCTTTCTTACTTGTTTGTAACTTCTTTCTTTCTTCTTTCTTTCTTCTTTCTTACTCCTTACTTTCTTACATCTTTCTTACTTCTTTCTTACTACTTTCTTACTTCTTTCTTACTTCTTTCTTACTTCTTTCTTACTTCTTACTTTTTTCTTTCTTACTTCTTTCTTTCTTACTTCTTTCTTACTTCTTTCTTATTTCTTTCTTCCTTCTTTCTTACATCTTTCTTACTTCTAACTTCTTTTTTCTTCTTTCTTTCTTCTTTCTTTCTTCTTTTTTTCTTACTTCTTTCTCACTTCTTTCTTACTTCTTTCTTTCTTAATACTTTCGTACTTCTTTCTTACTTCTTTCTTTCTTACTTCTTTCTTACTTCTTTCTTACTTCTTTCTTACTTCTTTCTTACTCCTTTCCTACTTCTTTCTTACTTCTTTCTACTTTCTTTCTTACTTCTTTCATACTTCTTTCTTAATTCTTTCTTACTTCATTCTTACTTCTATCTTACTTCTTTCTTACTTCTTTCTAACTTCTTTTTTCTCCTTTCTTTCTTCTTTCTTTCTTCTTTCTTTCTTACTTCTTTCTTACTTCTTTCTTACTTCTTTCTTTCTTACTTCTTTCTTACTTCTTTCTAACTTCTTTCCTACTTCTTTCTTACTTCTTTCTTCTTTCTTTCTTACTTCTTTCTTACTTCTTTCTTCTTTCTTACTTCTTTCTTTCTTCTTGCTTTCTTCTTTCTTACTTCTTTCTTTCTTACTTCTTTCTTTCTTCGTTCTTACTTTTTCTTACTTCTTTCTAACTTCTTTCTTACTTCTTTCTGACTTCTTTCTTACTTCTTTCTTCTTTCTTTCTTACTTCTTTCTTACTTCTTTCTTACTTCTTTCTTACTTCTTTCTTACTTCCTTCTTACTTCTTTCTTTCTTAATTCTTTCGTAGTTCTTTCTTACTTCTTTCTTTCATACTTCTTTCTTACTTCTTTCCTACTTCTTTCTTACTTCTTTCTTCTTTCTTTCTTACTTCTTTCTTACTTCTTTCTTACTTCTTTCTTTCTTCTTACTTTCTTCTTTCTTACTTCTTTCTTTCTTACTTCTTTCTTTCTTATTTCTTACTTTTTCTTACTTCTTTCTAACTTCTTTCTTACATCTTTCTTACTTCTTTCTTACTTCTTTCTTACTTCTTTCTAACTTCTTTCTTTCTTCTTTCTTTCTTCTTTCTTTCTTCTTTCTTTCTTCTTTCTTTCTTCTTTCTTACTTCTTTCTTTCTTACTTCTCTCTTTCTTCTTTCTTACTTCTTTCTTACTTCTTTCTTACTTCTTTCTTACCTCTTTCTAACTTCTTTCTTACTTCTTTCCTACTTCTTTCTTACTTCTTTCTACTTTCTTTCTTACTTCTTTCTTACTTCTTTCTTAATTCTTTCTTTCTTCTTACTTTCTTCTTTCTTACTTCTTTCTTTCTTACTTCTTTATTTCTTCTTTCTTACTTTTTCCTACTTATTTCTAACTTCTTTCTTACTTCTTTCCTACTTCTTTCTTACTTCTTTCTTCTTTCATTCTTCCTTCTTTCTTACTTCTTTCTTACTTCTTTCTTTCTTCTTTCTTACTTCTTTATTTCTTCTTTCTTACTTCTTTCTTTATTCTTTCTTACTTCTTTCTTACTTCTTTCTGACTTCTTTCTTACTTCTTTCTTCTTTCTTTCTTACTTCTTTCTTACTTCTTTCTTACTTCTTACTTTTTTCTTTCTTACTTCTTTCTTTCTTACTTCTTTCTTACTTCTTTCTTGTTTATTTCTTACTTCTTTCTTACTTCTTTCTTACTTCTAACTTCTTTTTTATTCTTTCTTTCTTCCTTCTTTCTTCTTTTTTTCTTACTTCTTTCTTACTTCTTTCTTACTTCTTTCTTACTTCTTTCTTTCTTAATACTTTCGTACTTCTTTCTTACTTCTTTCTTTCTTACTTCTTTCTTACTTCTTTCTTACTTCTTTCTTAC
Source organism: Columba livia (assembly GCF_036013475.1). NCBI lineage: Eukaryota > Metazoa > Chordata > Aves > Columbiformes > Columbidae > Columba > Columba livia. The sequence goes on from NC_088615.1 coordinate 20,297,529, forward strand.
TTCTTTCTTACTTCTTTCTTACTTCTTTCTTACTTCTTTCTAACTTCTTTTTTCTCCTTTCTTTCTTCTTTCTTTCTTCTTTCTTTCTTACTTCTTTCTTACTTCCTTCTTACTTCTTTCTTTCTTAATTCTTTCGTAGTTCTTTCTTACTTCTTTCTTTCATACTTCTTTCTTACTTCTTTCCTACTTCTTTCTTACTTCTTTCTTCTTTCTTTCTTACTTCTTTCTTACTTCTTTCTTACTTCTCTCTTACTTCTTTCTTTCTTCTTACTTTCTTCTTTCTTACTTCTTTCTTTCTTACTTCTTTCTTTCTTCTTTCTTACTTTTTCTTACTTCTTTCTAACTTCTTTCTTACATCTTTCTTACTTCTTTCTTACTTCTTTCTTACTTCTTTCTAACTTCTTTCTTTCTTCTTTCTTTCTTCTTTCTTTCTTCTTTCTTTCTTCTTTCTTTCTTCTTTCTTACTTCTTTCTTTCTTACTTCTTTCTTTCTTCTTTCTTACTTCTTTCTTACTTCTTTCTTACTTCTTTCTTACCTCTTTCTAACTTCTTTCTTACTTCTTTCCTACTTCTTTCTTACTTCTTTCTACTTTCTTTCTTACTTCTTTCTTACTTCTTTCTTAATTCTTTCTTTCTTCTTACTTTCTTCTTTCTTACTTCTTTCTTTCTTACTTCTTTATTTCTTCTTTCTTACTTTTTCTTACTTATTTCTAACTTCTTTCTTACTTCTTTCCTACTTCTTTCTTACTTCTTTCTTACTTCTTTCTTACTTCTTTCTTACTTCATTCTAACTTCTTTTTTCTTCTTTCTTTCTTCTTTCTTTCTTCTTTCTTTCTTACTTCTTTCATACTTCTTTCTTACTTCATTCTTTCTTAATTCTTTCGTACTTCTTTCTTACTTCTTTCTTTCTTACTTCTTTCTTACTTCTTTCTAACTTCTTTCCTACTTCTTTCTTACTTCTTTCTTCTTTCTTACTTCTTTCTTACTTCTTTCTTACTTCTTTCTTTCTTCTTACTTTCTTCTTTCTTACTTCTTTCTTTCTTCTTTCTTACTTTTTCTTACTTCTTTCTAACTTCTTTCTTACTTCTTTCTGACTTCTTTCTCACTTCTTTCTTCTTTCTTTCTTACTTCTTTCTTACTTCATTCTTACTTCTTACTTTTTTCTTTCTTACTTCTTTCTTTCTTACTTCTTTCATACTTCTTTCTTACTTCTTTCTTACTTCTTTCTTACTACTTTCTTACTTCAAACTTCTTTTTTCTTCTTTCTTTCTTCTTTCTTTCTTCTTTCTTACTTACTTCTTTCTTACTTCTTTCTTTCTTACTTCTTTCTTACTTCTTTCTTACTTCTTTCTTTCTTCTTTCTTACTTCTTTCTTACTTCTTTCTTACTTCTTTCTTACTTCTTTCTGACTTCTTTCTTACTTCTTTCTTCTTTCTTTCTTACTTCTTTCTTACTTCTTTCTTACTTCTTTCTTACTTCTTTCTTACTTCTTTCTTACTTCTTTCTAACTTCTTTTTTCTCCTTTCTTTCTTCTCTCTTTCTTCTTTCTTTCTTACTTCTTTCTTACTTCTTTCTTTCTTAATTCTTTCGTACTTCTTTCTTACTTCTTTCTTTCTTACTTCTTTCTTACTTCTTTCTTACTTCTTTCCTACTTCTTTCTTACTTCTTTCTTCTTTCTTTCTTACTTCTTTCTTACTTCTTTCTTACTTCTTTCTTACTTCTTTCTTACTTCTTTCTTACTTCTTTCTTTCTTCTTTCTTTCTTCTTTCTTACTTCTTTCTTTCTTACTTCTTTCTTTCTTCTTTCTAACTTCTTTCTTACATCTTTCTTACTTCTTTCTTACTTCTTTCTTACTTCTTTCTAACTTCTTTTTTCTCCTTTCTTTCTTCTTTCTTTCTTCTTTCTTTCTTACTTCTTTCTTACTTCTTTCTTACTTCTTTCTTTCTTAATTCTTTCGTACTTCTTTCTTACTTCTTTCTTTCTTACTTCTTTCTTACTTCTTTCTTACTTCTTTCCTACTTCTTTCTTACTTCTTTCTTCTTTCTTTCTTACTTCTTTCTTACTTCTTTCTTACTTCTTTCTTTCTTCTTACTTTCTTCTTTCTTACTTCTTTCTTTCTTACTTCTTTCTTTCTTCTTTCTTACTTTTTCTTACTTCTTTCTAACTTCTTTCTTACATCTTTCTTACTTCTTTCTTACTTTTTTCTTACTTCTTTCTAACTTCTTTCTTTCTTCTTTCTTTCTTCTTTCTTTCTTCTTTCTTTCTTCTTTCTTACTTCTTTCTTTCTTACTTCTTTCTTACTTCTTTCTTAGTTCTTTCTTACTTCTTTCTTACTTCTTTCTAACTTCTTTCTTACTTCTTTCTTACTTCTTTCTTACTTCTTTGTAACTTCTTTCTTTCTTCTTTCTTTCTTCTTTCTTTCTTCTTTCTTACTCCTTACTTTCTTACTTCTTTCTTACTTCTTTCTTACTACTTTCTTACTTCTTTCTTACTTCTTTCTTACTTCTTTCTTACTCCTTACTTTTTTCTTTCTTACTTCTTTCTTTCTTACTTCTTTCTTACTTCTTTCTTATTTCTTTCTTACTACTTTCTTATAACTTTCTTACTTCTAACTTCTTTTTTCTTCTTTCTTTCTTCTTTCTTTCTTCTTTTTTTTTACTTCTTTCTCACTTCTTACTTACTTCTTTCTTTCTTAATACTTTCGTACTTCTTTCTTACTTCTTTCTTTCTTACTTCTTTCTTACTTCTTTCTTACTTCTTTCTTACTTCTTTCTTACTCCTTTCCTACTTCTTTCTTACTTCTTTCTACTTCCTTTCTTACTTCTTTCTTACTTCGTTCTTAATTCTTTCTTACTTCTTTCTTACTTCTTTCTTAATTCTTTCTTACTTCATTCTTACTTCTATCTTACTTCTTTCTTACTTCTTTCTAACTTCTTTTTTCTCCTTTCTATTCTTCTTTCTTTCTTCTTTCTTTCTTACTTCTTTCTTACTTCTTTCTTACTTCTTTCTTTCTTACTTCTTTCTTACTTCTTTCTAACTTCTTTCCTACTTCTTTCTTACTTCTATCTTCTTTCTTTCTTACTTCTTTCTTACTTCTTTCTTCTTTCTTACTTCTTTCTTTCTTCTTACTTTCTTCTTTCTTACTTCTTTCTTTCTTACTTCTTTCTTTCTTCGTTCTTACTTTTTTTTACTTCTTTCTAACTTCTTTCTTACTTCTTTCTGACTTCTTTCTTACTTCTTTCTTCTTTCTTTCTTACTTCTTTCTTACTTCTTTCTTACTTCTTACTTTTTTCTTTCTTACTTCTTTCTTTCTTACTTCTTTCTTACTTCTTTCTTACTTCTTTCTTACTTCTTTCTTACTTCTTTCTTACTTCAAACTTCTTTTTTCTTCTTTCTTTCTTCTCTCTTTCTTCTTTCTTTCTTACTTCTTTCTTACTTCTTTCTTACTTCTTTCTTTCTTAATTCTTTCTTACTTCTTTCTTAATTCTTTCTTACTTCTTCCCTTCTTTCTTACTTCTTTCTTTTTTCTTTCTTACTTCTTTCTTCTTTCTTTCTTACTTCTTTCTTACTTCTTTCTTACTTCTTTCTTTCTTCTTTCTTACTTCTTTCTTACTTCTTTCTTACTTCTTTCTTACTTCATTCTTACTTCTTTCTGACTTCATTCTTACTTCTTTCTTCTTTCTTTCTTACTTCTTTCTTACTTCTTTCTTACTTCTTTCTTACTTCATTCTTACTTCTTTCTTACTTCTTTCTTACTTCATTCTAACTTCTTTTTTCTTCTTTCTTTCTTCTTTCTTTCTTCTTTCTTTCTTACTTCTTTCTTACTTCTTTCTTACTTCATTCTTTCTTAATTCTTTCGTACTTCTTTCTTACTTCTTTCTTTCTTACTCCTTCCTACTTCTTTCTAACTTCTTTCCTACTTCTTTCTTACTTCTTTCTTCTTTCTTACTTCTTTCTTACTTCTTTCTTACTTCTTTCTTATTTCTTTCTTACTTCTTTCCTACTTCTTTCTTACTTCTTTCTTTCTTACTTCTTTCTTTCTTCTTTCTTACTTTTTCTTACTTCTTTCTAACTTCTTTCTTACTTCTTTCTGACTTCTTTCTCACTTCTTTCTTCTTTCTTTCTTACTTCTTTCTTACTTCTTTCTTACTTCTTACTTTTTTCTTTCTTACTTCTTTCTTTCTTACTTCTTTCTTACTTCTTTCTTACTTCTTTCTTACTTCTTTCTTACTTCTTTCTTACTTCAAACTTCTTTTTTCTTCTTTCTTTCTTCTTTCTTTCTTCTTTCTTTCTTACTTCTTTCTTACTTCTTTCTTTCTTACTTCTTTCCTACTTCTTTCATACTTCTTTCTTTTTTCTTTCTTACTTCTTTCTTCTTTCTTTCTTACTTCTTTCTTACTTCTTTCTTACTTCTTTCTTTCTTCTTTCTTACTTCTTTCTTACTTCTTTCTTACTTCTTTCTTACTTCTTTCTGACTTCTTTCTTACTTCTTTCTTCTTTCTTTCTTACTTCTTTCTTACTTCTTTCTTACTTCTTTCTTACTTCTTTCTTACTTCTTTCTTACTTCTTTCTAACTTCCTTTTTCTCCTTTCTTTCTTCTCTCTTTCTTCTTTCTTTCTTACTTCTTTCTTACTTCTTTCTTTCTTAATTCTTTCGTACTTCTTTCTTACTTCTTTCTTTCTTACTTATTTCTTACTTCTTTCTTACTTCTTTCCTACTTCTTTCTTAATTCTTTCTTCTTTCTTTCTTACTTCTTTCTTACTTCTTTCTTACTTCTTTCTTACTTCTTTCTTTCTTCTTTCTTTCTTCTTTCTTACTTCTTTCTTTCTTACTTCTTTCTTTCTTCTTTCTTACTTTTTTTTAATTCTTTCTAACTTCTTTCTTACATCTTTCTTACTTCTTTCTTACTTCTTTCTTACTTCTTTCTAACTTCTTTTTTCTCCTTTCTTTCTTCTTTCTTTCTTCTTTCTTTCTTACTTCTTTCTTACTTCTTTCTTACTTCTTTCTTTCTTAATTCTTTCGTACTTCTTTCTTACTTCTTTCTTTCTTACTTCTTTCTTACTTCTTTCTTACTTCTTTCCTACTTCTTTCTAACTTCTTTTTTCTCCTTTCAATCTTCTTTCTTACTTCTTTCTTTCTTACTTCTTTCTTACTTCTTTCTTAGTTCTTTCTTACTTCTTTCTTACTTCTTTCTAACTTCTTTCTTACTTCTTTCTTACTTCTTTCTTAATTGTTTGTAACTTCTTTCTTTCTTCTTCCTTTCTTCTTTCTTTCTTCTTTCTTACTCCTTACTTTCTTACTTCTTTCTTACTTCTTTCTTACTACTTTCTTACTTCTTTCTTACTTCTTTCTTACTTCTTTCTTACTTCTTACTTTTTTCTTTCTTACTTCTTTCTTTCTTACTTCTTTCTTACTTCTTTCTTATTTCTTTCTTCCTTCTTTCTTACATCTTTCTTACTTCTAACTTCTTTTTTCTTCTTTCTTTCTTCTTTCTTTCTTCTTTTTTTCTTACTTCTTTCTCACTTCTTTCTTACTTCTTTCTTTCTTAATACTTTCGTACTTCTTTCTTACTTCTTTCTTTCTTACTTCTTTCTTACTTCTTTCTTACTTCTTTCTTACTTCTTTCCTACTCCTTTCCTACTTCTTTCTTACTTCTTTCTACTTTCTTTCTTACTTCTTTCATACTTCTTTCTTAATTCTTTCTTACTTCATTCTTACTTCTATCTTACTTCTTTCTTACTTCTTTCTAACTTCTTTTTTCTCCTTTCTTTCTTCTTTCTTTCTTCTTTCTTTCTTACTTCTTTCTTACTTCTTTCTTACTACTTTCTTTCTTACTTCTTTCTTACTTCTTTCTAACTTCTTTCTTACTTCTTTCTGACTTCTTTCTTACTTCTTTCTTCTTTCTTTCTTACTTCTTTCTTACTTCTTTCTTACTTCTTACTTTTTTCTTTCTTACTTCTTTCTTTCTTACTTCTTTCTTACTTCTTTCTTACTTCTTTCTTACTTCTTTCTTACTTCTTTCTTACTTCAAACTCCCTTTTTTCTTCTTTCTTTCTTCTCTCTTTCTTCTTTCTTTCTTACTTCTTCCTTACTTCTTTCTTACTTCTTTCTTTCTTAATTCTCTCGTACTTCTTTCTTACTTCTTTCTTTCTTACTTCTTTCTTACTTCTTTCTTACTTCTTTCTTACTTCTTTCTTACTTCTTTCCTTCTTCTTTCTTACTTCTTTCTTACTTCTTTCTTACTTCTTTCTTAATTCTTTCTTACTTTTCTTACTTCTTTCTTACTTCTTTCTTACTTCTTTCTAACTTCTTTTTTCTCCTTTCTTTCTTCTTTCTTTCTTCTTTCTTTCTTACTTCTTTCTTACTTCCTTCTTACTTCTTTCTTTCTTAATTCTTTCGTACTTCTTTCTTACTTCTTTCTTTCTTACTTCTTTCTTACTTCTTTCCTACTTCTTTCTTACTTCTTTCTTCTTTCTTTCTTACTTCTTTCTTACTTCTTTCTTACTTCTTTCTTACTTCTTTCTTTCTTCTTACTTTCTTCTTTCTTACTTCTTTCTTTCTTACTTCTTTCTTTCTTACTTCTTTCTTTCTTCTTTCTTACTTCTTTCTTACTTCTTTCTTACTTCTTTCTTACTTCTTTCTTCTTTCTTTCTTACTTTTTTCTTACTTCTTTCTAACTTCTTTCTTTCTTCTTTCTTTCTTCTTTCTTTCTTCTTTCTTTCTTCTTTCTTACTTCTTTCTTTCTTACTTCTTTCTTTCTTCTTTCTTACTTCTTTCTTACTTCTTTCTTACTTCTTTCTTACTTCTTACTTACTTCTTTCTAACTTCTTTTTTCTCCTTTCAATCTTCTTTCTTTCTTCTTTCTTTCTTACTTCTTTCTTACTTCTTTCTTAGTTCTTTCTTACTTCTTTGTAACTTCTTTCTTTCTTCTTTCTTTCTTCTTTCTTTCTTCTTTCTTACTCCTTACTTTCTTACTTCTTTCTTACTTCTTTCTTACTACTTTCTTACTTCTTTCTTACTTCTTTCTTACTTCTTACTTTTTTCTTTCTTACTTCTTTCTTTCTTACTTCTTTCTTACTTCTTTCTTATTTCTTTCTTACTTCTTTCTTACATCTTTCTTACTTCTAACTTCTTTTTTCTTCTTTCTTTCTTCTTTCTTTCTTCTTTTTTTCTTACTTCTTTCTCACTTCTTTCTTACTTCTTTCTTTCTTACTTCTTTCTTACTTCTTTCTTACATCTTTCTTACTTCTTTCTTACTCCTTTCCTACTTCTTTCTTACTTCTTTCTACTTTCTTTCTTACTTCTTTCTTACTTCTTTCTTAATTCTTTCCTTCTTCTTTCTTACTTCTTTCTTCTTTCTTTCTTACTTTTTTATTACTTCTTTCTTACTTCTTTCTTACTTCATTCTTACTTCTATCTTACTTCTTTCTTACTTCTTTCTAACTTCTTTTTTCTCCTTTCTTTCTTCTTTCTTTCTTCTTTCTTTCTTACTTCTTTCTTACTTCTTTCTTACTTCTTTCTTTCTTACTTCTTTCTTACTTCTTTCTAACTTCTTTCCTACTTCTTTCTTACTTCTTTCTTCTTTCTTTCTTACTTCTTTCTTTCTTCGTTCTTACTTTTTCTTACTTCTTTCTAACTTCTTTCTTACTTCTTTCTGACTTCTTTCTTACTTCTTTCTTCTTTCTTTCTTACTTCTTTCTTACTTCTTTCTTACTTCTTACTTTTTTCTTTCTTACTTCTTTCTTTCTTACTTCTTTCTTACTTCTTTCTTACTTCTTTCTTACTTCTTTCTTACTTCTTTCTTACTTCAAACTTCTTTTTTCTTCTTTCTTTCTTCTCTCTTTCTTCTTCCTTTCTTACTTCTTTCTTACCTCTTTCTTACTTCTTTCTTTCTTAATTCTTTCGTACTTCTTTCTTACTTCTTTCTTTCTTACTTCTTTCTTACTTCTTTCTTACTTCTTTCTTACTTCTGTCTTACTTCTTTCCTTCTTCTTTCTTACTTCTTTCTTTTTTCTTTCTTACTTCTTTCTTCTTCTTTCTTACTTCTTTCTTACTTCTTTCTTACTTCTTTCTTTCTTCTTTCTTACTTCTTTCTTACTTCTTTCTTACTTCTTTCTTACTTCTTTCTTACTTCATTCTTACTTCTTTCTGAATTCTTTCTTACTTCTTTCTTCTTTCTTTCTTACTTCTTTCTTACTTCTTTCTTAATTCTTTCTTAATTTTCTTACTTCTTTCTTACTTCTTTCTTACTTCTTTCTAACTTCTTTTTTCTCCTTTCTTTCTTCTTTCTTTCTTCTTTCTTTCTTACTTCTTTCTTACTTCCTTCTTACTTCTTTCTTTCTTAATTCTTTCGTACTTCTTTCTTACATCTTTCTTTCTTACTTCTTTCTTACTTCTTTCCTACTTCTTTCTTACTTCTTTCTTCTTTCTTTCTTACTTCTTTCTTACTTCTTTCTTACTTCTTTCTTACTTCTTTCTTTCTTACTTCTTTCTTTCTTCTTTCTTACTTTTTCTTACTTCTTTCTAACTTCTTTCTTACATCTTTCTTACTTCTTTCTTACTTATTTCGTACTTCTTTCTAACTTCTTACTTTCTTCTTTCTTTCTTCTTTCTTTCTTCTCTCTTTCTTCTTTCTTACTTCTTTCTTTCTTACTTCTTTCTTTCTTCTTTCTTACTTCTTTCTTACTTCTTTCTTACTTCTTTCTAACTTCTTTCTAACTTCTTTCTTACTTCTTTCCTACTTCTTTCTTACTTCTTTCTACTTTCTTTCTTACTTCTTTCTTACTTCTTTCTTAATTCTTTCTTTCTTCTTACTTTCTTCTTTCTTACTTCTTTCTTTCTTACTTCTTTATTTCTTCTTTCTTACTTTTTCCTACTTATTTCTAACTTCTTTCTTACTTCTTTCCTACTTCTTTCTTACTTCTTTCTTCTTTCATTCTTCCTTCTTTCTTACTTCTTTCTTACTTCTTTCTTACTTCTTTCTTTCTTCTTTCTTACTTCTTTCTTTCTTCTTTCTTACTTCTTTCTTTATTCTTTCTTACTTCTTTCTGACTTCTTTCTTACTTCTTTCTTCTTTCTTTCTTACTTCTTTCTTACTTCTTTCTTACTTCTTACTTTTTTCTTTCTTACTTCTTTCTTTCTTACTTCTTTCTTGTTTATTTCTTACTTCTTTCTTACTTCTTTCTTACTTCTAACTTCTTTTTTATTCTTTCTTTCTTCCTTCTTTCTTCTTTTTTTCTTACTTCTTTCTTACTTCTTTCTTACTTCTTTCTTACTTCTTTCTTTCTTAATACTTTCGTACTTCTTTCTTACTTCTTTCTTTCTTACTTCTTTCTTACTTCTTTCTTACTTCTTTCTTACTTCTTTCTTACTTCTTTCTTACTTCCTTCTTACTTCTTTCTTTCTTAATTCTTTCGTAGTTCTTTCTTACTTCTTTCTTTCATACTTCTTTCTTACTTCTTTCCTACTTCTTTCTTACTTCTTTCTTCTTTCTTTCTTACTTCTTTCTTACTTCTTTCTTACTTCTTTCTTACTTCTTTCTTTCTTCTTACTTTCTTCTTTCTTACTTCTTTCTTTCTTACTTCTTTCTTTCTTATTTCTTACTTTTTCTTACTTCTTTCTAACTTCTTTCTTACATCTTTCTTACTTCTTTCTTACTTCTTTCTTACTTCTTTCTAACTTCTTTCTTTCTTCTTTCTTTCTTCTTTCTTTCTTCTTTCTTTCTTCTTTCTTTCTTCTTTCTTACTTCTTTCTTTCTTACTTCTCTCTTTCTTCTTTCTTACTTCTTTCTTACTTCTTTCTTACTTCTTTCTTACCTCTTTCTAACTTCTTTCTTACTTCTTTCCTACTTCTTTCTTACTTCTTTCTACTTTCTTTCTTACTTCTTTCTTACTTCTTTCTTAATTCTTTCTTTCTTCTTACTTTCTTCTTTCTTACTTCTTTCTTTCTTACTTCTTTATTTCTTCTTTCTTACTTTTTCCTACTTATTTCTAACTTCTTTCTTACTTCTTTCCTACTTCTTTCTTACTTCTTTCTTCTTTCATTCTTCCTTCTTTCTTACTTCTTTCTTACTTCTTTCTTTCTTCTTTCTTACTTCTTTATTTCTTCTTTCTTACTTCTTTCTTTATTCTTTCTTACTTCTTTCTTACTTCTTTCTGACTTCTTTCTTACTTCTTTCTTCTTTCTTTCTTACTTCTTTCTTACTTCTTTCTTACTTCTTACTTTTTTCTTTCTTACTTCTTTCTTTCTTACTTCTTTCTTACTTCTTTCTTGTTTATTTCTTACTTCTTTCTTACTTCTTTCTTACTTCTAACTTCTTTTTTATTCTTTCTTTCTTCCTTCTTTCTTCTTTTTTTCTTACTTCTTTCTTACTTCTTTCTTACTTCTTTCTTACTTCTTTCTTTCTTAATACTTTCGTACTTCTTTCTTACTTCTTTCTTTCTTACTTCTTTCTTACTTCTTTCTTACTTCTTTCTTACTTCTTTCTTACTTCTTTCTTACTTCTTTCTTACTTCTTTCTAACTTCTTTTTTCTCCTTTCTTTCTTCTTTCTTTCTTCTTTCTTTCTTACTTCTTTCTTACTTCCTTCTTACTTCTTTCTTTCTTAATTCTTTCGTAGTTCTTTCTTACTTCTTTCTTTCATACTTCTTTCTTACTTCTTTCCTACTTCTTTCTTACTTCTTTCTTCTTTCTTTCTTACTTCTTTCTTACTTCTTTCTTACTTCTCTCTTACTTCTTTCTTTCTTCTTACTTTCTTCTTTCTTACTTCTTTCTTTCTTACTTCTTTCTTTCTTCTTTCTTACTTTTTCTTACTTCTTTCTAACTTCTTTCTTACATCTTTCTTACTTCTTTCTTACTGCTTTCTTACTTCTTTCTAACTTCTTTCTTTCTTCTTTCTTTCTTCTTTCTTTCTTCTTTCTTTCTTCTTTCTTTCTTCTTTCTTACTTCTTTCTTTCTTACTTCTTTCTTTCTTCTTTCTTACTTCTTTCTTACTTCTTTCTTACTTCTTTCTTACCTCTTTCTAACTTCTTTCTTACTTCTTTCCTACTTCTTTCTTACTTCTTTCTACTTTCTTTCTTACTTCTTTCTTACTTCTTTCTTAATTCTTTCTTTCTTCTTACTTTCTTCTTTCTTACTTCTTTCTTTCTTACTTCTTTATTTCTTCTTTCTTACTTTTTCTTACTTATTTCTAACTTCTTTCTTACTTCTTTCCTACTTCTTTCTTACTTCTTTCTTCTTTCATTCTTCCTTCTTTCTTACTTCTTTCTTACTTCTTTTTTACTTCTTTCTTTCTTCTTTCTTACTTCTTTCTTTCTTCTTTCTTACTTCTTTCTTTATTCTTTCTTACTTCTTTCTTACTTCTTTCTGACTTCTTTCTTACTTCTTTCTTCTTTCTTTCTTACTTCTTTCTTACTTCTTTCTTACTTCTTACTTTTTTCTTTCTTACTTCTTTCTTTCTTACTTCTTTCTTACTTCTTTCTTATTTCTTTCTTACTTCTTTCTTACTACTTTCTTACTTCTAACTTCTTTTTTCTTCTTTTTTCTTTCTTTCTTCTTTTTTTCTTACTTCTTTCTTCTTTCTTACTTCTTTCTTTCTTAATTCTTTCGTACTTCTTTCTTACTTCTTTCTTTCTTACTTCTTTCTTACCTCTTTCTTAATTCTATCTTACATCTTTCTTACTTCTTTCTAACTACTTTTTTCTCATTTCAATCTTCTTTCTTACTTCTTTCTTTCTTACTTCTTTCTTACTTCTTTCTTAGTTCTTTCTTACTTCTTTCTTACTTCTTTCTAACTTCTTTCTTACTTCTTTCTTACTTCTTTCTTACTTGTTTGTAACTTCTTTCTTTCTTCTTTCTTTCTTCTTTCTTTCTTCTTTCTTACTCCTTACTTTCTTACATCTTTCTTACTTCTTTCTTACTACTTTCTTACTTCTTTCTTACTTCTTTCTTACTTCTTTCTTACTTCTTACTTTTTTCTTTCTTACTTCTTTCTTTCTTACTTCTTTCTTACTTCTTTCTTATTTCTTTCTTCCTTCTTTCTTACATCTTTCTTACTTCTAACTTCTTTTTTCTTCTTTCTTTCTTCTTTCTTTCTTCTTTTTTTCTTACTTCTTTCTCACTTCTTTCTTACTTCTTTCTTTCTTAATACTTTCGTACTTCTTTCTTACTTCTTTCTTTCTTACTTCTTTCTTACTTCTTTCTTACTTCTTTCTTACTTCTTTCTTACTCCTTTCCTACTTCTTTCTTACTTCTTTCTACTTTCTTTCTTACTTCTTTCATACTTCTTTCTTAATTCTTTCTTACTTCATTCTTACTTCTATCTTACTTCTTTCTTACTTCTTTCTAACTTCTTTTTTCTCCTTTCTTTCTTCTTTCTTTCTTCTTTCTTTCTTACTTCTTTCTTACTTCTTTCTTACTTCTTTCTTTCTTACTTCTTTCTTACTTCTTTCTAACTTCTTTCCTACTTCTTTCTTACTTCTTTCTTCTTTCTTTCTTACTTCTTTCTTACTTCTTTCTTCTTTCTTACTTCTTTCTTTCTTCTTGCTTTCTTCTTTCTTACTTCTTTCTTTCTTACTTCTTTCTTTCTTCGTTCTTACTTTTTCTTACTTCTTTCTAACTTCTTTCTTACTTCTTTCTGACTTCTTTCTTACTTCTTTCTTCTTTCTTTCTTACTTCTTTCTTACTTCTTTCTTACTTCTTTCTTACTTCTTTCTTACTTCCTTCTTACTTCTTTCTTTCTTAATTCTTTCGTAGTTCTTTCTTACTTCTTTCTTTCATACTTCTTTCTTACTTCTTTCCTACTTCTTTCTTACTTCTTTCTTCTTTCTTTCTTACTTCTTTCTTACTTCTTTCTTACTTCTTTCTTTCTTCTTACTTTCTTCTTTCTTACTTCTTTCTTTCTTACTTCTTTCTTTCTTATTTCTTACTTTTTCTTACTTCTTTCTAACTTCTTTCTTACATCTTTCTTACTTCTTTCTTACTTCTTTCTTACTTCTAACTTCTTTCTTTCTTCTTTCTTTCTTCTTTCTTTCTTCTTTCTTTCTTCTTTCTTTCTTCTTTCTTACTTCTTTCTTTCTTACTTCTCTCTTTCTTCTTTCTTACTTCTTTCTTACTTCTTTCTTACTTCTTTCTTACCTCTTTCTAACTTCTTTCTTACTTCTTTCCTACTTCTTTCTTACTTCTTTCTACTTTCTTTCTTACTTCTTTCTTACTTCTTTCTTAATTCTTTCTTTCTTCTTACTTTCTTCTTTCTTACTTCTTTCTTTCTTACTTCTTTATTTCTTCTTTCTTACTTTTTCCTACTTATTTCTAACTTCTTTCTTACTTCTTTCCTACTTCTTTCTTACTTCTTTCTTCTTTCATTCTTCCTTCTTTCTTACTTCTTTCTTACTTCTTTCTTTCTTCTTTCTTACTTCTTTATTTCTTCTTTCTTACTTCTTTCTTTATTCTTTCTTACTTCTTTCTTACTTCTTTCTGACTTCTTTCTTACTTCTTTCTTCTTTCTTTCTTACTTCTTTCTTACTTCTTTCTTACTTCTTACTTTTTTCTTTCTTACTTCTTTCTTTCTTACTTCTTTCTTACTTCTTTCTTGTTTATTTCTTACTTCTTTCTTACTTCTTTCTTACTTCTAACTTCTTTTTTATTCTTTCTTTCTTCCTTCTTTCTTCTTTTTTTCTTACTTCTTTCTTACTTCTTTCTTACTTCTTTCTTACTTCTTTCTTTCTTAATACTTTCGTACTTCTTTCTTACTTCTTTCTTTCTTACTTCTTTCTTACTTCTTTCTTACTTCTTTCTTACTTCTTTCTTACTTCTTTCTTACTTCTTTCTTACTTCTTTCTAACTTCTTTTTTCTCCTTTCTTTCTTCTTTCTTTCTTCTTTCTTTCTTACTTCTTTCTTACTTCCTTCTTACTTCTTTCTTTCTTAATTCTTTCGTAGTTCTTTCTTACTTCTTTCTTTCATACTTCTTTCTTACTTCTTTCCTACTTCTTTCTTACTTTTTTCTTCTTTCTTTCTTACTTCTTTCTTACTTCTTTCTTACTTCTCTCTTACTTCTTTCTTTCTTCTTACTTTCTTCTTTCTTACTTCTTTCTTTCTTACTTCTTTCTTTCTTCTTTCTTACTTTTTCTTACTTCTTTCTAACTTCTTTCTTACATCTTTCTTACTTCTTTCTTACTTCTTTCTTACTTCTTTCTAACTTCTTTCTTTCTTCTTTCTTTCTTCTTTCTTTCTTCTTTCTTTCTTCTTTCTTTCTTCTTTCTTACTTCTTTCTTTCTTACTTCTTTCTTTCTTCTTTCTTACTTCTTTCTTACTTCTTTCTTACTTCTTTCTTACCTCTTTCTAACTTCTTTCTTACTTCTTTCCTACTTCTTTCTTACTTCTTTCTACTTTCTTTCTTACTTCTTTCTTACTTCTTTCTTAATTCTTTCTTTCTTCTTACTTTCTTCTTTCTTACTTCTTTCTTTCTTACTTCTTTATTTCTTCTTTCTTACTTTTTCTTACTTATTTCTAACTTCTTTCTTACTTCTTTCCTACTTCTTTCTTACTTCTTTCTTCTTTCATTCTTCCTTCTTTCTTACTTCTTTCTTACTTCTTTTTTACTTCTTTCTTTCTTCTTTCTTACTTCTTTCTTTCTTCTTTCTTACTTCTTTCTTTATTCTTTCTTACTTCTTTCTTACTTCTTTCTGACTTCTTTCTTACTTCTTTCTTCTTTCTTTCTTACTTCTTTCTTACTTCTTTCTTACTTCTTACTTTTTTCTTTCTTACTTCTTTCTTTCTTACTTCTTTCTTACTTCTTTCTTATTTCTTTCTTACTTCTTTCTTACTAATTTCTTACTTCTAACTTCTTTTTTCTTCTTTCTTCTTTCTTTCTTCTTTTTTTCTTACTTCTTTCTTCTTTCTTACTTCTTTCTTTCTTAATTCTTTCGTACTTCTTTCTTACTTCTTTCTTTCTTACTTCTTTCTTACCTCTTTCTTAATTCTTTCTTTCTTCTTTCTTACTTCTTTCTAACTTCTTTTTTCTCCTTTCAATCTTCTTTCTTACTTCTTTCTTTCTTACTTCTTTCTTACTTCTTTCTTAGTTCTTTCTTACTTCTTTCTTACTTCTTTCTAACTTCTTTCTTACTTCTTTCTTACTTCTTTCTTACTTGTTTGTAACTTCTTTCTTTCTTCTTTCTTTCTTCTTTCTTTCTTCTTTCTTACTCCTTACTTTCTTACATCTTTCTTACTTCTTTCTTACTACTTTCTTACTTCTTTCTTACTTCTTTCTTACTTCTTTCTTACTTCTTACTTTTTTCTTTCTTACTTCTTTCTTTCTTACTTCTTTCTTACTTCTTTCTTATTTCTTTCTTCCTTCTTTCTTACATCTTTCTTACTTCTAACTTCTTTTTTCTTCTTTCTTTCTTCTTTCTTTCTTCTTTTTTTCTAACTTCTTTCTCACTTCTTTCTTACTTCTTTCTTTCTTAATACTTTCGTACTTCTTTCTTACTTCTTTCTTTCTTACTTCTTTCTTACTTCTTTCTTACTTCTTTCTTACTTCTTTCTTACTCCTTTCCTACTTCTTTCTTACTTCTTTCTACTTTCTTTCTTACTTCTTTCATACTTCTTTCTTAATTCTTTCTTACTTCATTCTTACTTCTATCTTACTTCTTTCTTACTTCTTTCTAACTTCTTTTTTCTCCTTTCTTTCTTCTTTCTTTCTTCTTTCTTTCTTACTTCTTTCTTACTTCTTTCTTACTTCTTTCTTTCTTACTTCTTTCTTACTTCTTTCTAACTTCTTTCCTACTTCTTTCTTACTTCTTTCTTCTTTCTTTCTTACTTCTTTCTTACTTCTTTCTTCTTTCTTACTTCTTTCTTTCTTCTTGCTTTCTTCTTTCTTACTTCTTTCTTTCTTACTTCTTTCTTACTTCTTTCTGACTTCTTTCTTACTTCTTTCTTCTTTCTTTCTTACTTCTTTCTTAATTCTTTCTTACTTCTTACTTTTTTCTTTCTTACTTCTTTCTTTCTTACTTCTTTCTTACTTCTTTCTTACTTCTTTCTTACTTCTTTCTTACTTCAAACTTCTTTTTTCTTCTTTCTTTCTTCTCTCTTTCTTCTTCCTTTCTTACTTCTTTCTTACCTCTTTCTTTCTTCTTTCTTTCTTACTTCTTTCCTTCTTCTTTCTTACTTCTTTCTTTTTTCTTTCTTACTTCTTTCTTCTTCTTTCTTACTTCTTTCTTACTTCTTTCTTACTTCTTTCTTTCTTCTTTCTTACTTCTTTCTTACTTCTTTCTTACTTCTTTCTTACTTCTTTCTTACTTCATTCTTACTTCTTTCTGACTTCTTTCTTACTTCTTTCTTCTTTCTTTCTTACTTCTTTCTTACTTCTTTCTTAATTCTTTCTTAATTTTCTTACTTCTTTCTTACTTCTTTCTTACTTCTTTCTAACTTCTTTTTTCTCCTTTCTTTCTTCTTTCTTTCTTCTTTCTTTCTTACTTCTTTCTTACTTCCTTCTTACTTCTTTCTTTCTTAATTCTTTCGTACTTCTTTCTTACTTCTTTCTTTCTTACTTCTTTCTTACTTCTTTCCTACTTCTTTCTTACTTCTTTCTTCTTTCTTTCTTTCTTCTTACTTTCTTCTTTCTTACTTCTTTCTTTCTTACTTCTTTCTTTCTTCTTTCTTACTTTTTCTTACTTCTTTCTAACTTCTTTCTTACATCTTTCTTACTTCTTTCTTACTTATTTCGTACTTCTTTCTAACTTCTTACTTTCTTCTTTCTTTCTTCTTTCTTTCTTCTCTCTTTCTTCTTTCTTACTTCTTTCTTTCTTACTTCTTTCTTTCTTCTTTCTTACTTCTTTCTTACTTCTTTCTTACTTCTTTCTTAATTCTTTCTTTCTTCTTACTTTCTTCTTTCTTACTTCTTTCTTTCTTACTTCTTTATTTCTTCTTTCTTACTTTTTCCTACTTATTTCTAACTTCTTTCTTATTTCTTTCCTACTTCTTTCTTACTTCTTTCTTCTTTCATTCTTCCTTCTTTCTTACTTCTTTCTTGCTTCTTTCTTACTTCTTTCTTTCTTCTTTCTTACTTCTTTCTTTCTTCTTTCTTACTTCTTTCTTTATTCTTTCTTACTTCTTTCTTACTTCTTTCTGACTTCTTTCTTACTTCTTTCTTCTTTCTTTCTTACTTCTTTCTTACTTCTTTCTTACTTCTTACTTTTTACTTTCTTACTTCTTTCTTTCTTACTTCTTTCTTACTTCTTTCTTGTTTATTTCTTACTTCTTTCTTACTTCTTTCTTACTTCTAACTTCTTTTTTATTCTTTCTTTCTTCCTTCTTTCTTCTTTTTTTCTTACTTCTTTCTTACTTCTTTCTTACTTCTTTCTTACTTCTTTCTTTCTTAATACTTTCGTACTTCTTTCTTACTTCTTTCTTTCTTACTTCTTTCTTACTTCTTTCTTACTTCTTTCTTACTTCTTTCTTACTTCTTTCTTACTTCTTTCTAACTTCTTTTTTCTCCTT
The DNA here is from genome assembly GCF_036013475.1 of Columba livia. Taxonomy (NCBI): domain Eukaryota; kingdom Metazoa; phylum Chordata; class Aves; order Columbiformes; family Columbidae; genus Columba; species Columba livia. The sequence continues at coordinate 20,315,021 of NC_088615.1, forward strand.
TCTTTCTTCTTTCTTTCTTCTTTCTTTCTTACTTCTTTCTTACTTCCTTCTTACTTCTTTCTTTCTTAATTCTTTCGTAGTTCTTTCTTACTTCTTTCTTTCATACTTCTTTCTTACTTCTTTCCTACTTCTTTCTTACTTCTTTCTTCTTTCTTTCTTACTTCTTTCTTACTTCTTTCTTACTTCTTTCTTACTTCTTTCTTTCTTCTTACTTTCTTCTTTCTTACTTCTTTCTTTCTTACTTCTTTCTTTCTTCTTTCTTACTTTTTCTTACTTCTTTCTAACTTCTTTCTTACATCTTTCTTACTTCTTTCTTACTTCTTTCTTACTTCTTTCTAACTTCTTTCTTTCTTCTTTCTTTCTTCTTTCTTTCTTCTTTCTTTCTTCTTTCTTTCTTCTTTCTTACTTCTTTCTTTCTTACTTCTTTCTTTCTTCTTTCTTACTTCTTTCTTACTTCTTTCTTACTTCTTTCTTACCTCTTTCTAACTTCTTTCTTACTTCTTTCCTACTTCTTTCTTACTTCTTTCTACTTTCTTTCTTACTTCTTTCTTACTTCTTTCTTAATTCTTTCTTTCTTCTTACTTTCTTCTTTCTTACTTCTTTCTTTCTTACTTCTTTATTTCTTCTTTCTTACTTTTTCTTACTTATTTCTAACTTCTTTCTTACTTCTTTCCTACTTCTTTCTTACTTCTTTCTTCTTTCATTCTTCCTTCTTTCTTACTTCTTTCTTACTTCTTTCTGACTTCTTTCTTACTTCTTTCTTCTTTCTTTCTTACTTCTTTCTTACTTCTTTCTTACTTCTTACTTTTTTCTTTCTTACTTCTTTCTTTCTTACTTCTTTCTTACTTCTTTCTTATTTCTTTCTTACTTCTTTCTTACTACTTTCTTACTTCTAACTTCTTTTTTCTTCTTTCTTTCTTCTTTCTTTCTTCTTTTTTTCTTACTTATTTCTTCTTTCTTACTTCTTTCTTTCTTAATTCCTTCGTACTTCTTTCTTACTTCTTTCTTTCTTACTTCTTTCTTACCTCTTTCTTACTTCTTTCTTACTTCTTTCTTACTTCTTTCCTACTTCTTTCTTACTTCTTTCTACTTTCTTTCTTACTTATTTCTTACTTCTTTCTTAATTCTTTCTTTCTTCTTTCTTACTTCTTTCTTCATTCTTTCTTACTTCTTTCTTACTTCTTTCTTACTTCTTTCTTACTTCATTCTTACTTATTTCTTACTTCTTTCTTACTTCTTTCTAACTTCTTTTTTCTCCTTTCTTTCTTCTTTCTTTCTTCTTTCTTTCTTACTTCTTTCTTACTTCTTTCTTACTTCTTTCTTTCTTAATTCTTTCGTACTTCTTTCTTACTTCTTTCTTTCTTACTTCTTTCTTACTTCTTTCTTACTTCTTTCCTACTTCTTTCTTACTTCTTTCTTCTTTCTTTCTTACTTCTTTCTTACTTCTTTCTTACTTCTTTCTTACTTCTTTCTTTCTTCTTACTTTCTTCTTTCTTACTTCTTTCTTTCTTTCTTCTTTATTTCTTCTTTCTTACTTCTTACTTTCTTACTTCTTTCTTACTTCTTTCTTACTTCTTTCTGACTTCTTTCTTACTTCTTTCTTCTTTCTTTCTTACTTCTTTCTTACTTCTTTCTTACTTCTTACTTTTTTCTTTCTTACTTCTTTCTTTCTTACTTCTTTCTTACTTCTTTCTTATTTCTTTCTTACTTCTTTCTTACTACTTTCTTACTTCTAACTTCTTTTTTCTTCTTTCTTTCTTCTTTCTTTCTTCTTTTTTTCTTACTTCTTTCTTCTTTCTTACTTCTTTCTTTCTTAATTCTTTCGTACTTCTTTCTTACTTCTTTCTTTCTTACTTCTTTCTTACCTCTTTCTTACTTCTTTCTTACTTCTTTCTTACTTCTTTCCTACTTCTTTCTTACTTCTTTCTACTTTCTTTCTTACTTCTTTCTTACTTCTTTCTTAATTCTTTCTTTCTTCTTTCTTACTTCTTTCTTCATTCTTTCTTACTTCTTTCTTACTTCTTTCTTACTTCTTTCTTACTTCATTCTTACTTCTTTCTTACTTCTTTCTTACTTCTTTCTAACTTCTTTTTTCTCCTTTCTTTCTTCTTTCTTTCTTCTTTCTTTCTTACTTCTTTCTTACTTCTTTCTTACTTCTTTCTTTCTTAATTCTTTCCTACTTCTTTCTTACTTCTTTCTTTCTTACTTCTTTCTTACTTCTTTCTTACTTCTTTCCTACTTCTTTCTTACTTCTTTCTTCTTTCTTTCTTACTTCTTTCTTACTTCTTTCTTACTTCTTTCTTACTTCTTTCTTTCTTCTTACTTTCTTCTTTCTTACTTCTTTCTTTCTTACTTCTTTCTTTCTTCTTTCTTACTTTATCTTACTTCTTTCTAACTTCTTTCTTACATCTTTCTTACTTCTTTCTTACTTCTTTCTTACTTCTTTCTAACTTCTTTCTTTCTTCTTTCTTTCTTCTTTCTTTCTTCTTTCTTTCTTCTTTCTTACTTCTTTCTTTCTTACTTCTTTCTTACTTCTTTCTTGTTTCTTTCTTACTTCTTTCTTACTTCTTTCTTACTTCTAACTTCTTTTTTCTTCTTTCTTTCTTCTTTCTTTCTTCTTTTTTTCTTACTTCTTTCTTACTTCTTTCTTACTTCTTTCTTTCTTAATAGTTTCGTACTTTTTTCCTACTTCTTTCTTTCTTACTTCTTTCTTACTTCTTTCTTACTTCTTTCTTACTTCTTTCTTACTTCTTTCTTACTTCTTTCTTACTTCTTTCTAACTTCTTTTTTCTCCTTTCTTTCTTCTTTCTTTCTTCTTTCTTTCTTCTTTCTTTCTTACTTCTTTGTTACTTCCTTCTTACTTCTTTCTTTCTTAATTCTTTCGTACTTCTTTCTTACTTCTTTCTTTCTTACTTCTTTCTTACTTCTTTCCTACTTCTTTCTTACTTCTTTCTTCTTTCTTTCTTACTTCTTTCTTACTTCTTTCTTACTTCTTTCTTACTTCTTTCTTTCTTCTTACTTTCTTCTTTCTTACTTCTTTCTTTCTTATTTCTTTCTTTCATCTTTCTTACTTTTTCTTACTTCTTTCTAACTTCTTTCTTACATCTTTCTTACTTCTTTCTTACTTCTTTCTTATTTCTATCTAACTTCTTTCTTTCTTCTTTCTTTCTTCTTTCTTTCTTCTTTCTTTCTTCTTTCTTTCTTCTTTCTTACTTCTTTCTTTCTTACTTCTTTCTTTCTTCTTTCTTACTTCTTTCTTACTTCTTTCTTACTTCTTTCTTACTTCTTTCTTTCTAACTTCTTTCTTACTTCTTTCCTACTTCTTTCTTACTTCTTTCTACTTTCTTTCTTACTTCTTTCTTACTTCTTTCTTAGTTCTTTCTTACTTCTTTCTTACTTCTTTCTAACTTCTTTCTTACTTCTTTCTTACTTCTTTCTTTCTTACTTCTTTCTTACTTCTTTCTAACTTCTTTCTTTCTTCTTTCTTTCTTCTTTCTTTCTTCTTTCTTACTCCTTACTTTCTTACTTCTTTCTTACTTCTTTCTTACTTCTAACTTCTTTTTTCTTCTTTCTTTCTTCTTTCTTTCTTCTTTTTTTCTTACTTCTTTCTTACTTCTTTCTTACTTCTTTCTAACTTCTTTTTTCTCCTTTCTTTCTTCTTTCTTTCTTCTTTCTTTCTTACTTCTTTCTTACTTCCTTCTTACTTCTTTCTTTCTTAATTCTTTCGTAGTTCTTTCTTACATCTTTCTTTCATACTTCTTTCTTACTTCTTTCCTACTTCTTTCTTACGTCTTTCTTCTTTCTTTCTTACTTCTTTCTTACTTCTTTCTTACTTCTTTCTTACTTCTTTCTTTCTTCTTACTTTCTTCTTTCTTACTTCTTTCTTTCTTCTTTCTTACTTTTTCTTACTTCTTTCTAACTTCTTTCTTACATCTTTCTTACTTCTTTCTTACTTCTTTCTTACTTCTTTCTAACTTCTTTCTTTCTTCTTTCTCTCTTCTTTCTTTCTTCTTTCTTTCTTCTTTCTTTCTTCTTTCTTACTTCTTTCTTCCTTACTTCTTTCTTACTTCTTTCTTACCTCTTTCTAACTTCTTTCTTACTTCTTTCCTACTTCTTTCTTACTTCTTTCTACTTTCTTTCTTACTTCTTTCTTACTTCTTTCTTAATTCTTTCTTTCTTCTTACTTTCTTCTTTCTTACTTCTTTCTTTCTTACTTCTTTATTTCTTCTTTCTTACTTTTCCTTACTTATTTCTAACTTCTTTCTTACTTCTTTCCTACTTCTTTCTTACTTCTTTCTTCTTTCATTCTTCCTTCTTTCTTACTTCTTTCTTACTTCTTTCTTACTTCTTTCTTTCTTCTTTCTTACTTCTTTCTTTCTTCTTTCTTACTTCTTTCTTTATTCTTTCTTACTTCTTTCTTACTTCTTTCTGACTTCTTTCTTACTTCTTTCTTCTTTCTTTCTTACTTCTTTCTTACTTCTTTCTTACTTCTTACTTTTTTCTTTCTTACTTCTTTCTTTCTTACTTCTTTCTTACTTCTTTCTTTCTTCTTTCTTACTTCTTTCTTTCTTCTTTCTTACTTCTTTCTTACCTCTTTCTATCTTCTTTCTTACTTCTTTCCTACTTCTTTCTTACTTCTTTCTACTTTCTTTCTTACTTCTTTCTTACTTCTTTCTTAATTCTTTCTTTCTTCTTACTTTCTTCTTTCTTACTTCTTTCTTTCTTACTTCTTTATTTCTTCTTTCTTACTTTTTCTTACTTATTTCTAACTTCTTTCTTACTTCTTTCCTACTTCTTTCTTACTTCTTTCTTCTTTCATTCTTCCTTCTTTCTTACTTCTTTCTTACTTCTTTCTTACTTCTTTCTTTCTTCTTTCTTACTTCTTTCTTTCTTCTTTCTTACTTCTTTCTTTCTTCTTTCTTACTTTTTCTTACTTCTTTCTAACTTCTTTCTTACATCTTTCTTACTTCTTTCTTACTTCTTTCTTACTTCTTTCTAACTTCTTTTTTTCTTCTTTCTTTCTTCTTTCTTTCTTCTTTCTTTCTTCTTTCTTACTTCTTTCTTTCTTACTTCTTTCTTACTTCTTTCTTGTTTCTTTCTTACTTCTTTCTTACTTCTTTCTTACTTCTAACTTCTTTTTTCTTCTTTCTTTCTTCTTTCTTTCTTCTTTTTTTCTTACTTCTTTCTTACTTCTTTCTTACTTCTTTCTTTCTTAATAGTTTCGTACTTTTTTCCTACTTCTTTCTTTCTTACTTCTTTCTTACTTCTTTCTTACTTCTTTCTTACTTCTTTCTTACTTCTTTCTAACTTCTTTTTTCTCCTTTCTTTCTTCTTTCTTTCTTCTTTCTTTCTTACTTCTTTGTTACTTCCTTCTTACTTCTTTCTTTCTTAATTCTTTCGTACTTCTTTCTTACTTCTTTCTTTCTTACTTCTTTCTTACTTCTTTCCTACTTCTTTCTTACTTCTTTCTTCTTTCTTTCTTACTTCTTTCTTACTTCTTTCTTACTTCTTTCTTTCTTCTTTCTTTCTTCTTACTTTCTTCTTTCTTACTTCTTTCTTTCTTACTTCTTTCTTTCTTCTTTCTTACTTTTTCTTACTTCTTTCTAACTTCTTTCTTACATCTTTCTTACTTCTTTCTTACTTCTTTCTTATTTCTATCTAACTTCTTTCTTTCTTCTTTCTTTCTTCTTTCTTTCTTCTTTCTTTCTTCTTTCTTTCTTCTTTCTTACTTCTTTCTTTCTTACTTCTTTCTTTCTTCTTTCTTACTTCTTTCTTACTTCTTTCTTACTTCTTTCTTACTTCTTTCTTTCTAACTTCTTTCTTACTTCTTTCCTACTTCTTTCTTACTTCTTTCTACTTTCTTTCTTACTTCTTTCTTACTTCTTTCTTAGTTCTTTCTTACTTCTTTCTTACTTCTTTCTAACTTCTTTCTTACTTCTTTCTTACTTCTTTCTTTCTTACTTCTTTCTTACTTCTTTCTAACTTCTTTCTTTCTTCTTTCTTTCTTCTTTCTTTCTTCTTTCTTACTCCTTACTTTCTTACTTCTTTCTTACTTCTTTCTTACTTCTAACTTCTTTTTTCTTCTTTCTTTCTTCTTTCTTTCTTCTTTTTTTCTTACTTCTTTCTTACTTCTTTCTTACTTCTTTCTAACTTCTTTTTTCTCCTTTCTTTCTTCTTTCTTTCTTCTTTCTTTCTTACTTCTTTCTTACTTCCTTCTTACTTCTTTCTTTCTTAATTCTTTCGTAGTTCTTTCTTACATCTTTCTTTCATACTTCTTTCTTACTTCTTTCCTACTTCTTTCTTACGTCTTTCTTCTTTCTTTCTTACTTCTTTCTTACTTCTTTCTTACTTCTTTCTTACTTCTTTCTTTCTTCTTACTTTCTTCTTTCTTACTTCTTTCTTTCTTCTTTCTTACTTTTTCTTACTTCTTTCTAACTTCTTTCTTACATCTTTCTTACTTCTTTCTTACTTCTTTCTTACTTCTTTCTAACTTCTTTCTTTCTTCTTTCTTTCTTCTTTCTTTCTTCTTTCTTTCTTCTTTCTTTCTTCTTTCTTACTTCTTTCTTTCTTACTTCTTTCTTTCTTCTTTCTTACTTCTTTCTTACTTCTTTCTTACTTCTTTCTTACCTCTTTCTAACTTCTTTCTTACTTCTTTCCTACTTCTTTCTTACTTCTTTCTACTTTCTTTCTTACTTCTTTCTTACTTCTTTCTTAATTCTTTCTTTCTTCTTACTTTCTTCTTTCTTACTTCTTTCTTTCTTACTTCTTTATTTCTTCTTTCTTACTTTTTCTTACTTATTTCTAACTTCTTTCTTACTTCTTTCCTACTTCTTTCTTACTTCTTTCTTCTTTCATTCTTCCTTCTTTCTTACTTCTTTCTTACTTCTTTCTTACTTCTTTCTTTCTTCTTTCTTACTTCTTTCTTTCTTCTTTCTTACTTCTTTCTTTATTCTTTCTTACTTCTTTCTTACTTCTTTCTGACTTCTTTCTTACTTCTTTCTTCTTTCTTTCTTACTTCTTTCTTACTTCTTTCTTACTTCTTACTTTTTTCTTTCTTACTTCTTTCTTTCTTACTTCTTTCTTACTTCTTTCTTATTTCTTTCTTACTTCTTTCTTACTACTTTCTTACTTCTAACTTCTTTTTTCTTCTTTCTTTCTTCTTTCTTTCTTCTTTTTTTCTTACTTCTTTCTTCTTTCTTACTTCTTTCTTTCTTAATTCTTTCGTACTTCTTTCTTACTTCTTTCTACTTCCTTTCTTACTTCTTTCTTACTTCTTTCTTAATTCTTTCTTTCTTCTTTCTTACTTCTTTCTTCATTCTTTCTTACTTCTTTCTTACTTCTTTTTTACTTCTTTCTTACTTCATTCTTACTTCTTTCTTACTTCTTTCTTACTTCTTTCTAACTTCTTTTTTCTCCTTTCTTTCTTCTTTCTTTCTTCTTTCTTTCTTACTTCTTTCTTACTTCTTTCTTACTTCTTTCTTTCTTAATTCTTTCGTACTTCTTTCTTACTTCTTTCTTTCTTACTTCTTTCTTACTTCTTTCTTACTTCTTTCCTACTTCTTTCTTACTTCTTTCTTCTTTCTTTCTTACTTCTTTCTTACTTCTTTCTTACTTCTTTCTTACTTCTTTCTTTCTTCTTACTTTCTTCTTTCTTACTTCTTTCTTTCTTACTTCTTTCTTTCTTCTTTCTTACTTTAACTTACTTCTTTCTAACTTCTTTCTTACATCTTTCTTACTTCTTTCTTACTTCTTTCTTACTTCTTTCTAACTTCTTTCTTTCTTCTTTCTTTCTTCTTTCTTTCTTCTTTCTTTCTTCTTTCTTACTTCTTACTTTCTTACTTCTTTCTTTCTTCTTTCTTATTTCTTTCTTACTTCTTTCTTACTTCTTTCTTACTTCTTTCTAACTTCTTCTTTCTCCTTTCAGTCTTCTTTCTTTCTTTTTTCTTTCTTACTTCTTTCTTTCTTACTTCTTTCTTACTTCTTTCTTGTTTCTTTCTTACTTCTTTCTTACTTCTTTCTTACTTCTAACTTCTTTTTTCTTCTTTCTTTCTTCTTTCTTTCTTCTTTTTTTCTTACTTCTTTCTTACTTCTTTCTTACTTCTTTCTTTCTTAATACTTTCGTACTTCTTTCTTACTTCTTTCTTTCTTACTTCTTTCTTACTTCTTTCTTACTTCTTTCTTACTTCTTTCTAACTTCTTTTTTCTCCTTTCTTTCTTCTTTCTTTCTTCTTTCTTTCTTACTTCATTGTTACTTCCTTCTTACTTCTTTCTTTCTTAATTCTTTCGTACTTCTTTCTTACTTCTTTCTTTCTTACTTCTTTCTTACTTCTTTCCTACTTCTTTCTTACTTCTTTCTTCTTTCTTTCTTCCTTCTTTCTTACTTCTTTCTTACTTCTTTCTTACTTCTTTCTTTCTTCTTACTTTCTTCTTTCTTACTTCTTTCTTTCTTACTTCTTTCTTTCTTCTTTCTTACTTTTTCTTACTTCTTTCTAACTTCTTTCTTACATCTTTCTTACTTCTTTCTTACTTCTTTCTCATTTCTATCTAACTTCTTTCTTTCTTCTTTCTTACTTCTTTCTTTCTTCTTTCTTACTTCTTTCTTTATTCTTTCTTACTTCTTTCTTACTTCTTTCTGACTTCTTTCTTACTTCTTTCTTCTTTCTTTCTTACTTCTTTCTTACTTCTTTCTTACTTCTTACTTTTTTCTTTCTTACTTCTTTCTTTCTTACTTCTTTCTTACTTCTTTCTTATTTCTTTCTTACTTCTTTCTTACTACTTTCTTACTTCTAACTTCTTTTTTCTTCTTTCTTTCTTCTTTCTTTCTTCTTTTTTTCTTACTTCTTTCTTCTTTCTTACTTCTTTCTTTCTTAATTCTTTCGTACTTCTTTCTTACTTCTTTCTTTCTTACTTCTTTCTTACTTCTTTCTTACTTCTTTCTTACTTCTTTCTTACTTCTTTCCTACTTCTTTCTTACTTCTTTCTACTTTCTTTCTTACTTCTTTCTTACTTCTTTCTTAATTCTTTCTTTCTTCTTTCTTACTTCTTTCTTCATTCTTTCTTACTTCTTTCTTACTTCTTTTTTACTTCTTTCTTACTTCATTCTTACTTCTTTCTTACTTCTTTCTTACTTCTTTCTAACTTCTTTTTTCTCCTTTCTTTCTTCTTTCTTTCTTCTTTCTTTCTTACTTCTTTCTTACTTCTTTCTTACTTCTTTCTTTCTTAATTCTTTCGTACTTCTTTCTTACTTCTTTCTTTCTTACTTCTTTCTTACTTCTTTCTTACTTCTTTCCTACTTCTTTCTTACTTCTTTCTTCTTTCTTTCTTACTTCTTTCTTACTTCTTTCTTACTTCTTTCTTACTTCTTTCTTTCTTCTTACTTTCTTCTTTCTTACTTCTTTCTTTCTTACTTCTTTCTTTCTTCTTTCTTACTTTAACTTACTTCTTTCTAACTTCTTTCTTACATCTTTCTTACTTCTTTCTTACTTCTTTCTTACTTCTTTCTAACTTCTTTCTTTCTTCTTTCTTTCTTCCTTCTTTCTTCTTTCTTTCTTCTTTCTTACTTCTTACTTTCTTACTTCTTTCTTTCTTCTTTCTTATTTCTTTCTTACTTCTTTCTTAATTCTTTCTTACTTCTTTCTAACTTCTTTTTTCTCCTTTCAGTCTTCTTTCTTTCTTTTTTCTTTCTTACTTCTTTCTTTCTTACTTCTTTCTTACTTCTTTCTTGTTTCTTTCTTACTTCTTTCTTACTTCTTTCTTACTTCTAACTTCTTTTTTCTTCTTTCTTTCTTCTTTCTTTCTTCTTTTTTTCTTACTTCTTTCTTACTTCTTTCTTTCTTAATACTTTCGTACTTCTTTCTTACTTCTTTCTTTCTTACTTCTTTCTTACTTCTTTCTTACTTCTTTCTTACTTCTTTCTAACTTCTTTTTTCTCCTTTCTTTCTTCTTTCTTTCTTCTTTCTTTCTTACTTCATTGTTACTTCCTTCTTACTTCTTTCTTTCTTAATTCTTTCGTACTTCTTTCTTACTTCTTTCTTTCTTACTTCTTTCTTACTTCTTTCCTACTTCTTTCTTACTTCTTTCTTCTTTCTTTCTTCCTTCTTTCTTACTTCTTTCTTACTTCTTTCTTACTTCTTTCTTTCTTCTTACTTTCTTCTTTCTTACTTCTTTCTTTCTTACTTCTTTCTTTCTTCTTTCTTACTTTTTCTTACTTCTTTCTAACTTCTTTCTTACATCTTTCTTACTTCTTTCTTACTTCTTTCTCATTTCTATCTAACTTCTTTCTTTCTTCTTTCTTCTTTCTTTCTTCTTTCTTTCTTCTTTCTTTCTTCTTTCTTACTTCTTTCTTTCTTACTTCTTTCTTTCTTCTTTCTTACTTCTTTCTTACTTCTTTCTTACTTCTTTCTTTCTAACTTCTTTCTTACTTCTTTCCTACTTCTTTCTTACTTCTTTCTACTTTCTTTCTTACTTCTTTCTTACTTCTTTCTTAGTTCTTTCTTACTTCTTTCTTACTTCGTTCTAACTTCTTTCTTACTTCTTTCTTACTTCTTTCTTTCTTACTTCTTTCTTACTTCTTTCTAACTTCTTTCTTTCTTCTTTCTTTCTTCTTTCTTTCTTCTTTCTTACTCCTTACTTTCTTACTTCTTTCTTACTTCTTTCTTACTTCTAACTTCTTTTTTCTTCTTTCTTTCTTCTTTCTTTCTTCTTTTTTTCTTACTTCTTTCTTACTTCTTTCTTACTTCTTTCTTTCTTAATACTTTCGTACTTCTTTCTTACTTCTTTCTTTCTTACTTCTTTCTTACTTCTTTCTTACTTCTTTCTTACTTCTTTCTTACTTCTTTCTTACTTCTTTCTTACTTCTTTCTAACTTCTTTTTTCTCCTTTCTTTCTTCTTTCTTTCTTCTTTCTTTCTTACTTCCTTCTTACTTCTTTCTTTCTTAATTCTTTCGTAGTTCTTTCTTACTTCTTTCTTTCATACTTCTTTCTTACTTCTTTCCTACTTCTTTCTTACTTCTTTCTTCTTTCTTTCTTACTTCTTTCTTACTTCTTTCTTACTTCTTTCTTACTTCTTTCTTTCTTCTTACTTTCTTCTTTCTTACTTCTTTCTTTCTTCTTTCTTACTTTTTCTTACTTCTTTCTAACTTCTTTCTTACATCTTTCTTACTTCTTTCTTACTTCTTTCTTACTTCTTTCTAACTTCTTTCTTTCTTCTTTCTTTCTTCTTTCTTTCTTTCTTCTTTCTTTCTTCTTTCTTACTTCTTTCTTTCTTACTTCTTTCTTTATTCTTTCTTACTTCTTTCTTACTTCTTTATGACTTCTTTCTTACTTCTTTCTTCTTTCTTTCTTACTTCTTTCCTACTTCTTTCTTACTTCTTTCTACTTTCTTTCTTACTTCTTTCTTACTTCTTTCTTAATTCTTTCTTTATTCTTACTTTCTTCTTTCTTACTTCTTTCTTTCTTACTTCTTTATTTCTTCTTTCTTACTTTTTCTTACTTATTTCTAACTTCTTTCTTACTTCTTTCCTACTTCTTTCTTACTTCTTTCTTCTTTCATTCTTCCTTCTTTCTTACTTCTTTCTTATTTCTTTCTTACTTCTTTCTTTCTTCTTTCTTACTTCTTTCTTTCTTCTTTCTTACTTCTTTCTTTATTTTTTCTTACTTCTTTCTTACTTCTTTCTGACTTCTTTCTTACTTCTTTCTTCTTTCTTTCTTACTTCTTTCTTACTTCTTTCTTACTTCTTACTTTTTTCTTTCTTACTTCTTTCTTTCTTACTTCTTTCTTACTTCTTTCTTATTTCTTTCTTACTTCTTTCTTACTACTTTCTTACTTCTAACTTCTTTTTTCTTCTTTCTTTCTTCTCTCTTTCTTCTTTTTTTCTTACTTCTTTCTTCTTTCTTACTTCTTTCTTTCTTAATTCTTTCGTACTTCTTTCTTACTTCTTTCTTACTTCTTTCTTTCTTCTTACTTTCTTCTTTCTTACTTCTTTCTTACTTCTTTCCTACTTCTTTCTTACTTCTTTCTACTTTCTTTCTTACTTCTTTCTTACTTCTTTCTTAATTCTTTCTTTCTTCTTCCTTACTTCTTTCTTCATTCTTTCTTACTTCTTTCTTACTTCTTTTTTACTTCTTTCTTACTTCATTCTTACTTCTTTCTTACTTCTTTCTTACTTCTTTCTAACTTCTTTTTTCTCCTTTCTTTCTTCTTTCTTTCTTCTTTCTTTCTTACTTCTTTCTTACTTCTTTCTTACTTCTTTCTTTCTTAATTCTTTCGTACTTCTTTCTTACTTCTTTCTTTCTTACTTCTTTCTTACTTCTTTCTTACTTCTTTCCTACTTCTTTCTTACTTCTTTCTTCTTTCTTTCTTACTTCTTTCTTACTTCTTTCTTACTTCTTTCTTACTTCTTTCTTTCTTCTTACTTTCTTCTTTCTTACTTCTTTCTTTCTTACTTCTTTCTTTCTTCTTTCTTACTTTATCTTACTTCTTTCTAACTTCTTTCTTACATCTTTCTTACTTCTTTCTTACTTCTTTCATACTTCTTTCTAACTTCTTTCTTTCTTCTTTCTTTCTTCTTTCTTTCTTCTTTCTTTCTTCTTTCTTACTTCTTACTTTCTTACTTCTTTCTTTCTTCTTTCTTACTTCTTTCTTACTTCTTTCTTACTTCTTTCTTACTTCTTTCTAACTTCTTTTTTCTCCTTTCAGTCTTCTTTCTTTCTTTTTTCTTTCTTACTTCTTTCTTTCTTACTTCTTTCTTACTTCTTTCTTGTTTCTTTCTTACTTCTTTCTTACTTCTTTCTTACTTCTAACTTCTTTTTTCTTCTTTCTTTCTTCTTTCTTTCTTCTTTTTTTCTTACTTCTTTCTTACTTCTTTCTTACTTCTTTCTTTCTTAATACTTTCGTACTTCTTTCTTACTTCTTTCTTTCTTACTTCTTTATTACTTCTTTCTTACTTCTTTCTTACTTCTTTCTTACTTCTTTCTTACTTCTTTCTAACTTCTTTTTTCTCCTTTCTTTCTTCTTTCTTTCTTCTTTCTTTCTTACTTCTTTGTTACTTCCTTCTTACTTCTTTCTTTCTTGATTCTTTCGTACTTCTTTCTTACTTCTTTCTTTCTTACTTCTTTCTTACTTCTTTCCTACTTCTTTCTTACTTCTTTCTTCTTTCTTTCTTACTTCTTTCTTACTTCTTTCTTACTTCTTTCTTACTTCTTTCCTACTTCTTTCTTACTTCTTTCTTCTTTCTTTCTTACTTCTTTCTTACTTCTTTCTTACTTCTTTCTTACTTCTTTCTTTCTTCTTACTTTCTTCTTTCTTACTTCTTTCTTTCTTACTTCTTTCTTTCTTCTTTCTTACTTTATCTTACTTCTTTCTAACTTCTTTCTTACATCTTTCTTACTTCTTTCTTACTTCTTTCATACTTCTTTCTAACTTCTTTCTTTCTTCTTTCTTTCTTCTTTCTTTCTTCTTTCTTTCTTCTTTCTTACTTCTTACTTTCTTACTTCTTTCTTTCTTCTTTCTTACTTCTTTCTTACTTCTTTCTTACTTCTTTCTTACTTCTTTCTAACTTCTTTTTTCTCCTTTCAGTCTTCTTTCTTTCTTTTTTCTTTCTTACTTCTTTCTTTCTTACTTCTTTCTTACTTCTTTCTTGTTTCTTTCTTACTTCTTTCTTACTTCTTTCTTACTTCTAACTTCTTTTTTCTTCTTTCTTTCTTCTTTCTTTCTTCTTTTTTTCTTACTTCTTTCTTACTTCTTTCTTACTTCTTTCTTTCTTAATACTTTCGTACTTCTTTCTTACTTCTTTCTTTCTTACTTCTTTATTACTTCTTTCTTACTTCTTTCTTACTTCTTTCTTACTTCTTTCTTACTTCTTTCTAACTTCTTTTTTCTCCTTTCTTTCTTCTTTCTTTCTTCTTTCTTTCTTACTTCTTTGTTACTTCCTTCTTACTTCTTTCTTTCTTGATTCTTTCGTACTTCTTTCTTACTTCTTTCTTTCTTACTTCTTTCTTACTTCTTTCCTACTTCTTTCTTACTTCTTTCTTCTTTCTTTCTTACTTCTTTCTTACTTCTTTCTTACTTCTTTCTTACTTCTTTCTTTCTTCTTACTTTCTTCTTTCTTACTTCTTTCTTTCTTACTTCTTTCTTTCTTCTTTCTTACTTTTTCTTACTTCTTTCTAACTTCTTTCTTACATCTTTATTACTTCTTTCTTACTTCTTTCTTATTTCTATCTAACTTCTTTCTTTCTTCTTTCTTTCTTCTTTCTTTCTTCTTTCTTTCTTCTTTCTTTCTTCTTTCTTACTTCTTTCTTTCTTACTTCTTTCTTTCTTCTTTCTTACTTCTTTCTTACTTCTTTCTTACTTCTTTCTTTCTAACTTCTTTCTTTCTTCTTTCTTACTTCTTTCTTCTTTCTTTCTTACTTCTTTCTTACTTCTTTCTTACTTCTTTCTTACTTCTTTCTTACTTCTTTCTTACTTCTTTCTAACTTCTTTTTTCTCCTTTCTTTCTTCTTTCTTTCTTCTTTCTTTCTTACTTCTTTCTTACTTCCTTCTTACTTCTTTCTTTCTTAATTCTTTCGTAGTTCTTTCTTACATCTTTCTTTCATACTTCTTTCTTACTTCTTTCCTACTTCTTTCTTACGTCTTTCTTCTTTCTTTCTTACTTCTTTCTTACTTCTTTCTTACTTCTTTCTTACTTCTTTCTTTCTTCTTACTTTCTTCTTTCTTACTTCTTTCTTTCTTCTTTCTTACTTTTTCTTACTTCTTTCTAACTTCTTTCTTACATCTTTCTTACTTCTTTCTTACTTCTTTCTTACTTCTTTCTAACTTCTTTCTTTCTTCTTTCTTTCTTCTTTCTTTCTTCTTTCTTTCTTCTTTCTTTCTTCTTTCTTACTTCTTTCTTTCTTACTTCTTTCTTTCTTCTTTCTTACTTCTTTCTTACTTCTTTCTTACTTCTTTCTTACCTCTTTCTAACTTCTTTCTTACTTCTTTCCTACTACTTTCTTACTTCTTTCTACTTTCTTTCTTACTTCTTTCTTACTTCTTTCTTAATTCTTTCTTTCTTCTTACTTTCTTCTTTCTTACTTCTTTCTTTCTTACTTCTTTATTTCTTCTTTCTTACTTTTTCTTACTTATTTCTAACTTCTTTCTTACTTCTTTCCTACTTCTTTCTTACTTCTTTCTTCTTTCATTCTTCCTTCTTTCTTACTTCTTTCTTACTTCTTTCTTACTTCTTTCTTTCTTCTTTCTTACTTCTTTCTTTCTTCTTTCTTACTTCTTTCTTTATTCTTTCTTACTTCTTTCTTACTTCTTTCTGACTTCTTTCTTACTTCTTTCTTCTTTCTTTCTTACTTCTTTCTTACTTCTTTCTTACTTCTTACTTTTTTCTTTCCTACTTCTTTCTTTCTTACTTCTTTCTTACTTCTTTCTTATTTCTTTCTTACTTCTTTCTTACTACTTTCTTACTTCTAACTTCTTTTTTCTTCTTTCTTTCTTCTTTCTTTCTTCTTTTTTTCTTACTTCTTTCTTCTTTCTTACTTCTTTCTTTCTTAATTCTTTCGTACTTCTTTCTTACTTCTTTCTACTTTCTTTCTTACTTCTTTCTTACTTCTTTCTTAATTCTTTCTTTCTTCTTTCTTACTTCTTTCTTCATTCTTTCTTACTTCTTTCTTACTTCTTTTTTACTTCTTTCTTACTTCATTCTTACTTCTTTCTTACTTCTTTCTTACTTCTTTCTAACTTCTTTTTTCTCCTTTCTTTCTTCTTTCTTTCTTCTTTCTTTCTTACTTCTTTCTTACTTCTTTCTTACTTCTTTCTTTCTTAATTCTTTCGTACTTCTTTCTTACTTCTTTCTTTCTTACTTCTTTCTTACTTCTTTCTTACTTCTTTCCTACTTCTTTCTTACTTCTTTCTTCTTTCTTTCTTACTTCTTTCTTACTTCTTTCTTACTTCTTTCTTACTTCTTTCTTTCTTCTTACTTTCTTCTTTCTTACTTCTTTCTTTCTTACTTCTTTCTTTCTTCTTTCTTACTTTAACTTACTTCTTTCTAACTTCTTTCTTACATCTTTCTTACTTCTTTCTTACTTCTTTCTTACTTCTTTCTAACTTCTTTCTTTCTTCTTTCTTTCTTCTTTCTTTCTTCTTTCTTTCTTCTTTCTTACTTCTTACTTTCTTACTTCTTTCTTTCTTCTTTCTTACTTCTTTCTTACTTCTTTCTTACTTCTTTCTTACTTCTTTCTAACTTCTTTTTTCTCCTTTCAGTCTTCTTTCTTTCTTTTTTCTTTCTTACTTCTTTCTTTCTTACTTCTTTCTTACTTCTTTCTTGTTTCTTTCTTACTTCTTTCTTACTTCTTTCTTACTTCTAACTTCTTTTTTCTTCTTTCTTTCTTCTTTCTTTCTTCTTTTTTTCTTACTTCTTTCTTACTTCTTTCTTACTTCTTTCTTTCTTAATACTTTCGTACTTCTTTCTTACTTCTTTCTTTCTTACTTCTTTATTACTTCTTTCTTACTTCTTTCTTACTTCTTTCTTACTTCTTTCTTACTTCTTTCTAACTTCTTTTTTCTCCTTTCTTTCTTCTTTCTTTCTTCTTTCTTTCTTACTTCTTTGTTACTTCCTTCTTACTTCTTTCTTTCTTGATTCTTTCGTACTTCTTTCTTACTTCTTTCTTTCTTACTTCTTTCTTTCTTACTTCTTTCTTACTTCTTTCCTACTTCTTTCTTACTTCTTTCTTCTTTCTTTCTTACTTCTTTCTTAATTCTTTCTTACTTCTTTCTTACTTCTTTCTTTCTTCTTACTTTCTTCTTTCTTACTTCTTTCTTTCTTACTTCTTTCTTTCTTCTTTCTTACTTTTTCTTACTTCTTTCTAACTTCTTTCTTACATCTTTATTACTTCTTTCTTACTTCTTTCTTATTTCTATCTAACTTCTTTCTTTCTTCTTTCTTTCTTCTTTCTTTCTTCTTTCTTTCTTCTTTCTTTCTTCTTTCTTACTTCTTTCTTTCTTACTTCTTTCTTTCTTCTTTCTTACTTCTTTCTTACTTCTTTCTTACTTCTTTCTTTCTAACTTCTTTCTTTCTTCTTTCTTACTTCTTTCTTCTTTCTTTCTTACTTCTTTCTTACTTCTTTCTTACTTCTTTCTTACTTCTTTCTTACTTCTTTCTTACTTCTTTCTAACTTCTTTTTTCTCCTTTCTTTCTTCTTTCTTTCTTCTTTCTTTCTTACTTCTTTCTTACTTCCTTCTTACTTCTTTCTTTCTTAATTCTTTCGTAGTTCTTTCTTACATCTTTCTTTCATACTTCTTTCTTACTTCTTTCCTACTTCTTTCTTACGTCTTTCTTCTTTCTTTCTTACTTCTTTCTTACTTCTTTCTTACTTCTTTCTTACTTCTTTCTTTCTTCTTACTTTCTTCTTTCTTACTTCTTTCTTTCTTCTTTCTTACTTTTTCTTACTTCTTTCTAACTTCTTTCTTACATCTTTCTTACTTCTTTCTTACTTCTTTCTTACTTCTTTCTAACTTCTTTCTTTCTTCTTTCTTCTTCTTTCTTTCTTCTTTCTTTCTTCTTTCTTTCTTCTTTCTTACTTCTTTCTTTCTTACTTCTTTCTTTCTTCTTTCTTACTTCTTTCTTACTTCTTTCTTACTTCTTTCTTACCTCTTTCTAACTTCTTTCTTACTTCTTTCCTACTTCTTTCTTACTTCTTTCTACTTTCTTTCTTACTTCTTTCTTACTTCTTTCTTAATTCTTTCTTTCTTCTTACTTTCTTCTTTCTTACTTCTTTCTTTCTTACTTCTTTATTTCTTCTTTCTTACTTTTTCTTACTTATTTCTAACTTCTTTCTTACTTCTTTCCTACTTCTTTCTTACTTCTTTCTTCTTTCATTCTTCCTTCTTTCTTACTTCTTTCTTACTTCTTTCTTACTTCTTTCTTTCTTCTTTCTTACTTCTTTCTTTCTTCTTTCTTACTTCTTTCTTTATTCTTTCTTACTTCTTTCTTACTTCTTTCTGACTTCTTTCTTACTTCTTTCTTCTTTCTTTCTTACTTCTTTCTTACTTCTTTCTTACTTATTACTTTTTTCTTTCTTACTTCTTTCTTTCTTACTTCTTTCTTACTTCTTTCTTATTTCTTTCTTACTTCTTTCTTACTACTTTCTTACTTCTAACTTCTTTTTTCTTCTTTCTTTCTTCTTTCTTTCTTCTTTTTTTCTTACTTCTTTCTTCTTTCTTACTTCTTTCTTTCTTAATTCTTTCGTACTTCTTTCTTACTTCTTTCTACTTTCTTTCTTACTTCTTTCTTACTTCTTTCTTAATTCTTTCTTTCTTCTTTCTTACTTCTTTCTTCATTCTTTCTTACTTCTTTCTTACTTCTTTTTTACTTCTTTCTTACTTCATTCTTACTTCTTTCTTACTTCTTTCTTACTTCTTTCTAACTTCTTTTTTCTCCTTTCTTTCTTCTTTCTTTCTTCTTTCTTTCTTACTTCTTTCTTACTTCTTTCTTACTTCTTTCTTTCTTAATTCTTTCGTACTTCTTTCTTACTTCTTTCTTTCTTACTTCTTTCTTACTTCTTTCTTACTTCTTTCCTACTTCTTTCTTACTTCTTTCTTCTTTCTTTCTTACTTCTTTCTTACTTCTTTCTTACTTCTTTCTTACTTCTTTCTTTCTTCTTACTTTCTTCTTTCTTACTTCTTTCTTTCTTACTTCTTTCTTTCTTCTTTCTTACTTTAACTTACTTCTTTCTAACTTCTTTCTTACATCTTTCTTACTTCTTTCTTACTTCTTTCTTACTTCTTTCTAACTTCTTTCATTCTTCTTTCTTTCTTCTTTCTTTCTTCTTTCTTTCTTCTTTCTTACTTCTTACTTTCTTACTTCTTTCTTTCTTCTTTCTTATTTCTTTCTTACTTCTTTCTTACTTCTTTCTTACTTCTTTCTAACTTCTTTTTTCTCCTTTCAGTCTTCTTTCTTTCTTTTTTCTTTCTTACTTCTTTCTTTCTTACTTCTTTCTTACTTCTTTCTTGTTTCTTTCTTACTTCTTTCTTACTTCTTTCTTACTTCTAACTTCTTTTTTCTTCTTTCTTTCTTCTTTCTTTCTTCTTTTTTTCTTACTTCTTTCTTACTTCTTTCTTACTTCTTTCTTTCTTAATACTTTCGTACTTCTTTCTTACTTCTTTCTTTCTTACTTCTTTCTTACTTCTTTCTTACTTCTTTCTTACTTCTTTCTAACTTCTTTTTTCTCCTTTCTTTCTTCTTTCTTTCTTCTTTCTTTCTTACTTCATTGTTACTTCCTTCTTACTTCTTTCTTTCTTAATTCTTTCGTACTTCTTTCTTACTTCTTTCTTTCTTACTTCTTTCTTACTTCTTTCCTACTTCTTTCTTACTTCTTTCTTCTTTCTTTCTTCCTTCTTTCTTACTTCTTTCTTACTTCTTTCTTACTTCTTTCTTTCTTCTTACTTTCTTCTTTCTTACTTCATTCTTTCTTACTTCTTTCTTTCTTCTTTCTTACTTTTTCTTACTTCTGTCTAACTTCTTTCTTACATCTTTCTTACTTCTTTCTTACTTCTTTCTCATTTCTATCTAACTTCTTTCTTTCTTCTTTCTTACTTCTTTCTTTCTTCTTTCTTACTTCTTTCTTTATTCTTTCTTACTTCTTTCTTACTTCTTTCTGACTTCTTTCTTACTTCTTTCTTCTTTCTTTCTTACTTCTTTCTTACTTCTTTCTTACTTCTTACTTTTTTCTTTCTTACTTCTTTCTTTCTTACTTCTTTCTTACTTCTTTCTTATTTCTTTCTTACTTCTTTCTTACTACTTTCTTACTTCTAACTTCTTTTTTCTTCTTTCTTTCTTCTTTCTTTCTTCTTTTTTTCTTACTTCTTTCTTCTTTCTTACTTCTTTCTTTCTTAATTCTTTCGTACTTTTTCCTACTTCTTTCTTTCTTACTTCTTTCTTACTTCTTTCTTACTTCTTTCTTACGTCTTTCTTCTTTCTTTCTTACTTCTTTCTTACTTCTTTCTTACTTCTTTCTTACTTCTTTCTTTCTTCTTACTTTCTTCTTTCTTTCTTCTTTCTTTCTTCTTTCTTACTTCTTTCTTTCTTCTTTCTTACTTCTTTCTTACTTCTTTCTTACTTCTTTCTTTCTAACTTCTTTCTTTCTTCTTTCTTACTTCTTTCTTCTTTCTTTCTTACTTCTTTCTTACTTCTTTCTTACTTCTTTCTAACTTCTTTTTTCTCCTTTCTTTCTTCTTTCTTTCTTCTTTCTTTCTTACTTCTTTCTTACTTCCTTCTTACTTCTTTCTTTCTTAATTCTTTCGTAGTTCTTTCTTACATCTTTCTTTCATACTTCTTTCTTACTTCTTTCCTACTTCTTTCTTACGTCTTTCTTCTTTCTTTCTTACTTCTTTCTTACTTCTTTCTTACTTCTTTCTTTCTTCTTACTTTCTTCTTTCTTACTTCTTTCTTTCTTCTTTCTTACTTTTTCTTACTTCTTTCTAACTTCTTTCTTACATCTTTCTTACTTCTTTCTTACTTCTTTCTTACTTCTTTCTAACTTCTTTCTTTCTTCTTTCTTTCTTCTTTCTTTCTTCTTTCTTTCTTCTTTCTTTCTTCTTTCTTACTTCTTTCTTTCTTACTTCTTTCTTTCTTCTTTCTTACTTCTTTCTTACTTCTTTCTTACTTCTTTCTTACCTCTTTCTAACTTCTTTCTTACTTCTTTCCTACTTCTTTCTTACTTCTTTCTACTTTCTTTCTTACTTCTTTCTTACTTCTTTCTTAATTCTTTCTTTCTTCTTACTTTCTTCTTTCTTACTTCTTTCTTTCTTACTTCTTTATTTCTTCTTTCTTACTTTTTCTTACTTATTTCTAACTTCTTTCTTACTTCTTTCCTACTTCTTTCTTACTTCTTTCTTCTTTCATTCTTCCTTCTTTCTTACTTCTTTCTTACTTCTTTCTTACTTCTTTCTTTCTTCTTTCTTACTTCTTTCTTTCTTCTTTCTTACTTCTTTCTTTATTCTTTCTTACTTCTTTCTTACTTCTTTCTGACTTCTTTCTTACTTCTTTCTTCTTTCTTTCTTACTTCTTTCTTACTTCTTTCTTACTTCTTACTTTTTTCTTTCTTACTTCTTTCTTTCTTACTTCTTTCTTACTTCTTTCTTATTTCTTTCTTACTTCTTTCTTACTACTTTCTTACTTCTAACTTCTTTTTTCTTCTTTCTTTCTTCTTTCTTTCTTCTTTTTTTCTTACTTCTTTCTTCTTTCTTACTTCTTTCTTTCTTAATTCTTTCGTACTTCTTTCTTACTTCTTTCTACTTTCTTTCTTACTTCTTTCTTACTTCTTTCTTAATTCTTTCTTTCTTCTTTCTTACTTCTTTCTTCATTCTTTCTTACTTCTTTCTTACTTCTTTTTTACTTCTTTCTTACTTCATTCTTACTTCTTTCTTACTTCTTTCTTACTTCTTTCTAACTTCTTTTTTCTCCTTTCTTTCTTCTTTCTTTCTTCTTTCTTTCTTACTTCTTTCTTACTTCTTTCTTACTTCTTTCTTTCTTAATTCTTTCGTACTTCTTTCTTACTTCTTTCTTTCTTACTTCTTTCTTACTTCTTTCTTACTTCTTTCCTACTTCTTTCTTACTTCTTTCTTCTTTCTTTCTTACTTCTTTCTTACTTCTTTCTTACTTCTTTCTTACTTCTTTCTTTCTTCTTACTTTCTTCTTTCTTACTTCTTTCTTTCTTACTTCTTTCTTTCTTCTTTCTTACTTTAACTTACTTCTTTCTAACTTCTTTCTTACATCTTTCTTACTTCTTTCTTACTTCTTTCTTACTTCTTTCTAACTTCTTTCTTTCTTCTTTCTTTCTTCTTTCTTTCTTCTTTCTTTCTTCTTTCTTACTTCTTACTTTCTTACTTCTTTCTTTCTTCTTTCTTATTTCTTTCTTACTTCTTTCTTACTTCTTTCTTACTTCTTTCTAACTTCTTTTTTCTCCTTTCAGTCTTCTTTCTTTCTTTTTTCTTTCTTACTTCTTTCTTTCTTACTTCTTTCTTACTTCTTTCTTGTTTCTTTCTTACTTCTTTCTTACTTCTTTCTTACTTCTAACTTCTTTTTTCTTCTTTCTTTCTTCTTTCTTTCTTCTTTTTTTCTTACTTCTTTCTTACTTCTTTCTTACTTCTTTCTTTCTTAATACTTTCGTACTTCTTTCTTACTTCTTTCTTTCTTACTTCTTTCTTACTTCTTTCTTACTTCTTTCTTACTTCTTTCTAACTTCTTTTTTCTCCTTTCTTTCTTCTTTCTTTCTTCTTTCTTTCTTACTTCATTGTTACTTCCTTCTTACTTCTTTCTTTCTTAATTCTTTCGTACTTCTTTCTTACTTCTTTCTTTCTTACTTCTTTCTTACTTCTTTCCTACTTCTTTCTTACTTCTTTCTTCTTTCTTTCTTCCTTCTTTCTTACTTCTTTCTTACTTCTTTCTTACTTCTTTCTTTCTTCTTACTTTCTTCTTTCTTACTTCTTTCTTTCTTACTTCTTTCTTTCTTCTTTCTTACTTTTTCTTACTTCTTTCTAACTTCTTTCTTACATCTTTCTTACTTCTTTCTTACTTCTTTCTCATTTCTATCTAACTTCTTTCTTTCTTCTTTCTTACTTCTTTCTTTCTTCTTTCTTACTTCTTTCTTTATTCTTTCTTACTTCTTTCTTACTTCTTTCTGACTTCTTTCTTACTTCTTTCTTCTTTCTTTCTTACTTCTTTCTTACTTCTTTCTTACTTCTTACTTTTTTCTTTCTTACTTCTTTCTTTCTTACTTCTTTCTTACTTCTTTCTTATTTCTTTCTTACTTCTTTTTCTTTCTTTCTTACTTCTTTCTTACTTCTTTCTTATTTCTTTCTTACTTCTTTCTTACTACTTTCTTACTTCTAACTTCTTTTTTCTTCTTTCTTTCTTCTTTCTTTCTTCTTTTTTTCTTACTTCTTTCTTCTTTCTTACTTCTTTCTTTCTTAATTCTTTCGTACTTCTTTCTTACTTCTTTCTTTCTTACTTCTTTCTTACTTCTTTCTTACTTCTTTCTTACTTCTTTCTTACTTCTTTCCTACTTCTTTCTTACTTCTTTCTACTTTCTTTCTTACTTCTTTCTTACTTCTTTCTTAATTCTTTCTTTCTTCTTTCTTACTTCTTTCTTCATTCTTTCTTACTTCTTTCTTACTTCTTTTTTACTTCTTTCTTACTTCGTTCTTACTTCTTTCTTACTTCTTTCTTACTTCTTTCTAACTTCTTTTTTCTCCTTTCTTTCTTCTTTCTTTCTTCTTTCTTTCTTACTTCTTTCTTACTTCTTTCTTACTTCTTTCTTTCTTAATTCTTTCGTACTTCTTTCTTACTTCTTTCTTTCTTACTTCTTTCTTACTTCTTTCTTACTTCTTTCCTACTTCTTTCTTACTTCTTTCTTCTTTCTTTCTTACTTCTTTCTTACTTCTTTCTTACTTCTTTCTTACTTCTTTCTTTCTTCTTACTTTCTTCTTTCTTACTTCTTTCTTTCTTACTTCTTTCTTTCTTCTTTCTTACTTTAACTTACTTCTTTCTAACTTCTTTCTTACATCTTTCTTACTTCTTTCTTACTTCTTTCTTACTTCTTTCTAACTTCTTTCTTTCTTCTTTCTTTCTTCTTTCTTTCTTCTTTCTTTCTTCTTTCTTACTTCTTACTTTCTTACTTCTTTCTTTCTTCTTTCTTATTTCTTTCTTACTTCTTTCTTACTTCTTTCTTACTTCTTTCTAACTTCTTTTTTCTCCTTTCAGTCTTCTTTCTTTCTTTTTTCTTTCTTACTTCTTTCTTTCTTACTTCTTTCTTACTTCTTTCTTGTTTCTTTCTTACTTCTTTCTTACTTCTTTCTTACTTCTAACTTCTTTTTTCTTCTTTCTTTCTTCTTTCTTTCTTCTTTTTTTCTTACTTCTTTCTTACTTCTTTCTTACTTCTTTCTTTCTTAATACTTTCGTACTTCTTTCTTACTTCTTTCTTACTTCTTTCTAACTTCTTTTTTCTCCTTTCTTTCTTCTTTCTTTCTTCTTTCTTTCTTACTTCATTGTTACTTCCTTCTTACTTCTTTCTTTCTTAATTCTTTCGTACTTCTTTCTTACTTCTTTCTTTCTTACTTCTTTCTTACTTCTTTCCTACTTCTTTCTTACTTCTTTCTTCTTTCTTTCTTCCTTCTTTCTTACTTCTTTCTTACTTCTTTCTTACTTCTTTCTTTCTTCTTACTTTCTTCTTTCTTACTTCTTTCTTTCTTACTTCTTTCTTTCTTCTTTCTTACTTTTTCTTACTTCTTTCTAACTTCTTTCTTACATCTTTCTTACTTCTTTCTTACTTCTTTCTCATTTCTATCTAACTTCTTTCTTTCTTCTTTCTTCTTTCTTTCTTCTTTCTTTCTTCTTTCTTTCTTCTTTCTTACTTCTTTCTTTCTTACTTCTTTCTTTCTTCTTTCTTACTTCTTTCTTACTTCTTTCTTACTTCTTTCTTTCTAACTTCTTTCTTACTTCTTTCCTACTTCTTTCTTACTTCTTTCTACTTTCTTTCTTACTTCTTTCTTACTTCTTTCTTAGTTCTTTCTTACTTCTTTCTTACTTCGTTCTAACTTCTTTCTTACTTCTTTCTTACTTCTTTCTTTCTTACTTCTTTCTTACTTCTTTCTAACTTCTTTCTTTCTTCTTTCTTTCTTCTTTCTTTCTTCTTTCTTACTCCTTACTTTCTTACTTCTTTCTTACTTCTTTCTTACTTCTAACTTCTTTTTTCTTCTTTCTTTCTTCTTTCTTTCTTCTTTTTTTCTTACTTCTTTCTTACTTCTTTCTTACTTCTTTCTTTCTTAATACTTTCGTACTTCTTTCTTACTTCTTTCTTTCTTACTTCTTTCTTACTTCTTTCTTACTTCTTTCTTACTTCTTTCTTACTTCTTTCTTACTTCTTTCTTACTTCTTTCTAACTTCTTTTTTCTCCTTTCTTTCTTCTTTCTTTCTTCTTTCTTTCTTACTTCCTTCTTACTTCTTTCTTTCTTAATTCTTTCGTAGTTCTTTCTTACTTCTTTCTTTCATACTTCTTTCTTACTTCTTTCCTACTTCTTTCTTACTTCTTTCTTCTTTCTTTCTTACTTCTTTCTTACTTCTTTCTTACTTCTTTCTTACTTCTTTCTTTCTTCTTACTTTCTTCTTTCTTACTTCTTTCTTTCTTCTTTCTTACTTTTTCTTACTTCTTTCTAACTTCTTTCTTACATCTTTCTTACTTCTTTCTTACTTCTTTCTTACTTCTTTCTAACTTCTTTCTTTCTTCTTTCTTTCTTCTTTCTTTCTTTCTTCTTTCTTTCTTCTTTCTTACTTCTTTCTTTCTTACTTCTTTCTTTATTCTTTCTTACTTCTTTCTTACTTCTTTATGACTTCTTTCTTACTTCTTTCTTCTTTCTTTCTTACTTCTTTCCTACTTCTTTCTTACTTCTTTCTACTTTCTTTCTTACTTCTTTCTTACTTCTTTCTTAATTCTTTCTTTATTCTTACTTTCTTCTTTCTTACTTCTTTCTTTCTTACTTCTTTATTTCTTCTTTCTTACTTTTTCTTACTTATTTCTAACTTCTTTCTTACTTCTTTCCTACTTCTTTCTTACTTCTTTCTTCTTTCATTCTTCCTTCTTTCTTACTTCTTTCTTATTTCTTTCTTACTTCTTTCTTTCTTCTTTCTTACTTCTTTCTTTCTTCTTTCTTACTTCTTTCTTTATTTTTTCTTACTTCTTTCTTACTTCTTTCTGACTTCTTTCTTACTTCTTTCTTCTTTCTTTCTTACTTCTTTCTTACTTCTTTCTTACTTCTTACTTTTTTCTTTCTTACTTCTTTCTTTCTTACTTCTTTCTTACTTCTTTCTTATTTCTTTCTTACTTCTTTCTTACTACTTTCTTACTTCTAACTTCTTTTTTCTTCTTTCTTTCTTCTCTCTTTCTTCTTTTTTTCTTACTTCTTTCTTCTTTCTTACTTCTTTCTTTCTTAATTCTTTCGTACTTCTTTCTTACTTCTTTCTTACTTCTTTCTTTCTTCTTACTTTCTTCTTTCTTACTTCTTTCTTACTTCTTTCCTACTTCTTTCTTACTTCTTTCTACTTTCTTTCTTACTTCTTTCTTACTTCTTTCTTAATTCTTTCTTTCTTCTTCCTTACTTCTTTCTTCATTCTTTCTTACTTCTTTCTTACTTCTTTTTTACTTCTTTCTTACTTCATTCTTACTTCTTTCTTACTTCTTTCTTACTTCTTTCTAACTTCTTTTTTCTCCTTTCTTTCTTCTTTCTTTCTTCTTTCTTTCTTACTTCTTTCTTACTTCTTTCTTACTTCTTTCTTTCTTAATTCTTTCGTACTTCTTTCTTACTTCTTTCTTTCTTACTTCTTTCTTACTTCTTTCTTACTTCTTTCCTACTTCTTTCTTACTTCTTTCTTCTTTCTTTCTTACTTCTTTCTTACTTCTTTCTTACTTCTTTCTTACTTCTTTCTTTCTTCTTACTTTCTTCTTTCTTACTTCTTTCTTTCTTACTTCTTTCTTTCTTCTTTCTTACTTTATCTTACTTCTTTCTAACTTCTTTCTTACATCTTTCTTACTTCTTTCTTACTTCTTTCATACTTCTTTCTAACTTCTTTCTTTCTTCTTTCTTTCTTTTTTCTTTCTTCTTTCTTTCTTCTTTCTTACTTCTTACTTTCTTACTTCTTTCTTTCTTCTTTCTTACTTCTTTCTTACTTCTTTCTTACTTCTTTCTTACTTCTTTCTAACTTCTTTTTTCTCCTTTCAGTCTTCTTTCTTTCTTTTTTCTTTCTTACTTCTTTCTTTCTTACTTCTTTCTTACTTCTTTCTTGTTTCTTTCTTACTTCTTTCTTACTTCTTTCTTACTTCTAACTTCTTTTTTCTTCTTTCTTTCTTCTTTCTTTCTTCTTTTTTTCTTACTTCTTTCTTACTTCTTTCTTACTTCTTTCTTTCTTAATACTTTCGTACTTCTTTCTTACTTCTTTCTTTCTTACTTCTTTATTACTTCTTTCTTACTTCTTTCTTACTTCTTTCTTACTTCTTTCTTACTTCTTTCTAACTTCTTTTTTCTCCTTTCTTTCTTCTTTCTTTCTTCTTTCTTTCTTACTTCTTTGTTACTTCCTTCTTACTTCTTTCTTTCTTGATTCTTTCGTACTTCTTTCTTACTTCTTTCTTTCTTACTTCTTTCTTACTTCTTTCCTACTTCTTTCTTACTTCTTTCTTCTTTCTTTCTTACTTCTTTCTTACTTCTTTCTTACTTCTTTCTTACTTCTTTCCTACTTCTTTCTTACTTCTTTCTTCTTTCTTTCTTACTTCTTTCTTACTTCTTTCTTACTTCTTTCTTACTTCTTTCTTTCTTCTTACTTTCTTCTTTCTTACTTCTTTCTTTCTTACTTCTTTCTTTCTTCTTTCTTACTTTATCTTACTTCTTTCTAACTTCTTTCTTACATCTTTCTTACTTCTTTCTTACTTCTTTCATACTTCTTTCTAACTTCTTTCTTTCTTCTTTCTTTCTTCTTTCTTTCTTCTTTCTTTCTTCTTTCTTACTTCTTACTTTCTTACTTCTTTCTTTCTTCTTTCTTACTTCTTTCTTACTTCTTTCTTACTTCTTTCTTACTTCTTTCTAACTTCTTTTTTCTCCTTTCAGTCTTCTTTCTTTCTTTTTTCTTTCTTACTTCTTTCTTTCTTACTTCTTTCTTACTTCTTTCTTGTTTCTTTCTTACTTCTTTCTTACTTCTTTCTTACTTCTAACTTCTTTTTTCTTCTTTCTTTCTTCTTTCTTTCTTCTTTTTTTCTTACTTCTTTCTTACTTCTTTCTTACTTCTTTCTTTCTTAATACTTTCGTACTTCTTTCTTACTTCTTTCTTTCTTACTTCTTTATTACTTCTTTCTTACTTCTTTCTTACTTCTTTCTTACTTCTTTCTTACTTCTTTCTAACTTCTTTTTTCTCCTTTCTTTCTTCTTTCTTTCTTCTTTCTTTCTTACTTCTTTGTTACTTCCTTCTTACTTCTTTCTTTCTTGATTCTTTCGTACTTCTTTCTTACTTCTTTCTTTCTTACTTCTTTCTTACTTCTTTCCTACTTCTTTTTCTTACTTCTTTCTTCTTTCTTTCTTACTTCTTTCTTACTTCTTTCTTACTTCTTTCTTACTTCTTTCTTTCTTCTTACTTTCTTCTTTCTTACTTCTTTCTTTCTTACTTCTTTCTTTCTTCTTTCTTACTTTTTCTTACTTCTTTCTAACTTCTTTCTTACATCTTTATTACTTCTTTCTTACTTCTTTCTTATTTCTATCTAACTTCTTTCTTTCTTCTTTCTTTCTTCTTTCTTTCTTCTTTCTTTCTTCTTTCTTTCTTCTTTCTTACTTCTTTCTTTCTTACTTCTTTCTTTCTTCTTTCTTACTTCTTTCTTACTTCTTTCTTACTTCTTTCTTTCTAACTTCTTTCTTTCTTCTTTCTTACTTCTTTCTTCTTTCTTTCTTACTTCTTTCTTACTTCTTTCTTACTTCTTTCTTACTTCTTTCTTACTTCTTTCTTACTTCTTTCTTACTTCTTTCTAACTTCTTTTTTCTCCTTTCTTTCTTCTTTCTTTCTTCTTTCTTTCTTACTTCTTTCTTACTTCCTTCTTACTTCTTTCTTTCTTAATTCTTTCGTAGTTCTTTCTTACTTCTTTCTTTCATACTTCTTTCTTACTTCTTTCCTACTTCTTTCTTACTTCTTTCTTCTTTCTTTCTTACTTCTTTCTTACTTCTTTCTTACTTCTTTCTTACTTCTTTCTTTCTTCTTACTTTCTTCTTTCTTACTTCTTTCTTTCTTCTTTCTTACTTTTTCTTACTTCTTTCTAACTTCTTTCTTACATCTTTCTTACATCTTTCTTACTTCTTTCTTACTTCTTTCTAACTTCTTTCTTTCTTCTTTCTTTCTTCTTTCCCTCTTCTTTCTTACTTCTTTCTTTCTTACTTCTTTCTTTCTTCTTTCTTACTTCTTTCTTACTTCTTTCTTACTTCTTTCTTACCTCTTTCTAACTTCTTTCTTACTTCTTTCCTACTTCTTTCTTACTTCTTTCTACTTTCTTTCTTACTTCTTTCTTACTTCTTTCTTACTTTTTCTTACTTATTTCTAACTTCTTTCTTACTTCTTTCCTACTTCTTTCTTACTTCTTTCTTCTTTCATTCTTCCTTCTTTCTTACTTCTTTCTTACTTCTTTCTTACTTCTTTCTTTCTTCTTTCTTACTTCTTTCTTTCTTCTTTCTTACTTCTTTCTTTATTCTTTCTTACTTCTTTCTTACTTCTTTCTGACTTCTTTCTTACTTCTTTCTTCTTTCTTTCTTACTTCTTTCTTACTTCTTTCTTACTTCTTACTTTTTTCTTTCTTACTTCTTTCTTTCTTACTTCTTTCTTACTTCTTTCTTATTTCTTTCTTACTTCTTTCTTACTACTTTCTTACTTCTAACTTCTTTTTTCTTCTTTCTTTCTTCTTTCTTTCTCCTTTTTTTCTTACTTCTTTCTTCTTTCTTACTTCTTTCTTTCTTAATTCTTTCGTACTTCGTTCTTACTTCTTTCTTTCTTACTTCTTTCTTACTTCTTTCTTACTTCTTTCTTACTTATTTCTTACTTCTTTCCTACTTCTTTCTTACTTCTTTCTACTTTCTTTCTTACTTCTTTCTTACTTCTTTCTTAATTCTTTCTTTCTTCTTTCTTACTTCTTTCTTCATTCTTTCTTACTTCTTTCTTACTTCTTTCTTACTTCTTTCTTACTTCATTCTTACTTCTTTCTTACTTCTTTCTTACTTCTTTCTAACTTCTTTTTTCTCCTTTCTTTCTTCTTTCTTTCTTCTTTCTTTCTTACTTCTTTCTTACTTCTTTCTTACTTCTTTCTTTCTTAATTCTTTCGTACTTCTTTCTTACTTCTTTCTTTCTTACTTCTTTCTTACTTCTTTCTAACTTCTTTCCTACTTATTTCTTACTTCTTTCTTCTTTCTTTCTTACTTCTTTCTTACTTCTTTCTTACTTCTTTCTTACTTCTTTCTTTCTTACTTTTTCTTTCTTCTTTCTTACTTTTTCTTACTTCTTTCTAACTTCTTTCATAATGCTTTCTGACTTCTTTCTCACTTCTTTCTTCTTTCTTTCTTACTTCTTTCTTACTTCTTTCTTACTTCTTACTTTTTTCTTTCTTACTTCTTTCTTTCTTACTTCTTTCTTACTTCTTTCTTACTTCTTTCTTACTTCTTTCTTACTTCAAACTTCTTTTTTCTTCTTTCTTTCTTCTTTCATTCTTCTTTCTTTCTTACTTCTTTCTTACTTCTTTCTTACTTCTTTCTTTCTTAATTCTTTCATACTTCTTTCATACTTCTTTCTTTCTTACTTCTTTCTTACTTCTTTCTTACTTCTTTCCTACTTCTTTCTTACTTCTTTCTTTTTCTTTCTTACTTCTTTCTTCTTTCTTTCTTACTTCTTTCTTACTTCTTTCTTACTTCTTTCTTACTTCATTCTTACTTCTATCTTACTTCTTTCTTACTTCTTTCTAACTTCTTTTTTCTCCTTTCTTTCTTCTTTCTTTCTTCTTTCTTTCTTACTTCTTTCTTACTTCTTTCTTACTTCTTTCTTTCTTAATTCTTTCGTACTTCTTTCTTAATTCTTTCTTTCTTACTTCTTTCTTACTTCTTTCTTCTTTCTTTCTTCTTTCTTTCTTACTTTTTCTTACTTCTTTCTAACTTCTTTCTTAATTCTTTCTGACTTCTTTCTTCTTTCTTTCTTACTTCTTTCTTACTTCTTTCTTACTTCTTACTTTTTTCTTTCTTACTTCTTTCTTTCTTACTTCTTTCTTACTTCTTTCTTACTTCTTTCTTACTTCTTACTTTTTTCTTTCTTACTTCTTTCTTTCTTACTTCTTTCTTTCTTACTTCTTTCTTACTTCTTTCTTACTTCTTTCTTACTTCTTTCTTACTTCAAACTTCTTTTTTCTTCTTTCTTTCTTCTTTCTTTCTTCTTTCTTTCTTAATTCTTTCTTACTTCTTTCTTACTTCTTTCTTTCTTAATTCTTTCGTACTTCTTTCATACTTCTTTCTTTCTTACTTCTTTCTTACTTCTTTCTTACTTCTTTCCTACTTCTTTCTTACTTCTTTCTTTTTTCTTTCATACT
Source organism: Columba livia (assembly GCF_036013475.1). Lineage (NCBI taxonomy): Eukaryota > Metazoa > Chordata > Aves > Columbiformes > Columbidae > Columba > Columba livia. The sequence goes on from NC_088615.1 coordinate 20,346,146, forward strand.
TCTTTCTTCTTTCTTTCTTACTTCTTTCTTACTTCTTTCTTACTTCATTCTTACTTCTATCTTACTTCTTTCTTACTTCTTTCTAACTTCTTTTTTCTCCTTTCTTTCTTCTTTCTTTCTTCTTTCTTTCTTACTTCTTTCTTACTTCTTTCTTACTTCTTTCTTTCTTAATTCTTTCATACTTCTTTCTTACTTCTTTCTTACTTCTTTCTAACTTCTTTCTTTTTTCTTTCTTACTTCTTTCTTCTTTCTTTCTTACTTCTTTCTTACTTCTTTCTTACTTCTTTCTTACTTCATTCTTACTTCTATCTTACTTCTTTCTTACTTCTTTCTTACTTCTTTCTTTCTTCTTACTTTCTTCTTTCTTACTTCTTTCTTTCTTACTTCTTTCTTTCTTCGTTCTTACTTTTTCTTACTTCTTTCTAACTTCTTTCTTACTTCTTTCTGACTTCTTTCTTACTTCTTTCTTCTTTCTTTCTTACTTCTTTCTTACTTCTTTCTTACTTCTTACTTTTTTCTTTCTTACTTCTTTCTTTCTTACTTCTTTCTTACTTCTTTCTCACTTCTTTCTTACTTCTTTCTTACTTCAAACTTCTTTTTTCTTCTTTCTTTCTTCTTTCTTTCTTCTTTCTTTCTTACTTCTTTCTTACTTCTTTCTTTCTTAATTCTTTCGTACTTCTTTCTTACTTCTTTCTTTCTTACTTCTTTCTTACTTCTTTCTTACTTCTTTCTTACTTCTTTCTTTCTTCTTACTTTCTTCTTTCTTTCTTCTTTCTTTCTTACTTCTTTCTTACTTCTTTCTTACTTCTTACTTTTTTCTTTCTTACTTCTTTCTTTCTTACTTCTTTCTTACTTCTTTCTTACTTCTTTCTTACTTCTTTCTTACTTCAAACTTCTTTTTTCTTCTTTCTTTCTTCTTTCTTTCTTCTTTCTTTCTTAATTCTTTCTTACTTCTTTCTTACTTCTTTCTTTCTTAATTCTTTCGTACTTCTTTCATACTTCTTTCTTTCTTACTTCTTTCTTACTTCTTTCTTACTTCTTTCCTACTTCTTTCTTACTTCTTTCTTTTTTCTTTCATACTTCTTTCTTCTTTCTTTCTTACTTCTTTCTTACTTCTTTCTTACTTCATTCTTACTTCTATCTTACTTCTTTCTTACTTCTTTCTAACTTCTGTTTTCTCCTTTCTTTCTTCTTTCTTTCTTCTTTCTTTCTTACTTCTTTCTTACTTCTTTCTTACTTCTTTCTTTCTTAATTCTTTCATACTTCTTTCTTACTTCTTTCTTACTTCTTTCTAACTTCTTTCTTTTTTCTTTCTTACTTCTTTCTTCTTTCTTTCTTACTTCTTTCTTACTTATTTCTTACTTCTTTCTTACTTCATTCTTACTTCTATCTTACTTCTTTCTTACTTCTTTCTTACTTCTTTCTTTCTTCTTACTTTCTTCTTTCTTACTTCTTTCTTTCTTACTTCTTTCTTTCTTCGTTCTTACTTTTTCTTACTTCTTTCTAACTTCTTTCTTACTTCTTTCTGACTTCTTTCTTACTTCTTTCTTCTTTCTTTCTTACTTCTTTCTTACTTCTTTCTTACTTCTTACTTTTTTCTTTCTTACTTCTTTCTTTCTTACTTCTTTCTTACTTCTTTCTCACTTCTTTCTTACTTCTTTCTTACTTCAAACTTCTTTTTTCTTCTTTCTTTCTTCTTTCTTTCTTCTTTCTTTCTTACTTCTTTCTTACTTCTTTCTTTCTTAATTCTTTCGTACTTCTTTCTTACTTCTTTCTTTCTTACTTCTTTCTTACTTCTTTCTTACTTCTTTCTTACTTCTTTCTTTCTTCTTACTTTCTTCTTTCTTACTTCTTTCTTTCTTACTTCTTTCTTTCTTCTTTCTTACTTCTTTCTTACTTCTTTCTTCATTCTTTCTTACTTCTTTCTTACTTCTTTCTTACTTCTTTCTTATTTCTTTCTTACTTCTTTCTAACTTCTTTTTTCTCCTTTCTTTCTTCTTTCTTTCTTCTTTCTTTCTAACTTCTTTCTTACTTCTTTCTTACTTCTTTCTTTCTTAATTCTTTCGTACTTCTTTCTTACTTCTTTCTTTCTTACTTCTTTCTTACTTCTTTCCTACTTCTTTCTTACTTCTTTCTTCTTTCTTTCTTACTTCTTTCTTACTTCTTTCTTACTTCTTTCTTACTTCTTTCTTTCTTCTTACTTTCTTCTTTCTTACTTCTTTCTTTCTTACTTCTTTCTTTCTTCTTTCTTACTTTTTCTTACTTCTTTCTAACTTCTTTCTTACATCTTTCTTACTTCTTTCTTACTTCTTTCTTACTTCTTTCTAACTTCTTTCTTTCTTCTTTCTTTCTTCTTTCTTTCTTCTTTCTTACTTCTTTCTTTCTTACTTCTTTCTTTCTTCTTTCTTACTTCTTTCTTACTTCTTTCTTACTTCTTTCTTACTTCTTTCTAACTTCTTTCTTACTTCTTTCCTACTTCTTTCTTACTTCTTTCTACTTTCTTTCTTACTTCTTTCTTAATTCTTTCTTAATTCTTTCTTTCTTCTTACTTTCTTCTTTCTTACTTCTTTCTTTCTTACTTCTTTCTTTCTTCTTTCTTACTTTTTCTTACTTATTTCTAACTTCTTTCTTACTTCTTTCCTACTTCTTTCTTACTTCTTTCTTCTTTCTTTCTTACTTCTTTCTTACTTCTTTCTTACTTCTTTCTTACTTCTTTCTTACTTCTTTCTTACTTCAAACTTCTTTTTTCTTCTTTCTTTCTTCTTTCTTTCTTCTTTCTTTCTTACTTCTTTCTTACTTCTTTCTTACTTCTTTCTTTCTTAATTCTTTCGTACTTCTTTCATACTTCTTTTTTTCTTACTTCTTTCTTACTTCTTTCTTCTTTCTTTCTTCTTTCTTTCTTACTTTTTCTTACTTCTTTCTAACTTCTTTCTTAATTCTTTCTGACTTCTTTCTTCTTTCTTTCTTACTTCTTTCTTACTTCTTTCTTACTTCTTACTTTTTTCTTTCTTACTTCTTTCTTTCTTACTTCTTTCTTACTTCTTTCTTACTTCTTTCTTACTTCTTACTTTTTTCTTTCTTACTTCTTTCTTTCTTACTTCTTTCTTTCTTACTTCTTTCTTACTTCTTTCTTACTTCTTTCTTACTTCTTTCTTACTTCAAACTTCTTTTTTCTTCTTTCTTTCTTCTTTCTTTCTTCTTTCTTTCTTAATTCTTTCTTACTTCTTTCTTACTTCTTTCTTTCTTAATTCTTTCGTACTTCTTTCATACTTCTTTCTTTCTTACTTCTTTCTTACTTCTTTCTTACTTCTTTCCTACTTCTTTCTTACTTCTTTCTTTTTTCTTTCATACTTCTTTCTTCTTTCTTTCTTACTTCTTTCTTACTTCTTTCTTACTTCATTCTTACTTCTATCTTACTTCTTTCTTACTTCTTTCTAACTTCTTTTTTCTCCTTTCTTTCTTCTTTCTTTCTTCTTTCTTTCTTACTTCTTTCTTACTTCTTTCTTACTTCTTTCTTTCTTAATTCTTTCATACTTCTTTCTTACTTCTTTCTTACTTCTTTCTAACTTCTTTCTTTTTTCTTTCTTACTTCTTTCTTCTTTCTTTCTTACTTCTTTCTTACTTCTTTCTTACTTCTTTCTTACTTCATTCTTACTTCTATCTTACTTCTTTCTTACTTCTTTCTTACTTCTTTCTTTCTTCTTACTTTCTTCTTTCTTACTTCTTTCTTTCTTACTTCTTTCTTTCTTCGTTCTTACTTTTTCTTACTTCTTTCTAACTTCTTTCTTACTTCTTTCTGACTTCTTTCTTACTTCTTTCTTCTTTCTTTCTTACTTCTTTCTTACTTCTTTCTTACTTCTTACTTTTTTCTTTCTTACTTCTTTCTTTCTTACTTCTTTCTTACTTCTTTCTCACTTCTTTCTTACTTCTTTCTTACTTCAAACTTCTTTTTTCTTCTTTCTTTCTTCTTTCTTTCTTCTTTCTTTCTTACTTCTTTCTTACTTCTTTCTTTCTTAATTCTTTCGTACTTCTTTCTTACTTCTTTCTTTCTTACTTCTTTCTTACTTCTTTCTTACTTCTTTCTTACTTCTTTCTTTCTTCTTACTTTCTTCTTTCTTTCTTCTTTCTTTCTTACTTCTTTCTTACTTCTTTCTTACTTCTTACTTTTTTCTTTCTTACTTCTTTCTTTCTTACTTCTTTCTTACTTCTTTCTTACTTCTTTCTTACTTCTTTCTTACTTCAAACTTCTTTTTTCTTCTTTCTTTCTTCTTTCTTTCTTCTTTCTTTCTTAATTCTTTCTTACTTCTTTCTTACTTCTTTCTTTCTTAATTCTTTCGTACTTCTTTCATACTTCTTTCTTTCTTACTTCTTTCTTACTTCTTTCTTACTTCTTTCCTACTTCTTTCTTACTTCTTTCTTTTTTCTTTCATACTTCTTTCTTCTTTCTTTCTTACTTCTTTCTTACTTCTTTCTTACTTCATTCTTACTTCTATCTTACTTCTTTCTTACTTCTTTCTAACTTCTGTTTTCTCCTTTCTTTCTTCTTTCTTTCTTCTTTCTTTCTTACTTCTTTCTTACTTCTTTCTTACTTCTTTCTTTCTTAATTCTTTCATACTTCTTTCTTACTTCTTTCTTACTTCTTTCTAACTTCTTTCTTTTTTCTTTCTTACTTCTTTCTTCTTTCTTTCTTACTTCTTTCTTACTTATTTCTTACTTCTTTCTTACTTCATTCTTACTTCTATCTTACTTCTTTCTTACTTCTTTCTTACTTCTTTCTTTCTTCTTACTTTCTTCTTTCTTACTTCTTTCTTTCTTACTTCTTTCTTTCTTCGTTCTTACTTTTTCTTACTTCTTTCTAACTTCTTTCTTACTTCTTTCTGACTTCTTTCTTACTTCTTTCTTCTTTCTTTCTTACTTCTTTCTTACTTCTTTCTTACTTCTTACTTTTTTCTTTCTTACTTCTTTCTTTCTTACTTCTTTCTTACTTCTTTCTCACTTCTTTCTTACTTCTTTCTTACTTCAAACTTCTTTTTTCTTCTTTCTTTCTTCTTTCTTTCTTCTTTCTTTCTTACTTCTTTCTTACTTCTTTCTTTCTTAATTCTTTCGTACTTCTTTCTTACTTCTTTCTTTCTTACTTCTTTCTTACTTCTTTCTTACTTCTTTCTTACTTCTTTCTTTCTTCTTACTTTCTTCTTTCTTACTTCTTTCTTTCTTACTTCTTTCTTTCTTCTTTCTTACTTCTTTCTTACTTCTTTCTTCATTCTTTCTTACTTCTTTCTTACTTCTTTCTTACTTCTTTCTTATTTCTTTCTTACTTCTTTCTAACTTCTTTTTTCTCCTTTCTTTCTTCTTTCTTTCTTCTTTCTTTCTAACTTCTTTCTTACTTCTTTCTTACTTCTTTCTTTCTTAATTCTTTCGTACTTCTTTCTTACTTCTTTCTTTCTTACTTCTTTCTTACTTCTTTCCTACTTCTTTCTTACTTCTTTCTTCTTTCTTTCTTACTTCTTTCTTACTTCTTTCTTACTTCTTTCTTACTTCTTTCTTTCTTCTTACTTTCTTCTTTCTTACTTCTTTCTTTCTTACTTCTTTCTTTCTTCTTTCTTACTTTTTCTTACTTCTTTCTAACTTCTTTCTTACATCTTTCTTACTTCTTTCTTACTTCTTTCTTACTTCTTTCTAACTTCTTTCTTTCTTCTTTCTTTCTTCTTTCTTTCTTCTTTCTTACTTCTTTCTTTCTTACTTCTTTCTTTCTTCTTTCTTACTTCTTTCTTACTTCTTTCTTACTTCTTTCTTACTTCTTTCTAACTTCTTTCTTACTTCTTTCCTACTTCTTTCTTACTTCTTTCTACTTTCTTTCTTACTTCTTTCTTAATTCTTTCTTAATTCTTTCTTTCTTCTTACTTTCTTCTTTCTTACTTCTTTCTTTCTTACTTCTTTCTTTCTTCTTTCTTACTTTTTCTTACTTATTTCTAACTTCTTTCTTACTTCTTTCCTACTTCTTTCTTACTTCTTTCTTCTTTCTTTCTTACTTCTTTCTTACTTCTTTCTTACTTCTTTCTTACTTCTTTCTTACTTCTTTCTTACTTCAAACTTCTTTTTTCTTCTTTCTTTCTTCTTTCTTTCTTACTTCTTTCTTACTTCTTTCTTACTTCTTTCTTTCTTAATTCTTTCGTACTTCTTTCATACTTCTTTTTTTCTTACTTCTTTCTTACTTCTTTCTTACTTCTTTCTTACTTCTTTCTTACTTCTTTCTTACTTCTTTCCTACTTCTTTCTTACTTCTTTCTTTTTTCTTTCTTACTTCTTTCTTCTTTCTTTCTTACTTCTTTCTTACTTCTTTCTAACTTCTTTCTTTCTTCTTTCTTACTTCTTTCTTACTTCTTTCTTACTTCTTTCTTACTTCTTTCTGACTTCTTTCTTACTTCTTTCTTCTTTCTTTCTTACTTCTTTCTTACTTCTTTCTTACTTCTTTCTTACTTCTTTCTTACTTCTTTCTTACTTCTTTCTAACTTCTTTTTTCTCCTTTCTTTCTTCTTTCTTTCTTCTTTCTTTCTTACTTCTTTCTTACTTCTTTCTTACTTCTTTCTTTCTTAATTCTTTCGTACTTCTTTCTTACTTCTTTCTTTCTTACTTCTTTCTTACTAGTTTCTTACTTCTTTCCTACTTCTTTCTTACTTCTTTCTTACTTCTTTCTTACTTCTTTCTAACTTCTTACTTTCTTCTTTCTTTCTTCTTTCTAACTTCTTTCTTTCTTCTTTCTTACTTCTTTCTTACTTCTTTCTTTCTTAATTCTTTCTTACTTCTTTCTTACTTCTTTCTTTCTTACTTCTTTCTTACTTCTTTCTAACTTCTTTTTTCTCCTTTCTTTCTTCTTTCTTTCTTCTTTCTTTCTTACTTCTTTCTTACTTCTTTCTTACTTCTTTCTTTCTTAATTCTTTCGTACTTCTTTCTTACTTCTTTCTTTCTTAATTCTTTCTTACTTCTTTCTTACTTCTTTCCTACTTCTTTCTTACTTCTTTCTTCTTTCTTTCTTACTTCTTTCTTACTTCTTTCTTACTTCTTTCTTTCTCCTTACTTTCTTCTTTCTTACTTCTTTCTTTCTTACTTCTTTCTTTCTTCTTTCTTACTTTTTCTTACTTCTTTCTAACTTCTTTCTTACATCTTGCTTACTTCTTTCTTACTTCTTTCTTACTTCTTTCTAACTTCTTTATTTCTTCTTTCTTTCTTCTTTCTTTCTTCTTTCTTTCTTTTTCTTACTTCTTTCTAACTTCTTTCTTACATCTTTCTTACTTCTTTCTTACTTCTTTCTTACTTCTTTCTAACTTCTTACTTTCTTCTTTCTTTCTTCTTTCTTCTTCTTCTTTCTTTCTTCTTTCTTACTTCTTTCTTTCTTACTTCTTTCTTACTTCTTTCTTACTTCTTTCTTACTTCTTTCTTACTTCTTTCTTACTTCTTTCTAACTTCTTTTTTCTCCTTTCTTTCTTATTTCTTTCTTCTTTCTTTCTTACTTCTTTCTTACTTCTTTCTTACTTCTTTCTTTCTTAATTCTTTCGTACTTCTTTCATACTTCTTTCTTTCTTACTTCTTTCTTACTTCTTTCCTACTTCTTTCTTACTTCTTTCTTTTTTCTTTCATACTTCTTTCTTCTTTCTTTCTTACTTCTTTCTTACTTCTTTCTTACTTCATTCTTACTTCTATCTTACTTCTTTCTTACTTCTTTCTAACTTCTGTTTTCTCCTTTCTTTCTTCTTTCTTTCTTCTTTCTTTCTTACTTCTTTCTTACTTCTTTCTTACTTCTTTCTTTCTTAATTCTTTCATACTTCTTTCTTACTTCTTTCTTACTTCTTTCTAACTTCTTTCTTTTTTCTTTCTTACTTCTTTCTTCTTTCTTTCTTACTTCTTTCTTACTTATTTCTTACTTCTTTCTTACTTCATTCTTACTTCTATCTTACTTCTTTCTTACTTCTTTCTTACTTCTTTCTTTCTTCTTACTTTCTTCTTTCTTACTTCTTTCTTTCTTACTTCTTTCTTTCTTCGTTCTTACTTTTTCTTACTTCTTTCTAACTTCTTTCTTACTTCTTTCTGACTTCTTTCTTACTTCTTTCTTCTTTCTTTCTTACTTCTTTCTTACTTCTTTCTTACTTCTTACTTTTTTCTTTCTTACTTCTTTCTTTCTTACTTCTTTCTTACTTCTTTCTCACTTCTTTCTTACTTCTTTCTTACTTCAAACTTCTTTTTTCTTCTTTCTTTCTTCTTTCTTTCTTCTTTCTTTCTTACTTCTTTCTTACTTCTTTCTTTCTTAATTCTTTCGTACTTCTTTCTTACTTCTTTCTTTCTTACTTCTTTCTTACTTCTTTCTTACTTCTTTCTTACTTCTTTCTTTCTTCTTACTTTCTTCTTTCTTACTTCTTTCTTTCTTACTTCTTTCTTTCTTCTTTCTTACTTCTTTCTTACTTCTTTCTTCATTCTTTCTTACTTCTTTCTTACTTCTTTCTTACTTCTTTCTTATTTCTTTCTTACTTCTTTCTAACTTCTTTTTTCTCCTTTCTTTCTTCTTTCTTTCTTCTTTCTTTCTAACTTCTTTCTTACTTCTTTCTTACTTCTTTCTTTCTTAATTCTTTCGTACTTCTTTCTTACTTCTTTCTTTCTTACTTCTTTCTTACTTCTTTCCTACTTCTTTCTTACTTCTTTCTTCTTTCTTTCTTACTTCTTTCTTACTTCTTTCTTACTTCTTTCTTACTTCTTTCTTTCTTCTTACTTTCTTCTTTCTTACTTCTTTCTTTCTTACTTCTTTCTTTCTTCTTTCTTACTTTTTCTTACTTCTTTCTAACTTCTTTCTTACATCTTTCTTACTTCTTTCTTACTTCTTTCTTACTTCTTTCTAACTTCTTTCTTTCTTCTTTCTTTCTTCTTTCTTTCTTCTTTCTTACTTCTTTCTTTCTTACTTCTTTCTTTCTTCTTTCTTACTTCTTTCTTACTTCTTTCTTACTTCTTTCTTACTTCTTTCTAACTTCTTTCTTACTTCTTTCCTACTTCTTTCTTACTTCTTTCTACTTTCTTTCTTACTTCTTTCTTAATTCTTTCTTAATTCTTTCTTTCTTCTTACTTTCTTCTTTCTTACTTCTTTCTTTCTTACTTCTTTCTTTCTTCTTTCTTACTTTTTCTTACTTATTTCTAACTTCTTTCTTACTTCTTTCCTACTTCTTTCTTACTTCTTTCTTCTTTCTTTCTTACTTCTTTCTTACTTCTTTCTTACTTCTTTCTTACTTCTTTCTTACTTCTTTCTTACTTCAAACTTCTTTTTTCTTCTTTCTTTCTTCTTTCTTTCTTCTTTCTTTCTTACTTCTTTCTTACTTCTTTCTTACTTCTTTCTTTCTTAATTCTTTCGTACTTCTTTCATACTTCTTTTTTTCTTACTTCTTTCTTACTTCTTTCTTCTTTCTTTCTTCTTTCTTTCTTACTTTTTCTTACTTCTTTCTAACTTCTTTCTTAATTCTTTCTGACTTCTTTCTTCTTTCTTTCTTACTTCTTTCTTACTTCTTTCTTACTTCTTACTTTTTTCTTTCTTACTTCTTTCTTTCTTACTTCTTTCTTACTTCTTTCTTACTTCTTTCTTACTTCTTACTTTTTTCTTTCTTACTTCTTTCTTTCTTACTTCTTTCTTTCTTACTTCTTTCTTACTTCTTTCTTACTTCTTTCTTACTTCTTTCTTACTTCAAACTTCTTTTTTCTTCTTTCTTTCTTCTTTCTTTCTTCTTTCTTTCTTAATTCTTTCTTACTTCTTTCTTACTTCTTTCTTTCTTAATTCTTTCGTACTTCTTTCATACTTCTTTCTTTCTTACTTCTTTCTTACTTCTTTCTTACTTCTTTCCTACTTCTTTCTTACTTCTTTCTTTTTTCTTTCATACTTCTTTCTTCTTTCTTTCTTACTTCTTTCTTACTTCTTTCTTACTTCATTCTTACTTCTATCTTACTTCTTTCTTACTTCTTTCTAACTTCTTTTTTCTCCTTTCTTTCTTCTTTCTTTCTTCTTTCTTTCTTACTTCTTTCTTACTTCTTTCTTACTTCTTTCTTTCTTAATTCTTTCATACTTCTTTCTTACTTCTTTCTTACTTCTTTCTAACTTCTTTCTTTTTTCTTTCTTACTTCTTTCTTCTTTCTTTCTTACTTCTTTCTTACTTCTTTCTTACTTCTTTCTTACTTCATTCTTACTTCTATCTTACTTCTTTCTTACTTCTTTCTTACTTCTTTCTTTCTTCTTACTTTCTTCTTTCTTACTTCTTTCTTTCTTACTTCTTTCTTTCTTCGTTCTTACTTTTTCTTACTTCTTTCTAACTTCTTTCTTACTTCTTTCTGACTTCTTTCTTACTTCTTTCTTCTTTCTTTCTTACTTCTTTCTTACTTCTTTCTTACTTCTTACTTTTTTCTTTCTTACTTCTTTCTTTCTTACTTCTTTCTTACTTCTTTCTCACTTCTTTCTTACTTCTTTCTTACTTCAAACTTCTTTTTTCTTCTTTCTTTCTTCTTTCTTTCTTCTTTCTTTCTTACTTCTTTCTTACTTCTTTCTTTCTTAATTCTTTCGTACTTCTTTCTTACTTCTTTCTTTCTTACTTCTTTCTTACTTCTTTCTTACTTCTTTCTTACTTCTTTCTTTCTTCTTACTTTCTTCTTTCTTTCTTCTTTCTTTCTTACTTCTTTCTTACTTCTTTCTTACTTCTTACTTTTTTCTTTATTACTTCTTTCTTTCTTACTTCTTTCTTACTTCTTTCTTACTTCTTTCTTACTTCTTTCTTACTTCAAACTTCTTTTTTCTTCTTTCTTTCTTCTTTCTTTCTTCTTTCTTTCTTAATTCTTTCTTACTTCTTTCTTACTTCTTTCTTTCTTAATTCTTTCGTACTTCTTTCATACTTCTTTCTTTCTTACTTCTTTCTTACTTCTTTCTTACTTCTTTCCTACTTCTTTCTTACTTCTTTCTTTTTTCTTTCATACTTCTTTCTTCTTTCTTTCTTACTTCTTTCTTACTTCTTTCTTACTTCATTCTTACTTCTATCTTACTTCTTTCTTACTTCTTTCTAACTTCTGTTTTCTCCTTTCTTTCTTCTTTCTTTCTTCTTTCTTTCTTACTTCTTTCTTACTTCTTTCTTACTTCTTTCTTTCTTAATTCTTTCATACTTCTTTCTTACTTCTTTCTTACTTCTTTCTAACTTCTTTCTTTTTTCTTTCTTACTTCTTTCTTCTTTCTTTCTTACTTATTTCTTACTTCTTTCTTACTTCATTCTTACTTCTATCTTACTTCTTTCTTACTTCTTTCTTACTTCTTTCTTTCTTCTTACTTTCTTCTTTCTTACTTCTTTCTTTCTTACTTCTTTCTTTCTTCGTTCTTACTTTTTCTTACTTCTTTCTAACTTCTTTCTTACTTCTTTCTGACTTCTTTCTTACTTCTTTCTTCTTTCTTTCTTACTTCTTTCTTACTTCTTTCTTACTTCTTACTTTTTTCTTTCTTACTTCTTTCTTTCTTACTTCTTTCTTACTTCTTTCTCACTTCTTTCTTACTTCTTTCTTACTTCAAACTTCTTTTTTCTTCTTTCTTTCTTCTTTCTTTCTTCTTTCTTTCTTACTTCTTTCTTACTTCTTTCTTTCTTAATTCTTTCGTACTTCTTTCTTACTTCTTTCTTTCTTACTTCTTTCTTACTTCTTTCTTACTTCTTTCTTACTTCTTTCTTTCTTCTTACTTTCTTCTTTCTTACTTCTTTCTTTCTTACTTCTTTCTTTCTTCTTTCTTACTTCTTTCTTACTTCTTTCTTCATTCTTTCTTACTTCTTTCTTACTTCTTTCTTACTTCTTTCTTATTTCTTTCTTACTTCTTTCTAACTTCTTTTTTCTCCTTTCTTTCTTCTTTCTTTCTTCTTTCTTTCTAACTTCTTTCTTACTTCTTTCTTACTTCTTTCTTTCTTAATTCTTTCGTACTTCTTTCTTACTTCTTTCTTTCTTACTTCTTTCTTACTTCTTTCCTACTTCTTTCTTACTTCTTTCTTCTTTCTTTCTTACTTCTTTCTTACTTCTTTCTTACTTCTTTCTTACTTCTTTCTTTCTTCTTACTTTCTTCTTTCTTACTTCTTTCTTTCTTACTTCTTTCTTTCTTCTTTCTTACTTTTTCTTACTTCTTTCTAACTTCTTTCTTACATCTTTCTTACTTCTTTCTTACTTCTTTCTTACTTCTTTCTAACTTCTTTCTTTCTTCTTTCTTTCTTCTTTCTTTCTTCTTTCTTACTTCTTTCTTTCTTACTTCTTTCTTTCTTCTTTCTTACTTCTTTCTTACTTCTTTCTTACTTCTTTCTTACTTCTTTCTAACTTCTTTCTTACTTCTTTCCTACTTCTTTCTTACTTCTTTCTACTTTCTTTCTTACTTCTTTCTTAATTCTTTCTTAATTCTTTCTTTCTTCTTACTTTCTTCTTTCTTACTTCTTTCTTTCTTACTTCTTTCTTTCTTCTTTCTTACTTTTTCTTACTTATTTCTAACTTCTTTCTTACTTCTTTCCTACTTCTTTCTTACTTCTTTCTTCTTTCTTTCTTAATTCTTTCTTACTTCTTTCTTACTTCTTTCTTACTTCTTTCTTACTTCTTTCTTACTTCAAACTTCTTTTTTCTTCTTTCTTTCTTCTTTCTTTCTTACTTCTTTCTTACTTCTTTCTTACTTCTTTCTTTCTTAATTCTTTCGTACTTCTTTCATACTTCTTTTTTTCTTACTTCTTTCTTACTTCTTTCTTACTTCTTTCTTACTTCTTTCTTACTTCTTTCTTACTTCTTTCCTACTTCTTTCTTACTTCTTTCTTTTTTCTTTCTTACTTCTTTCTTCTTTCTTTCTTACTTCTTTCTTACTTCTTTCTAACTTCTTTCTTTCTTCTTTCTTACTTCTTTCTTACTTCTTTCTTACTTCTTTCTTACTTCTTTCTGACTTCTTTCTTACTTCTTTCTTCTTTCTTTCTTACTTCTTTCTTACTTCTTTCTTACTTCTTTCTTACTTCTTTCTTACTTCTTTCTTACTTCTTTCTAACTTCTTTTTTCTCCTTTCTTTCTTCTTTCTTTCTTCTTTCTTTCTTACTTCTTTCTTACTTCTTTCTTACTTCTTTCTTTCTTAATTCTTTCGTACTTCTTTCTTACTTCTTTCTTTCTTACTTCTTTCTTACTAGTTTCTTACTTCTTTCCTACTTCTTTCTTACTTCTTTCTTACTTCTTTCTTACTTCTTTCTAACTTCTTACTTTCTTCTTTCTTTCTTCTTTCTTCCTTCTTTCTTTCTTCTTTCTTACTTCTTTCTTACTTCTTTCTTTCTTAATTCTTTCTTACTTCTTTCTTACTTCTTTCTTTCTTACTTCTTTCTTACTTCTTTCTAACTTCTTTTTTCTCCTTTCTTTCTTCTTTCTTTCTTCTTTCTTTCTTACTTCTTTCTTACTTCTTTCTTACTTCTTTCTTTCTTAATTCTTTCGTACTTCTTTCTTACTTCTTTCTTTCTTAATTCTTTCTTACTTCTTTCTTACTTCTTTCCTACTTCTTTCTTACTTCTTTCTTCTTTCTTTCTTACTTCTTTCTTACTTCTTTCTTACTTCTTTCTTTCTCCTTACTTTCTTCTTTCTTACTTCTTTCTTTCTTACTTCTTTCTTTCTTCTTTCTTACTTTTTCTTACTTCTTTCTAACTTCTTTCTTACATCTTGCTTACTTCTTTCTTACTTCTTTCTTACTTCTTTCTAACTTCTTTATTTCTTCTTTCTTTCTTCTTTCTTTCTTCTTTCTTTCTTTTTCTTACTTCTTTCTAACTTCTTTCTTACATCTTTCTTACTTCTTTCTTACTTCTTTCTTACTTCTTTCTAACTTCTTACTTTCTTCTTTCTTTCTTCTTTCTTTCTTCTTTCTTTCTTCTTTCTTACTTCTTTCTTTCTTACTTCTTTCTTACTTCTTTCTTACTTCTTTCTTACTTCTTTCTTACTTCTTTCTTACTTCTTTCTAACTTCTTTTTTCTCCTTTCTTTCTTATTTCTTTCTTCTTTCTTTCTTACTTCTTTCTTACTTCTTTCTTACTTCTTTCTTTCTTAATTCTTTCGTACTTCTTTCTTACTTCTTTCTTTCTTACTTCTTTCTTACTTCTTTCTAACTTCTTTTTTCTCCTTTCTATATTCTTTCTATTTTCTTTCTTTCTTACTTCTTTCTTACTTCTTTCTTACTTCTTTCTTAATTCTTTCGTACTTCTTTCTTACTTCTTTCTTTCTTACTTCTTTCTTACTTCTTTCTAACTTCTTTTTTCTCCTTTCTTTCTTCTTTCTTTCTTCTTTCTTTCTTACTTCTTTCTTACTTCTTTCTTACTTCTTTCCTACTTCTTTATTATTTCTTTCTTCTTTCTTTCTTACTTCTTTCTTACTTCTTTCTAACTTCTTTCTTTCTTCTTTCTTTCTTCTTTCTTTCTTCTTTCTTTCTTCTTTCTTACTTCCTTCTTTCTTCTTTCTGACTTCTTTCTTACTTCTTTCTTACTTCTTTCTTACTTCTTTCTTACTTCTTTCTAACTTCTTTTTTTCTCCTTTGAATCTTCTTTCTTTCTTCTTTCTTTCTTACATCTTTCTTACTTCTTTCTTAGTTCTTTCTTACTTCTTTCTTACTTCTTTCTAACTTCTTTCTTACTTCTTTCTTACTTCTTTCTTACTTCTTTCTAACTTCTTTCTTTCTTCTTTCTTTCTTCTTTCTTTCTTCTTTCTTACTCCTTACTTTCTTACTTCTTTCTTACTTCTTTCTTACTACTTTCTTACTTCTTTCTACTTTCTTTCTTACTTCTTTCTTACTTCTTTCTTAATTCTTTCTTTCTTCTTTCTTACTTCTTTCTTCATTCTTTCTTACTTCTTTCTTACTTCTTTCTTACTTCTTTCTTACTTCATTCTTACTTCTTTCTTGCTTCTTTCTTACTTCTTTCTAACTTCTTTTTTCTCCTTTCTTTCTTCTTTCTTTCTTCTTTCTTTCTTACTTCCTTCTTACTTCTTTCTTACTTCTTTCTTTCTTAATTCTTTCGTACTTCTTTCTTACTTCTTTCTTTCTTACTTCTTTCTAACTTCTTTCTAACTTCTTTCCTACTTCTTTCTTACTTCTTTCTTCTTTCTTTCTTACTTCTTTCTTACTTCTTTCTTACTTCTTTCTTACTTCTTTCTTTCTTACTTCTTTCTTTCTTCTTTCTTACTTTTTCTTACTTCTTTCTAACTTCTTTCTTAATTCTTTCTGACTTCTTTCTCACTTCTTTCTTCTTTCTTTCTTACTTCTTTCTTACTTCTTTCTTACTTCTTACTTTTTTCTTTCTTACTTCTTTCTTTCTTACTTCTTTCTTACTTCTTTCTTACTTCTTTCTTACTTCTTTCTTACTTCTTTCTTAGTTCAAACTTCTTTTTTCTTCTTTCTTTCTTCTTTCTTTCTTCTTTCTTTCTTACTTCTTTCTTACTTCTTTCTTACTTCTTTCTTTCTTAATTCTTTCGTACTTCTTTCATACTTCTTTCTTTCTTACTTCTTTCTTACTTCTTTCTTCTTTCCTACTTCTTTCTTACTTCTTTCTTTTTTCTTTCTTACTTCTTTCTTCTTTCTTTCTTACTTCTTTCTTACTTCTTTCTTACTTCTTTCTTACTTCATTCTTACTTCTATCTTACTTCTTTCTTACTTCTTTCTAACTTCTTTTTTCTCCTTTCTTTCTTCTTTCTTTCTTCTTTCTTTCTTACTTCTTTCTTACTTCTTTCTTACGTCTTTCTTTCTTAATTCTTTCGTACTTCTTTCTTACTTCTTTCTTTCTTACTTCTTTCTTACTTCTTTCTGACTTCTTTCCTACTTCTTTATTACTTCTTTCTTCTTTCTTTCTTACTTCTTGCTTACTTCTTTCTTACTGCTTTCTTACTTCTTTCTTTCTTCTTACTTTCTTCTTTCTTACTTCTTTCTTTCTTACTTCTTTCTTTCTTCGTTCTTACTTTTTCTTACTTCTTTCTAACTTCTTTCTTACTTCTTTCTGACTTCTTTCTTACTTCTTTCTTCTTTCTTTCTTACTTCTTTCTTACTTCTTTCTTACTTTTACTTTTTTGTTTCTTACTTCTTTCTTTCTTACTTCTTTCTTACTTCTTTCTTACTTCTTTCTTACTTCTTTCTTTCTTAATTCTTTCTTACTTCTTTCTTACTTCTTTCTTACTTCTTTCCTACTTCTTTCTTACTTCTTTCTTTTTTCTTTCTTACTTCTTTCTTCTTTCTTTCTTACTTCTTTCTTACTTCTTTCTTACTTCTTTCTTTCTTCTTTCTTACTTCTTTCTTACTTCTTTCTTACTTCTTTCTTACTTCTTTCTGACTTCTTTCTTACTTCTTTCTTCTTTCTTTCTTACTTCTTTCTTACTTCTTTCTTAATTCTTTCTTACTTCTTTCTTACTTCTTTCTAACTTCTTTTTTCTCCTTTCTTTCTTCTTTCTTTTTCTTTCTTTCTTACTTCTTTCTTACTTCTTTCTTACTTCTTTCTTTCTTAATTATTTCGTACTTCTTTCTTACTTCTTTCTTTCTTACTTCTTTCTTACTTCTTTCCTACTTCTTTCTTACTTCTTTCTTCTTTCTTTCTTACTTCTTTCTTACTTCTTTCTTACTTCTTTCTTACTTCTTTCTTTCTTCTTACTTTCTTCTTTCTTACTTCTTTCTTTCTTACTTCTTTCTTTCTACTTTCTTACTTTTTCTTACTTCTTTCTAACTTCTTTCTTACATCTTTCTTACTTCTTTCTTACTTCTTTCTTACTTCTTTCTAACTTCTTTCTTTCTTCTTTCTTTCTTCTTTCTTTCTTCTTTCTTTCTTCTTTCTTTCTTCTTTCTTACTTCTTTCTTTCTTACTTCTTTCTTACTTCTTTCTTACTTCTTTCTTACTTCTTTCTTACTTCTTTCTTACTTCTTTCTAACTTCTTTTTTCTCCTTTCTTTCTTCTTTCTTTCTTCTTTCTTTCTTACTTCTTTCTTACTTCTTTCTTACTTCTTTCTTTCTTAATTCTTTCGTACTTCTTTCTTACTTCTTTCTTTCTTACTTCTTTCTTACTTCTTTCTAACTTCTTTTTTCTCCTTTCTTTCTTCTTTCTTTCTTCTTTCTTTCTTACTTCTTTCTTACTTCTTTCTTACTTCTTTCTTTCTTAATTCTTTCGTACTTCTTTCTTACTTCTTTCTTTCTTACTTCTTTCTTACTTCTTTCTTACTTCTTTCCTACTTCTTTCTTACTTCTTTCTTCTTTCTTTCTTTCTTCTTTCTTACTTCTTTCTTACTTCTTACTTACTTCTTTCTTTCTTCTTACTTTCTTCTTTCTTACTTCTTTCTTTCTTACTTCTTTCTTTCTTCTTTCTTACTTTTTCTTACTTCTTTCTAACTTCTTTCTTACATCTTTCTTACTTCTTTCTTACTTCTTTATTACTTCTATCCTACTTCTTTCTTTCTTCTTTCTTTCTTCTTTCTTTCTTCTTTCTTTCTTCTTTCTTACTTCTTTCTTTCTTACTTCTTTCTTACTTCTTTCTTACTTCTTTCTTACTTTCTTACTTCTTTCTTACTTCTTTCTTACTTCTTTCTAACTTCTTTTTTCTCCTTTCTTTCTTCTTTCTTTCTTCTTTCTTTCTTACTTCTTTCTTACTTCTTTCTTACTTCTTTCTTTCTTAATTCTTTCGTACTTCTTTCTTACTTCTTTCTTTCTTACTTCTTTCTTACTTCTTTCTAACTTCTTTTTTCTCCTTTCTTTCTTCTTTCTTTCTTCTTTCTTTCTTACTTCTTTCTTACTTCTTTCTTACTTCTTTCTTTCTTAATTCTTTCGTACTTCTTTCTTACTTCTTTCTTTCTTACTTCTTTCTTACTTCTTTCTAACTTCTTTTTTCTCCTTTCTTTCTTCTTTCTTTCTTCTTTCTTTCTTACTTCTTTCTTACTTCTTTCTTACTTCTTTCTTTCTTAATTCTTTCCTACTTCTTTCTTACTTCTTTCTTTCTTACTTCTTTCTTACTTCTTTCTTACTTCTTTCCTACTTCTTTCTTACTTCTTTCTTCTTTCTTTCTTTGTTCTTTCTTACTTCTTTCTTACTTCTTTCTTACTTCTTTCTTTCTTCTTACTTTCTTCTTTCTTACTTCTTTCTTTCTTACTTCTTTCTTTCTTCTTTCTTACTTCTTTCTTACTTCTTTCTAACTTCTTTTTTCTCCTTTCAATCTTCTTTCTTTCTTCTTTCTTTCTTACTTCTTTCTTACTTCTTTCTTAGTTCTTTCTTACTTCTTTCTTACTTCTTTCTAACTTCTTTCTTACTTCTTTCTTACTTCTTTCTTACTTCTTTCTAACTTCTTTCTTTCTTCTTTCTTTCTTCTTTCTTTCTTCTTTCTTTCTTCTTTCTTACTCCTTACTTTCTTCTTTCATACTTCTTTCTTTCTTCTTTCTTACTTTTTCTTACTTCTTTCTAACTTCTTTCTTACTTCTTTCTGACTTCTTTCTCACTTCTTTCTTCTTTCTTTCTTACTTCTTTCTTACTTCTTTCTTACTTCTTACTTTTTTCTTTCTTACTTCTTTCTTTCTTACTTCTTTCTTACTTCTTTCTTACTTCTTTCTTACTTCTTTCTTACTTCTTTCTTACTTCAAACTTCTTTTTTCTTCTTTCTTTCTTCTTTCTTTCTTCTTTCTTTCTTACTTCTTTCTTACTTCTTTCTTACTTCTTTCTTTCTTAATTCTTTCGTACTTCTTTCATACTTCTTTCTTACTTCTTTCTTACTTCTTTCTTACTTCTTTCTTACTTATTTCTTACTTCTTACTTACTTCTTTCCTACTTCTTTCTTACTTCTTTCTTTTTTCTTTCTTACTTCTTTCTTCTTTCTTTCTTACTTCTTTCTTACTTCTTTCTAAGTTCTTTCTTTCTTCTTTCTTACTTCTTTCTTACTTCTTTCTTACTTCTTTCTTACTTCTTTCTTACTTCTTTCTTACTTCTTTCTTCTTTCTTTCTTACTTCTTTCTTACTTCTTTCTTACTTCTTTCTTACTTCTTTCTTACTTCTTTCTAACTTCTTTTTTCTCCTTTCTTTCTTCTTTCATTCTTCTTTCTTTCTTACGTCTTTCTTACTTCTTTCTTACTTCTTTCTTTCTTAATTCTTTCCTACTTCTTTCTTACTTCTTTCTTTCTTACTTCTTTCTTACTTCTTTCTTACTTCTTTCCTACTTCTTTCTTACTTCTTTCTTCTTTCTTTCTTACTTCTTTCTTACTTCTTTCTTACTTCTTTCTTACTTCTTTCTTTCTTCTTACTTTCTTCTTTCTTACTTCTTTCTTTCTTACTTATTTCTTTCTTCTTTCTTACTTTTTCTTACTTCTTTCTAACTTCTTTTTACATCTTTCTTACTTCTTTCTTACTTCTTTATTACTTCTATCCTACTTCTTTCTTTCTTCTTTCTTTCTTCTTTCTTTCTTCTTTCTTTCTTCTTTCTTACTTCTTTCTTTCTTACTTCTTTCTTACTTCTTTCTTAATTCTTTCTTACTTTCTTACTTCTTTCTTACTTCTTTCTTACTTCTTTCTAACTTCTTTTTTCTCCTTTCTTTCTTCTTTCTTTCTTCTTTCTTTCTTACTTCTTTCTTACTTCTTTCTTACTTCTTTCTTTCTTAATTCTTTCGTACTTCTTTCTTACTTCTTTCTTTCTTACTTCTTTCTTACTTCTTTCTAACTTCTTTTTTCTCCTTTCTTTCTTCTTTCTTTCTTCTTTCTTTCTTACTTCTTTCTTACTTCTTTCTTACTTCTTTCTTTCTTAATTCTTTCGTACTTCTTTCTTACTTCTTTCTTTCTTACTTCTTTCTTACTTCTTTCTAACTTCTTTTTTCTCCTTTCTTTCTTCTTTCTTTCTTCTTTCTTTCTTACTTCTTTCTTACTTCTTTCTTACTTCTTTCTTTCTTAATTCTTTCCTACTTCTTTCTTACTTCTTTCTTTCTTACTTCTTTCTTACTTCTTTCTTACTTCTTTCCTACTTCTTTCTTACTTCTTTCTTCTTTCTTTCTTTCTTCTTTCTTACTTCTTTCTATACTTCTTTCTTACTTCTTTCTTTCTTCTTACTTTCTTCTTTCTTACTTCTTTCTTTCTTACTTCTTTCTTTCTTCTTTCTTACTTCTTTCTTACTTCTTTCTAACTTCTTTTTTCTCCTTTCAATCTTCTTTCTTTCTTCTTTCTTTCTTACTTCTTTCTTACTTCTTTCTTAGTTCTTTCTTACTTCTTTCTTACTTCTTTCTAACTTTTTTCTTACTTCTTTCTTACTTCTTTCTTACTTCTTTCTAACTTCTTTCTTTCTTCTTTCTTTCTTCTTTCTTTCTTCTTTCTTTCTTCTTTCTTACTCCTTACTTTCTTCTTTCATACTTCTTTCTTTCTTCTTTCTTACTTTTTCTTACTTCTTTCTAACTTCTTTCTTACTTCTTTCTGACTTCTTTCTCACTTCTTTCTTCTTTCTTTCTTACTTCTTTCTTACTTCTTTCTTACTTCTTACTTTTTTCTTTCTTACTTCTTTCTTTCTTACTTCTTTCTTACTTCTTTCTTACTTCTTTCTTACTTCTTTCTTACTTCTTTCTTACTTCAAACTTCTTTTTTCTTCTTTCTTTCTTCTTTCTTTCTTCTTTCTTTCTTACTTCTTTCTTACTTCTTTCTTACTTCTTTCTTTCTTAATTCTTTCGTACTTCTTTCATACTTCTTTCTTACTTCTTTCTTACTTCTTTCTTACTTCTTTCTTACTTATTTCTTACTTCTTACTTACTTCTTTCCTACTTCTTTCTTACTTCTTTCTTTTTTCTTTCTTACTTCTTTCTTCTTTCTTTCTTACTTCTTTCTTACTTCTTTCTAAGTTCTTTCTTTCTTCTTTCTTACTTCTTTCTTACTTCTTTCTTACTTCTTTCTTACTTCTTTCTGACTTCTTTCTTACTTCTTTCTTCTTTCTTTCTTACTTCTTTCTTACTTCTTTCTTACTTCTTTCTTACTTCTTTCTTACTTCTTTCTAACTTCTTTTTTCTCCTTTCTTTCTTCTTTCATTCTTCTTTCTTTCTTACGTCTTTCTTACTTCTTTCTTACTTCTTTCTTTCTTAATTCTTTCGTACTTCTTTCTTACTTCTTTCTTTCTTACTTCTTTATTACTTCTTTCTTACTTCTTTCCTACTTCTTTCTTACTTCTTTCTTCTTTCTTTCTTACTTCTTTCTTCTTTCTTTCTTACTTCTTTCTTACTTCTTTCTTACTTCTTTCTTTCTTCTTTCTTACTTCTTTCTTACTTCTTTCTTACTTCTTTCTTACTTCTTTCTGACTTCTTTCTTACTTCTTTCTTCTTTCTTTCTTACTTCTTTCTTACTTCTTTCTTAATTCTTTCTTACTTCTTTCTTACTTCTTTCTAACTTCTTTTTTCTCCTTTCTTTCTTCTTTCTTTTTCTTTCTTTCTTACTTCTTTCTTACTTCTTTCTTACTTCTTTCTTTCTTAATTATTTCGTACTTCTTTCTTACTTCTTTCTTTCTTACTTCTTTCTTACTTCTTTCCTACTTCTTTCTTACTTCTTTCTTCTTTCTTTCTTACTTCTTTCTTACTTCTTTCTTACTTCTTTCTTACTTCTTTCTTTCTTCTTACTTTCTTCTTTCTTACTTCTTTCTTTCTTACTTCTTTCTTTCTACTTTCTTACTTTTTCTTACTTCTTTCTAACTTCTTTCTTACATCTTTCTTACTTCTTTCTTACTTCTTTCTTACTTCTTTCTAACTTCTTTCTTTCTTCTTTCTTTCTTCTTTCTTTCTTCTTTCTTTCTTCTTTCTTTCTTCTTTCTTACTTCTTTCTTTCTTACTTCTTTCTTACTTCTTTCTTACTTCTTTCTTACTTCTTTCTTACTTCTTTCTTACTTCTTTCTAACTTCTTTTTTCTCCTTTCTTTCTTCTTTCTTTCTTCTTTCTTTCTTACTTCTTTCTTACTTCTTTCTTACTTCTTTCTTTCTTAATTCTTTCGTACTTCTTTCTTACTTCTTTCTTTCTTACTTCTTTCTTACTTCTTTCTAACTTCTTTTTTCTCCTTTCTTTCTTCTTTCTTTCTTCTTTCTTTCTTACTTCTTTCTTACTTCTTTCTTACTTCTTTCTTTCTTAATTCTTTCGTACTTCTTTCTTACTTCTTTCTTTCTTACTTCTTTCTTACTTCTTTCTTACTTCTTTCCTACTTCTTTCTTACTTCTTTCTTCTTTCTTTCTTTCTTCTTTCTTACTTCTTTCTTACTTCTTACTTACTTCTTTCTTTCTTCTTACTTTCTTCTTTCTTACTTCTTTCTTTCTTACTTCTTTCTTTCTTCTTTCTTACTTTTTCTTACTTCTTTCTAACTTCTTTCTTACATCTTTCTTACTTCTTTCTTACTTCTTTATTACTTCTATCCTACTTCTTTCTTTCTTCTTTCTTTCTTCTTTCTTTCTTCTTTCTTTCTTCTTTCTTACTTCTTTCTTTCTTACTTCTTTCTTACTTCTTTCTTACTTCTTTCTTACTTTCTTACTTCTTTCTTACTTCTTTCTTACTTCTTTCTAACTTCTTTTTTCTCCTTTCTTTCTTCTTTCTTTCTTCTTTCTTTCTTACTTCTTTCTTACTTCTTTCTTACTTCTTTCTTTCTTAATTCTTTCGTACTTCTTTCTTACTTCTTTCTTTCTTACTTCTTTCTTACTTCTTTCTAACTTCTTTTTTCTCCTTTCTTTCTTCTTTCTTTCTTCTTTCTTTCTTACTTCTTTCTTACTTCTTTCTTACTTCTTTCTTTCTTAATTCTTTCGTACTTCTTTCTTACTTCTTTCTTTCTTACTTCTTTCTTACTTCTTTCTAACTTCTTTTTTCTCCTTTCTTTCTTCTTTCTTTCTTCTTTCTTTCTTACTTCTTTCTTACTTCTTTCTTACTTCTTTCTTTCTTAATTCTTTCCTACTTCTTTCTTACTTCTTTCTTTCTTACTTCTTTCTTACTTCTTTCTTACTTCTTTCCTACTTCTTTCTTACTTCTTTCTTCTTTCTTTCTTTGTTCTTTCTTACTTCTTTCTTACTTCTTTCTTACTTCTTTCTTTCTTCTTACTTTCTTCTTTCTTACTTCTTTCTTTCTTACTTCTTTCTTTCTTCTTTCTTACTTCTTTCTTACTTCTTTCTAACTTCTTTTTTCTCCTTTCAATCTTCTTTCTTTCTTCTTTCTTTCTTACTTCTTTCTTACTTCTTTCTTAGTTCTTTCTTACTTCTTTCTTACTTCTTTCTAACTTCTTTCTTACTTCTTTCTTACTTCTTTCTTACTTCTTTCTAACTTCTTTCTTTCTTCTTTCTTTCTTCTTTCTTTCTTCTTTCTTTCTTCTTTCTTACTCCTTACTTTCTTCTTTCATACTTCTTTCTTTCTTCTTTCTTACTTTTTCTTACTTCTTTCTAACTTCTTTCTTACTTCTTTCTGACTTCTTTCTCACTTCTTTCTTCTTTCTTTCTTACTTCTTTCTTACTTCTTTCTTACTTCTTACTTTTTTCTTTCTTACTTCTTTCTTTCTTACTTCTTTCTTACTTCTTTCTTACTTCTTTCTTACTTCTTTCTTACTTCTTTCTTACTTCAAACTTCTTTTTTCTTCTTTCTTTCTTCTTTCTTTCTTCTTTCTTTCTTACTTCTTTCTTACTTCTTTCTTACTTCTTTCTTTCTTAATTCTTTCGTACTTCTTTCATACTTCTTTCTTACTTCTTTCTTACTTCTTTCTTACTTCTTTCTTACTTATTTCTTACTTCTTACTTACTTCTTTCCTACTTCTTTCTTACTTCTTTCTTTTTTCTTTCTTACTTCTTTCTTCTTTCTTTCTTACTTCTTTCTTACTTCTTTCTAAGTTCTTTCTTTCTTCTTTCTTACTTCTTTCTTACTTCTTTCTTACTTCTTTCTTACTTCTTTCTTACTTCTTTCTTACTTCTTTCTTCTTTCTTTCTTACTTCTTTCTTACTTCTTTCTTACTTCTTTCTTACTTCTTTCTTACTTCTTTCTAACTTCTTTTTTCTCCTTTCTTTCTTCTTTCATTCTTCTTTCTTTCTTACGTCTTTCTTACTTCTTTCTTACTTCTTTCTTTCTTAATTCTTTCGTACTTCTTTCTTACTTCTTTCTTTCTTACTTCTTTCTTACTTCTTTCTTACTTCTTTCCTACTTCTTTCTTACTTCTTTCTTCTTTCTTTCTTACTTCTTTCTTACTTCTTTCTTACTTCTTTCTTACTTCTTTCTTTCTTCTTACTTTCTTCTTTCTTACTTCTTTCTTTCTTACTTATTTCTTTCTTCTTTCTTACTTTTTCTTACTTCTTTCTAACTTCTTTTTACATCTTTCTTACTTCTTTCTTACTTCTTTATTACTTCTATCCTACTTCTTTCTTTCTTCTTTCTTTCTTCTTTCTTTCTTCTTTCTTTCTTCTTTCTTACTTCTTTCTTTCTTACTTCTTTCTTACTTCTTTCTTAATTCTTTCTTACTTTCTTACTTCTTTCTTACTTCTTTCTTACTTCTTTCTAACTTCTTTTTTCTCCTTTCTTTCTTCTTTCTTTCTTCTTTCTTTCTTACTTCTTTCTTACTTCTTTCTTACTTCTTTCTTTCTTAATTCTTTCGTACTTCTTTCTTACTTCTTTCTTTCTTACTTCTTTCTTACTTCTTTCTAACTTCTTTTTTCTCCTTTCTTTCTTCTTTCTTTCTTCTTTCTTTCTTACTTCTTTCTTACTTCTTTCTTACTTCTTTCTTTCTTAATTCTTTCGTACTTCTTTCTTACTTCTTTCTTTCTTACTTCTTTCTTACTTCTTTCTAACTTCTTTTTTCTCCTTTCTTTCTTCTTTCTTTCTTCTTTCTTTCTTACTTCTTTCTTACTTCTTTCTTACTTCTTTCTTTCTTAATTCTTTCCTACTTCTTTCTTACTTCTTTCTTTCTTACTTCTTTCTTACTTCTTTCTTACTTCTTTCCTACTTCTTTCTTACTTCTTTCTTCTTTCTTTCTTTCTTCTTTCTTACTTCTTTCTTACTTCTTTCTTACTTCTTTCTTTCTTCTTACTTTCTTCTTTCTTACTTCTTTCTTTCTTACTTCTTTCTTTCTTCTTTCTTACTTCTTTCTTACTTCTTTCTAACTTCTTTTTTCTCCTTTCAATCTTCTTTCTTTCTTCTTTCTTTCTTACTTCTTTCTTACTTCTTTCTTAGTTCTTTCTTACTTCTTTCTTACTTCTTTCTAACTTTTTTCTTACTTCTTTCTTACTTCTTTCTTACTTCTTTCTAACTTCTTTCTTTCTTCTTTCTTTCTTCTTTCTTTCTTCTTTCTTTCTTCTTTCTTACTCCTTACTTTCTTCTTTCATACTTCTTTCTTTCTTCTTTCTTACTTTTTCTTACTTCTTTCTAACTTCTTTCTTACTTCTTTCTGACTTCTTTCTCACTTCTTTCTTCTTTCTTTCTTACTTCTTTCTTACTTCTTTCTTACTTCTTACTTTTTTCTTTCTTACTTCTTTCTTTCTTACTTCTTTCTTACTTCTTTCTTACTTCTTTCTTACTTCTTTCTTACTTCTTTCTTACTTCAAACTTCTTTTTTCTTCTTTCTTTCTTCTTTCTTTCTTCTTTCTTTCTTACTTCTTTCTTACTTCTTTCTTACTTCTTTCTTTCTTAATTCTTTCGTACTTCTTTCATACTTCTTTCTTACTTCTTTCTTACTTCTTTCTTACTTCTTTCTTACTTATTTCTTACTTCTTACTTACTTCTTTCCTACTTCTTTCTTACTTCTTTCTTTTTTCTTTCTTACTTCTTTCTTCTTTCTTTCTTACTTCTTTCTTACTTCTTTCTAAGTTCTTTCTTTCTTCTTTCTTACTTCTTTCTTACTTCTTTCTTACTTCTTTCTTACTTCTTTCTGACTTCTTTCTTACTTCTTTCTTCTTTCTTTCTTACTTCTTTCTTACTTCTTTCTTACTTCTTTCTTACTTCTTTCTTACTTCTTTCTAACTTCTTTTTTCTCCTTTCTTTCTTCTTTCATTCTTCTTTCTTTCTTACGTCTTTCTTACTTCTTTCTTACTTCTTTCTTTCTTAATTCTTTCGTACTTCTTTCTTACTTCTTTCTTTCTTACTTCTTTATTACTTCTTTCTTACTTCTTTCCTACTTCTTTCTTACTTCTTTCTTCTTTCTTTCTTACTTCTTTCTTACTTCTTTCTTACTTCTTTCTTACTTCTTTCTTTCTTCTTACTTTCTTCTTTCTTACTTCTTTCTTTCTTACTTCTTTCTTTCTTCTTTCTTACTTTTTCTTACTTCTTTCTAACTTCTTTCTTACATCTTTCTTACTTCTTTCTTACTTCTTTCTTACTTCTTTCTAACTTCTTTCTTTCTTCTTTCTTTCTTCTTTCTTTCTTCTTTCTTTCTTCTTTCTTACTTCTTTCTTTCTTACTTCTTTCTTACTTCATTCTTACTTCTTTCTTACTTCTTTCTTACTTCTTTCTAACTTCTTTCTAACTTCCTTTTTCTCCTTTCTTTCTTCTTTCTTTCTTCTTTCTTTCTTACTTCTTTCTTACTTCTTTCTTACTTCTTTCTTTCTTAATTCTTTCTTACATCTTTCTTACTTCTTTCTTTCTTACTTCTTTCTTACTTCTTTCTAACTTCTTTTTTCTCCTTTCTTTCTTCTTTCTTTCTTCTTTCTTTCTTACTTCTTTCTTACTTCTTTCTTACTTCTTTCTTTCTTAATTCTTTCGTACTTCTTTCTTACTTCTTTCTTTCTTACTTCTTTCTTACTTCTTTCTTACTTCTTTCCTACTTCTTTCTTACTTCTTTCTTCTTTCTTTCTTACTTCTTTCTTACTTCTTTCTTACTTCTTTCTTACTTCTTTCTTTCTTCTTACTTTCTTCTTTCTTACTTCTTTCTTTCTTACTTCTTTCTTTCTTCCTTCTTACTTTTTCTTACTTCTTTCTAAATTCCTTCTTACATCTTTCTTACTTCTTTCTTACTTCTTTCTTACTTCTTTCTAACTTCTTTCTTTCTTCTTTCTTTCTTCTTTCTTTCTTCTTTCTTTCTTCTTTCTTACTTCTTTCTTTCTTACTTCTTTCTTACTTCTTTCTTACTTCTTTCTTACTTCTTTCTTACTTCTTTCTTACTTCTTTCTTACTTCTTTCTAACTTCTTTTTTCTCCTTTCTTTCTTCTTTCTTTCTTCTTTCTTTCTTACTTCTTTCTTACTTCTTTCTTACTTCTTTCTTTCTTAATTCTTTCGTACTTCTTTCTTACTTCTTTCTTTCTTACTTCTTTCTTACTTCTTTCTTACTTCTTTCTTACTTCTTTCTTACTTCTTTCTTACTTCTTTCTAACTTCTTTTTTCTCCTTTCAATCTTCTTTCTTTCTTCTTTCTTTCTTACTTCTTTCTTACTTCTTTCTTAGTTCTTTCTTACTTCTTTCTTACTTCTTTCTAACTTCTTTCTTACTTCTTTCTTACTTCTTTCTTACTTCTTTCTAACTTCTTTCTTTCTTCTTTCTTTCTTCTTTCTTTCTTCTTTCTTACTCCTTACTTTCTTCTTTCTTACTTCTTTCTTTCTTCTTTCTTACTTTTTCTTACTTCTTTCTAACTTCTTTCTTACTTCTTTCTGACTTCTTTCTCACTTCTTTCTTCTTTCTTTCTTACTTCTTTCTTACTTCTTTCTTACTTCTTACTTTTTTCTTTCTTACTTCTTTCTTTCTTACTTCTTTCTTACTTCTTTCTTACTTCTTTCTTACTTCTTTCTTACTTCTTTCTTACTTCAAACTTCTTTTTTCTTCTTTCTTTCTTCTTTCTTTCTTCTTTCTTTCTTACTTCTTTCTTACTTCTTTCTTACTTCTTTCTTTCTTAATTCTTTCGTACTTCTTTCATACTTCTTTCTTACTTCTTTCTTACTTCTTTCTTACTTCTTTCTTACTTATTTCTTACTTCTTACTTACTTCTTTCCTACTTCTTTCTTACTTCTTTCTTTTTTCTTTCTTACTTCTTTCTTCTTTCTTTCTTACTTCTTTCTTACTTCTTTCTAAGTTCTTTCTTTCTTCTTTCTTACTTCTTTCTTACTTCTTTCTTACTTCTTTCTTACTTCTTTCTGACTTCTTTCTTACTTCTTTCTTCTTTCTTTCTTACTTCTTTCTTACTTCTTTCTTACTTCTTTCTTACTTCTTTCTTACTTCTTTCTAACTTCTTTTTTCTCCTTTCTTTCTTCTTTCATTCTTCTTTCTTTCTTAGTCTTTCTTACTTCTTTCTTACTTCTTTCTTTCTTAATTCTTTCGTACTTCTTTCTTACTTCTTTCTTTCTTACTTCTTTCTTACTTCTTTCTTACTTCTTTCCTACTTCTTTCTTACTTCTTTCTTCTTTCTTTCTTACTTCTTTCTTACTTCTTTCTTACTTCTTTCTTACTTCTTTCTTTCTTCTTACTTTCTTCTTTCTTACTTCTTTCTTTCTTACTTCTTTCTTTCTTCTTTTTTACTTTTTCTTACTTCTTTCTAACTTCTTTCTTACATCTTTCTTACTTCTTTCTTACTTCTTTCTTACTTCTTTCTAACTTCTTTCTTTCTTCTTTCTTTCTTCTTTCTTTCTTCTTTCTTTCTTCTTTCTTTCTTCTTTCTTACTTCTTTCTTTCTTACTTCTTTCTTACTTCTTTCTTACTTCTTTCTTACTTCTTTCTAACTTCCTTTTTCTCCTTTCTTTCTTCTTTCTTTCTTCTTTCTTTCTTACTTCTTTCTTACTTCTTTCTTACTTCTTTCTTTCTTAATTCTTTCTTACTTCTTTCTTACTTCTTTCTTTCTTACTTCTTTCTTACTTCTTTCTAACTTCTTTTTTCTCCTTTCTTTCTTCTTTCTTTCTTCTTTCTTTCTTACTTCTTTCTTACTTCTTTCTTACTTCTTTCTTTCTTAATTCTTTCGTACTTCTTTCTTACTTCTTTCTTTCTTACTTCTTTCTTACTTCTTTCTTACTTCTTTCCTACTTCTTTCTTACTTATTTCTTCTTTCTTTCTTTCTTCTTTCTTACTTCTTTCTTACTTCTTTCTTACTTCTTTCTTTCTTCTTACTTTCTTCTTTCTTACTTCTTTCTTTCTTACTTCTTTCTTTCTTCTTTCTTACTTTTTCTTACTTCTTTCTAACTTCTTTCTTACATCTTTCTTACTTCTTTCTTACTTCTTTCTTACTTCTTTCTAACTTTTTTCTTTCTTCTTTCTTTCTTCTTTCTTTCTTCTTTCTTTCTTCTTTCTTACTTCTTTCTTTCTTACTTCTTTCTTACTTCTTTCTTACTTCTTTCTTACTTCTTTCTTACTTCTTTCTTACTTCTTTCTAACTTCTTTTTTCTCCTTTCAATCTTCTTTCTTTCTTCTTTCTTTCTTACTTCTTTCTTACTTCTTTCTTAGTTCTTTCTTACTTCTTTCTTACTTCTTTCTAACTTCTTTCTTACTTCTTTCTTACTTCTTTCTTACTTCTTTCTAACTTCTTTCTTTCTTCTTTCTTTCTTCTTTCTTTCTTCTTTCTTACTCCTTACTTTCTTCTTTCTTACTTCTTTCTTTCTTCTTTCTTACTTTTTCTTACTTCTTTCTAACTTCTTTCTTACTTCTTTCTGACTTCTTTCTCACTTCTTTCTTCTTTCTTTCTTACTTCTTTCTTACTTCTTTCTTACTTCTTACTTTTTTCTTTCTTACTTCTTTCTTTCTTACTTCTTTCTTACTTCTTTCTTACTTCTTTCTTACTTCTTTCTTACTTCTTTCTTACTTCAAACTTCTTTTTTCTTCTTTCTTTCTTCTTTCTTTCTTCTTTCTTTCTTACTTCTTTCTTACTTCTTTCTTACTTCTTTCTTTCTTAATTCTTTCGTACTTCTTTCATACTTCTTTCTTACTTCTTTCTTACTTCTTTCTTACTTCTTTCTTACTTATTTCTTACTTCTTACTTACTTCTTTCCTACTTCTTTCTTACTTCTTTCTTTTTTCTTTCTTACTTCTTTCTTCTTTCTTTCTTACTTCTTTCTTACTTCTTTCTAAGTTCTTTCTTTCTTCTTTCTTACTTCTTTCTTACTTCTTTCTTACTTCTTTCTTACTTCTTTCTGACTTCTTTCTTACTTCTTTCTTCTTTCTTTCTTACTTCTTTCTTACTTCTTTCTTACTTCTTTCTTACTTCTTTCTTACTTCTTTCTAACTTCTTTTTTCTCCTTTCTTTCTTCTTTCATTCTTCTTTCTTTCTTACTTCTTTCTTACTTCTTTCTTACTTCTTTCTTTCTTAATTCTTTCGTACTTCTTTCTTACTTCTTTCTTTCTTACTTCTTTCTTACTTCTTTCTTACTTCTTTCCTACTTCTTTCTTACTTCTTTCTTCTTTCTTTCTTACTTCTTTCTTACTTCTTTCTTACTTCTTTCTTACTTCTTTCTTTCTTCTTACTTTCTTCTTTCTTACTTCTTTCTTTCTTACTTCTTTCTTTCTTCTTTTTTACTTTTTCTTACTTCTTTCTAACTTCTTTCTTACATCTTTCTTACTTCTTTCTTACTTCTTTCTTACTTCTTTCTAACTTCTTTCTTTCTTCTTTCTTTCTTCTTTCTTTCTTCTTTCTTTCTTCTTTCTTTCTTCTTTCTTTCTTCTTTCTTACTTCTTTCTTTCTTACTTCTTTCTTACTTCTTTCTTACTTCTTTCTTACTTCTTTCTAACTTCCTTTTTCTCCTTTCTTTCTTCTTTCTTTCTTCTTTCTTTCTTACTTCTTTCTTACTTCTTTCTTACTTCTTTCTTTCTTAATTCTTTCTTACTTCTTTCTTACTTCTTTCTTTCTTACTTCTTTCTTACTTCTTTCTAACTTCTTTTTTCTCCTTTCTTTCTTCTTTCTTTCTTCTTTCTTTCTTACTTCTTTCTTACTTCTTTCTTACTTCTTTCTTTCTTAATTCTTTCGTACTTCTTTCTTACTTCTTTCTTTCTTACTTCTTTCTTACTTCTTTCTTACTTCTTTCCTACTTCTTTCTTACTTATTTCTTCTTTCTTTCTTTCTTCTTTCTTACTTCTTTCTTACTTCTTTCTTACTTCTTTCTTTCTTCTTACTTTCTTCTTTCTTACTTCTTTCTTTCTTACTTCTTTCTTTCTTCTTTCTTACTTTTTCTTACTTCTTTCTAACTTCTTTCTTACATCTTTCTTACTTCTTTCTTACTTCTTTCTTACTTCTTTCTAACTTCTTTCTTTCTTCTTTCTTTCTTCTTTCTTTCTTCTTTCTTTCTTCTTTCTTACTTCTTTCTTTCTTACTTCTTTCTTACTTCTTTCTTACTTCTTTCTTACTTCTTTCTTACTTCTTTCTTACTTCTTTCTAACTTCTTTTTTCTCCTTTCAATCTTCTTTCTTTCTTCTTTCTTTCTTACTTCTTTCTTACTTCTTTCCTAGTTCTTTCTTGCTTCTTTCTTACTTCTTTCTAACTTCTTTCTTACTTCTTTCTTACTTCTTTCTTACTTCTTTCTAACTTCTTTCTTTCTTCTTTCTTTCTTCTTTCTTTCTTCTTTCTTACTCCTTACTTTCTTCTTTCTTACTTCTTTCTTTCTTACTTCTTTCTTTCTTCTTTCTTACTTTTTCTTACTTCTTTCTAACTTCTTTCTTACTTCTTTCTGACTTCTTTCTCACTTCTTTCTTCTTTCTTTCTTACTTCTTTCTTACTTCTTTCTTACTTCTTACTTTTTTCTTTCTTACTTCTTTCTTTCTTACTTCTTTCTTACTTCTTTCTTACTTCTTTCTTACTTCTTTCTTACTTCAAACTTCTTTTTTCTTCTTTCTTTCTTCTTTCTTGCTTCTTTCTTTCTTACTTCTTTCTTACTTCTTTATTCTTTCTTTCTTAATTCTTTCGTACTTCTTTCATACTTCTTTCTTACTTCTTTCTTACTTCTTTCTTACTTCTTTCTTACTTCTTTCCTACATCTTTCTTACTTCTTTCTTTTTTCTTTCTTACTTCTTTCTTCTTTCTTTCTTACTTCTTTCTTACTTCTTTCTAAGTTCTTTCTATCTTCTTTCTTACTTCTTTCTTACTTCTTTCTTACTTCTTTCTTACTTCTTTCTGACTTCTTTCTTACTTATTTCTTCTTTCTTTCTTACTTCTTTCTTACTTCTTTCTTACTTCTTTCTTACTTCTTTCTTACTTCTTTCTTACTTCTTTCTTACTTCTTTCTAACTTCTTTTTTCTCCTTTCTTTCTTCTTTCTTTCTTCTTTCTTTCTTACTTCTTTCTTACTTCTTTCTTACTTCTTTCTTTCTTAATTCTTTCGTACTTCTTTCTTTCTTCTTACTTTCTTCTTTCTTACTTCTTTCTTTCTTACTTCTTTCTTTCTTCTTTCTTACTTTTTCTTACTTCTTTCTAACTTCTTTCTTACATCTTTCTTACTTCTTTCTTACTTCTTTCTTACTTCTTTCTAACTTCTTTCTTTCTTCTTTCTTTCTTCTTTCTTTCTTCTTTCTTTCTTCTTTCTTACTTCTTTCTTTCTTACTTCTTTCTTACTTCTTTCTAACTTCTTTCTTACTTCTTTCTTACTTCTTTCTTACTTCTTTCTAACTTCTTTCTTTCTTCTTTCTTTCTTCTTTCTTTCTTCTTTCTTACTCCTTACTTTCTTCTTTCTTACTTCTTTCTTTCTTACTTCTTTCTTTCTTCTTTCTTACTTTTTCTTACTTCTTTCTGACTTCTTTCTTACTTCTTTCTGACTTCTTTCTCACTTCTTTCTTCTTTCTTTCTTACTTCTTTCTTACTTCTTTCTTACTTCTTACTTTTTTCTTTCTTACTTCTTTCTTTCTTACTTCTTTCTTACTTCTTTCTTACTTCTTTCTTACTTCTTTCTTACTTCAAACTTCTTTTTTCTTCTTTCTTTCTTCTTTCTTGCTTCTTTATTTCTTACTTCTTTCCTTCTTCTTTATTCTTTCTTTCTTAATTCTTTCGTACTTCTTTCATACTTCTTTCTTACTTCTTTCTTACTTCTTTCTTACTTCTTTCTTACTTCTTTCTTACTTCTTTCTTACTTCTTTCCTACATCTTTCTTACTTCTTTCTTTTTTCTTTCTTACTTCTTTCTTCTTTCTTTCTTACTTCTTTCTTACTTCTTTCTAAGTTCTTTCTATCTTCTTTCTTACTTCTTTCTTACTTCTTTCTTACTTCTTTCTTACTTCTTTCTGACTTCTTTCTTACTTCTTTCTTCTTTCTTTCTTACTTCTTTCTTACTTCTTTCTTACTTCTTTCTTACTTCTTTCTTACTTCTTTCTTACTTCTTTCTTACTTCTTTCTAACTTCTTTTTTCTCCTTTCTTTCTTCTTTCTTTCTTCTTTCTTTCTTACTTCTTTCTTACTTCTTTCTTACTTCTTTCTTTCTTAATTCTTTCGTACTTCTTTCTTTCTTCTTACTTTCTTCTTTCTTACTTCTTTCTTTCTTACTTCTTTCTTTCTTCTTTCTTACTTTTTCTTACTTCTTTCTAACTTCTTTCTTACATCTTTCTTACTTCTTTCTTACTTCTTTCTTACTTCTTTCTAACTTCTTTCTTTCTTCTTTCTTTCTTCTTTCTTTCTTCTTTCTTTCTTCTTTCTTACTTCTTTCTTTCTTACTTCTTTCTTACTTCTTTCTTACTTCTTTCTTACTTCTTTCTTACTTCTTTCTTACTTCTTTCTAACTTCTTTTTTCTCCTTTCAATCTTCTTTCTTTCTTCTTTCTTTCTTACTTCTTTCTTACTTCTTTCTTAGTTCTTTCTTACTTCTTTCTCACTTCTTTCTTCTTTCTTTCTTACTTCTTTCTTACTTCTTTCTTACTTCTTACTTTTTTCTTTCTTACTTCTTTCTTTCTTACTTCTTTCTTACTTCTTTCTTACTTCTTTCTTACTTCTTTCTTACTTCAAACTTCTTTTTTCTTCTTTCTTTCTTCTTTCTTTCTTCTTTCTTTCTTACTTCTTTCTTACTTCTTTCTTACTTCTTTCTTTCTTAATTCTTTCGTACTTCTTTCATACTTCTTTCTTTCTTACTTCTTTCTTACTTCTTTCTTACTTCTTTCCTACTTCTTTCTTACTTCTTTCTTTTTTCTTTCTTACTTCTTTCTTCTTTCTTTCTTACTTCTTTCTTACTTCTTTCTTACTTCTTTCTAACTTCTTTTTTCTCCTTTCTTTCTTCTTTCTTTCTTCTTTCTTTCTTACTTCTTTCTTACTTCTTTCTTACTTCTTTCTTTCTTAATTCTTTCGTACTTCTTTCTTTCTTCTTACTTTCTTCTTTCTTACTTCTTTCTTTCTTACTTCTTTCTTTCTTCTTTCTTACTTTTTCTTACTTCTTTCTAACTTCTTTCTTACATCTTTCTTACTTCTTTCTTACTTCTTTCTTACTTCTTTCTAACTTCTTTCTTTCTTCTTTCTTTCTTCTTTCTTTCTTCTTTCTTTCTTCTTTCTTACTTCTTTCTTTCTTACTTCTTTCTTACTTCTTTCTAACTTCTTTCTTACTTCTTTCTTACTTCTTTCTTACTTCTTTCTAACTTCTTTCTTTCTTCTTTCTTTCTTCTTTCTTTCTTCTTTCTTACTCCTTACTTTCTTCTTTCTTACTTCTTTCTTTCTTACTTCTTTCTTTCTTCTTTCTTACTTTTTCTTACTTCTTTCTAACTTCTTTCTTACTTCTTTCTGACTTCTTTCTCACTTCTTTCTTCTTTCTTTCTTACTTCTTTCTTACTTCTTTCTTACTTCTTACTTTTTTCTTTCTTACTTCTTTCTTTCTTACTTCTTTCTTACTTCTTTCTTACTTCTTTCTTACTTCTTTCTTACTTCTTTCTTACTTCAAACTTCTTTTTTCTTCTTTCTTTCTTCTTTCTTGCTTCTTTATTTCTTACTTCTTTCCTTCTTCTTTATTCTTTCTTTCTTAATTCTTTCGTACTTCTTTCATACTTCTTTCTTACTTCTTTCTTACTTCTTTCTTACTTCTTTCTTACTTCTTTCTTACTTCTTTCTTACTTCTTTCCTACATCTTTCTTACTTCTTTCTTTTTTCTTTCTTACTTCTTTCTTCTTTCTTTCTTACTTCTTTCTTACTTCTTTCTAAGTTCTTTCTATCTTCTTTCTTACTTCTTTCTTACTTCTTTCTTACTTCTTTCTTACTTCTTTCTGACTTCTTTCTTACTTCTTTCTTCTTTCTTTCTTACTTCTTTCTTACTTCTTTCTTACTTCTTTCTTACTTCTTTCTTACTTCTTTCTTACTTCTTTCTTACTTCTTTCTAACTTCTTTTTTCTCCTTTCTTTCTTCTTTCTTTCTTCTTTCTTTCTTACTTCTTTCTTACTTCTTTCTTACTTCTTTCTTTCTTAATTCTTTCGTACTTCTTTCTTTCTTCTTACTTTCTTCTTTCTTACTTCTTTCTTTCTTACTTCTTTCTTTCTTCTTTCTTACTTTTTCTTACTTCTTTCTAACTTCTTTCTTACATCTTTCTTACTTCTTTCTTACTTCTTTCTTACTTCTTTCTAACTTCTTTCTTTCTTCTTTCTTTCTTCTTTCTTTCTTCTTTCTTTCTTCTTTCTTACTTCTTTCTTTCTTACTTCTTTCTTACTTCTTTCTTACTTCTTTCTTACTTCTTTCTTACTTCTTTCTTACTTCTTTCTAACTTCTTTTTTCTCCTTTCAATCTTCTTTCTTTCTTCTTTCTTTCTTACTTCTTTCTTACTTCTTTCTTAGTTCTTTCTTACTTCTTTCTCACTTCTTTCTTCTTTCTTTCTTACTTCTTTCTTACTTCTTTCTTACTTCTTACTTTTTTCTTTCTTACTTCTTTCTTTCTTACTTCTTTCTTACTTCTTTCTTACTTCTTTCTTACTTCTTTCTTACTTCAAACTTCTTTTTTCTTCTTTCTTTCTTCTTTCTTTCTTCTTTCTTTCTTACTTCTTTCTTACTTCTTTCTTACTTCTTTCTTTCTTAATTCTTTCGTACTTCTTTCATACTTCTTTCTTTCTTACTTCTTTCTTACTTCTTTCTTACTTCTTTCCTACTTCTTTCTTACTTCTTTCTTTTTTCTTTCTTACTTCTTTCTTCTTTCTTTCTTACTTCTTTCTTACTTCTTTCTTACTTCTTTCTTACTTCATTCTTACTTCTATCTTACTTCTTTCTTACTTCTTTCTAACTTCTTTTTTCTCCTTTCTTTCTTCTTTCTTTCTTCTTTCTTTCTTACTTCTTTCTTACTTCTTTCTTACTTCTTTCTTTCTTAATTCTTTCGTACTACTTTCTTACTTCTTTCTTTCTTACTTCTTTCTTACTTCTTTCTAACTTCTTTTTTCTCCTTTCTTTCTTCTTTCTTTCTTCTTTCTTTCTTACTTCTTTCTTACTTCTTTCTTACTTCTTTCTTTCTTAATTCTTTCTTACTTCTTTCTTACTTCTTTATTTCTTACTTCTTTCTTACTTCTTTCTAACTTCTTTTTTCTCCTTTCTTTCTTCTTTCTTTCTTCTTTCTTTCTTTCTTCTTTCTTACTTCTTTCTTTCTTACTTCTTTCTTACTTCTTTCTTACTTCTTTCTTACTTCTTTCTTTCTTACTTCTTTCTTACTTCTTTCTTACTTCTTTCCTACTTCTTTCTTACTTCTTTCTTCTTTCTTTTTTACTTCTTTCTTACGTCTTTCTTACTTCTTTCTTACTTCTTTCTTTCTTCTTACTTTCTTCTTTCTTACTTCTTTCTTTCTTACTTCTTTGTTTCTTCTTTCTTACTTTTTCTTACTTCTTTCTAAATTCCTTCTTACATCTTTCTTACTTCTTTCTTACTTCTTTCTTACTTCTTTCTAACTTCTTTCTTTCTTCTTTCTTTCTTCTTTCTTTCTTCTTTCTTTCTTCTTTCTTACTTCTTTCTTTCTTACTTCTTTCTTACTTCTTTCTTACTTCTTTCTTACTTCTTTCTTACTT
Organism: Columba livia; assembly: GCF_036013475.1. Lineage (NCBI taxonomy): Eukaryota > Metazoa > Chordata > Aves > Columbiformes > Columbidae > Columba > Columba livia. The sequence continues at coordinate 20,382,978 of NC_088615.1, forward strand.
CTTTCTTACTTCTTTCTAACTTCTTTTTTCTCCTTTCAATCTTCTTTCTTTCTTCTTTCTTTCTTACTTCTTTCTTACTTCTTTCTTACTTCTTTCTTACTTCTTACTTTTTTCTTTCTTACTTCTTTCTTTCTTACTTCTTTCTTACTTCTTTCTTACTTCTTTCTTACTTCTTTCTTACTTCAAACTTCTTTTTTCTTCTTTCTTTCTTCTTTCTTTCTTCTTTCTTTCTTACTTCTTTCTTACTTCTTTCTTACTTCTTTCTTTCTTAATTCTTTCGTACTTCTTTCATACTTCTTTCTTTCTTACTTCTTTCTTACTTCTTTCTTACTTCTTTCCTACTTCTTTCTTACTTCTTTCTTTTTTCTTTCTTACTTCTTTCTTCTTTCTTTCTTACTTCTTTCTTACTTCTTTCTTACTTTTTTCTTACTTCATTCTTACTTCTATCTTACTTCTTTCTTACTTCTTTCTAACTTCTTTTTTCTCCTTTCTTTCTTCTTTCTTTCTTCTTTCTTTCTTACTTCTTTCTTACTTCTTTCTTACTTCTTTCTTTCTTAATTCTTTCGTACTACTTTCTTACTTCTTTCTTTCTTACTTCTTTCTTACTTCTTTCTTACTTCTTTCCTACTTCTTTCTTACTTCTTTCTTCTTTCTTTCTTACTTCTTTCTTACTTCTTTCTTACTTCTTTCTTTCTTCTTACTTTCTTCTTTCTTACTTCTTTCTTTCTTACTTCTTTCTTTCTTCTTTCTTACTTTTTCTTACTTCTTTCTAACTTCTTTCTTACATCTTTCTTACTTCTTTCTTACTTCTTTCTTACTTCTTTCTTTCTTAATTCTTTCGTACTTCTTTCTTACTTCTTTCTTTCTTACTTCTTTCTTACTTCTTTCTTACTTCTTTCCTACTTCTTTCTTACTTCTTTCTTCTTTCTTTCTCACTTCTTTCTTACTTCTTTCTTACTTCTTTCTTACTTCTTTCTTTCTTCTTACTTTCTTCTTTCTTACTTCTTTCTTTCTTACTTCTTTCTTTCTTCTTTCTTACTTTTTCTTACTTCTTTCTAACTTCTTTCTTACATCTTTCTTACTTCTTTCTTATTCTTTCTTACTTCTTTCTAACTTCTTTCTTTCTTCTTTCTTTCTTCTTTCTTTCTTCTTTCTTTCTTCTTTCTTTCTTCTTTCTTACTTCTTTCTTTCTTACTTCTTTCTAAATTCCTTCTTACATCTTTCTTACTTCTTTCTTACTTCTTTCTTACTTCTTTCTTACTTCTTTCTTACTTCTTTCTAACTTCTTTTTTCTCCTTTCAATCTTCTTTCTTTCTTCTTCCTTTCTTACTTCTTTCTTACTTCTTTCTTAGTTCTTTCTTACTTCTTTCTTACTTCTTTCTAACTTCTTTCTTACTTCTTTCTTACTTCTTTCTAACTTCTTTCTTTCTTCTTTCTTTTTTCTTTCTTTCTTCTTTCTTACTCCTTACTTTCTTACTTCTTTCTTACTTCTTTCTTACTCCTTTCTTACTTCTTTCTTACTTCTTTCTTACTTCTTTCTTACTTCTTTCTTACTTCTTACTTTTTTCTTTCTTACTTCTTTCTTTCTTACTTCTTTCTTACTTCTTTCTTATTTCTTTCTTACTTCTTTCTTACTACTTTCTTACTTCTTTCTTTCTTAATTCTTTCGTACTTCTTTCTTACTTCTTTCTTTCTTAATTCTTTCGTACTTCTTTCTTACTTCTTTCTTTCTTACTTCTTTCTTACTTCTTTCTTACTTCCTTCTTACTTCTTTCTTACTTCTTTCCTACTTCTTTCTTACTTCTTTCTACTTTCTTTCTTACTTCTTTCTTACTTCTTTCTTAATTCTTTCTTTCTTCTTTCTTACTTCTTTCTTCATTCTTTCTTACTTCTTTCTTACTTCTTTCTTACTTCTTTCTTACTTCATTCTTACTTCTTTCTTACTTCTTTCTTACTTCTTTCTAACTTCTTTTTTCTCCTTTCTTTCTTCTTTCTTTCTTCTTTCTTTCTTACTTCTTTCTTACTTCTTTCTTACTTCTTTCTTTCTTAATTCTTTCGTACTTCTTTCTTACTTCTTTCTTTCTTACTTCTTTCTTACTTCTTTCTAACTTCTTTCCTACTTCTTTCTTACTTCTTTTTTCTTTCTTTCTTACTTCTTTCTTACTTCTTTCTTACTTCTTTCTTACTTCTTTCTTTCTTACTTCTTTCTTTCTTCATTCTTACTTTTTCTTACTTCTTTCTAACTTCTTTCTTAATTCTTTCTGAATTCTTTCTCACTTCTTTCTTCTTTCTTTCTTACTTCTTTCTTACTTCTTTCTTACTTCTTACTTTTTTCTTTCTTACTTCTTTCTTTCTTACTTCTTTCTTACTTCTTTCTTACTTCATTCTTACTTCTATCTTACTTCTTTCTTACTTCTTTCTAACTTCTTTTTTCTCCTTTCTTTCTTCTTTCTTTCTTCTTTCTTTCTTACTTCTTTCTTACTTCTTTCTTACTTCTTTCTTTCTTAATTCTTTCGTACTTCTTTCTTACTTCTTTCTTTCTTACTTCTTTCTTACTTCTTTCTTACTTCTTTCCTACTTTCTTACTTCTTTCTTCTTTCTTTCTTACTTCTTTCTTTCTTCTTTCTTACTTCTTTCTTTCTTCTTACTTTCTTCTTTCTTACTTCTTTCTTTCTTACTTCTTTCTTTCTTCTTTCTTACTTTTTCTTACTTCTTTCTAACTTCTTTCTTACATCTTTCTAACTTCTTTTTTCTCCTTTCAATCTTCTTTCTTTCTTCTTTCTTTCTTACTTCTTTCTTACTTCTTTCTTACTTCTTTCTTTCTTAATTCTTTCGTACTTCTGTCTTACTTCTTTCTTTCTTACTTCTTTCTTACTTCTTTCTTACTTCTTTCTTACTTCTTTCTTACTTCTTTCCTACTTCTTTCTTACTTCTTTCTTTTTTCTTTCTTTCTTCTTTCTTTCTTCTTTCTTTCTTCTTTCTTTCTTCTTTCTTACTTCTTTCTTTCTTACTTCTTTCTTACTTCTTTCTTACTTCTTTCTTACTTCTTTCTTACTTCTTTCTAACTTCTTTTTTCTCCTTTCAATCTTCTTTCTTTCTTCTTTCTTTCTTACTTCTTTCTTACTTCTTTCTTACTTCTTTCTTTCTTAATTCTTTCGTACTTCTGTCTTACTTCTTTCTTTCTTACTTCTTTCTTACTTCTTTCTTACTTCTTTCTTACTTCTTTCTTACTTCTTTCCTACTTCTTTCTTACTTCTTTCTTTTTTCTTTCTTACTTATTTCTTATGTCTTTCTTACTTCTTTCTTACTTCTTTCTTACTTCTTTCTTTCTTCTTTCTTACTTCTTTCTTACTTTTTTCTTACTTCTTTCTGACTTCTTTCTGACTTCTTTATTACTTCTTTCTTCTTTCTTTCTTACTTCTTTCTTACTTCTTTCTTACTTCTTTCTTACTTCTTTCTTACTTCTTACTTACTTCTTTCTTACTTCTTTCTTACTTCTTTCTTTCTTAATTCTTTCGTACTTCTTTCTTACTTCTTTCTTTCTTACTTCTTTCTTACTTCTTTCTTACTTCTTTCTTACTTCTTTCTTACTTCAAACTTCTTTTTTCTTCTTTCTTTCTTCTCTCTTTCTTCTTTCTTTCTTACTTCTTTCTTACTTCTTTCTTACTTCTTTCTTTCTTAATTCTTTCGTACTTCTTTCTTACTTCTTTCTTTCTTACTTCTTTCTTACTTCTTTCTTACTTCTTTCTTACTTCTTTCTTACTTCTTTCCTACTTCTTTCTTACTTCCTTCTTTTTTCTTTCTTACTTATTTCTTACTTCTTTCTTACTTCTTTCTTACTTCTTTCTTACTTCTTTCTTTCTTCTTTCTTACTTCTTTCTTACTTCTTTCTTACTTCTTTCTGACTTCTTTCTGACTTCTTTATTACTTCTTTCTTCTTTCTTTCTTACTTCTTTCTTACTTCTTTCTTACTTCTTTCTTACTTCTTTCTTACTTCTTTCTTACTTCTTTCTTACTTCTTTCTTACTTCTTTCTTACTTCTTTCTTACTTCTTTCTTACTTCTTTCTTTCTTAATTCTTTCGTACTTCTTTCTTACTTCTTTCTTTCTTACTTCTTTCTTACTTCTTTCCTACTTCTTTCTTACTTCTTTCTTCTTTCTTTCTTACTTCTTTCTTACTTCTTTCTTACTTCTTTCTTACTTCTTTCTTACTTCTTTCTTTCTTACTTCTTTCTTACTTTTTCTTACTTCTTTCTAACTTCTTTCTTACATCTTTCTTACTTCTTTCTTACTTCTTTCTAACTTCTTTCTTTCTTCTTTCTTTCTTATTTCTTTCTTCTTTCTTTCTTCTTTCTTACTTCTTTCTTTCTTACTTCTTTCTTTCTTCTTTCTTACTTCTTTCTTACTTCTTTCTAACTTCTTTCTTACATCTTTCTTACTTCTTTCTTACTTCTTTCTAACTTCTTTCTTTCTTCTTTCTTTCTTATTTCTTTCTTCTTTCTTTCTTCTTTCTTACTTCTTTCTTTCTTACTTCTTTCTTTATTCTTTCTTACTTCTTTCTGACTTCTTTCTTACTTCTTTCTTACTTCTTTCTTAATTCTTTCTTTCTTCTTACTTTCTTCTTTCTTACTTCTTTCTTTCTTACTTCTTTCTTTCTTCTTTCTTACTTCTTTCTTCTTTCATTCTTCCTTCTTTCTTACTTCTTTCTTTCTTCTTTCTTACTTCTTTCTTTCTTCTTTCTTACTTCTTTCTTTATTCTTTCTTACTTCTTTCTGACTTCTTTCTTACTTCTTTCTTACTTCCTTCTTACTTCTTTCTTTCTTAATTCTTTCGTACTTCTTTCTTACTTCTTTCTTTCTTACTTCTTTCTTTCTTACTTCTTTCTTACTTCTTTCTTATTCCTTTCTTACTACTTTCTTACTCCTTTCTTACTTCTAACTTCTTTTTTCTTCTTTCTTTCTTCTTTCTTTCTTCTTTTTTTCTTACTTCTTTCTTACTTCTCTCTTACTTCTTTCTTTCTTAATTCTTTCGTACTTCTTTCTTACTTCTTTCTTTCTTACTTCTTTCTTACTTCTTTCTTACTTCTTTCTTACTTCTTTCTTACTTCTTTCCTACTTTTTTCTTACTTCTTTCTACTTTCTTTCTTACTTCTTTCTTACTTCTTTCTTAATTCTTTCTTTCTTCTTTCTTACTTCTTTCTTCATTCTTTCTTACTTCTTTCTTACTTCTTTCTTACTTCTTTCTAACTTCTTTCCTACTTCTTTCTTTCTTCTTTCTTCTTTCTTTCTTACTTCTTTCTTACTTCTTTCTTACTTCTTACTTTTTTCTTTCTTACTTCTTTCTTTCTTACTTCTTTCTTACTTCTTTCTTACTTCTTTCTTACTTCTTTCTTGCTTCAAACTTCTTTTTTCTTCTTTCTTTCTTCTTTCTTTCTTCTTTCTTTCTTACTTCTTTCTTACTTCTTTCTTACTTCTTTCTTTCTTAATTCTTTTGTACTTCTTTCATACTTCTTTCTTTCTTACTTCTTTCTTACTTCTTTCTTACTTCTTTCCTACGTCTTTCTTACTTCTTTCTTTTTTCTTTCTTACTTCTTTCTTCTTTCTTTCTTACTTCTTTCTTACTTCTTTCTTACTTCTTTCTTACTTCATTCTTACTTCTATCTTACTTCTTTCTTACTTCTTTCTAACTTCTTTTTTCTCCTTTCTTTCTTCTTTCTTTCTTCTTTCTTTCTTACTTCTTTCTTACTTCTTTCTTACTTCTTTCTTTCTTAATTCTTTCGTACTTCTTTCTTACTTCTTTCTTTCTTACTTCTTTCTTACTTCTTTCTAACTTCTTTCTTTCTTCTTTCTTTCTTACTTCTTTATTTCTTCTTTCTTACTTTTTCTTACTTCTTTCTAACTTCTTTCTTACATCTTTCTTACATCTTTCTTACTTCTTTCTTACTTCTTTCTTACTTCTTTCTTACTTCTTTCTTACTTCTTTCTTACTTCTTTCTTTCTTAATTCTTTCGTACTTCTTTCTTACTTCTTTCTTTCTTACTTCTTTCTTACTTCTTTCCTACTTCTTTCTTACTTCTTTCTTCTTTCTTTCTTACTTCTTTCTTACTTCTTTCTTACTTCTTTCTTACTTCTTTCTTACTTCTTTCTTTCTTAATTCTTTCGTACTTCTTTCTTACTTCTTTCTTTCTTACTTCTTTCTTACTTCTTTCCTACTTCTTTCTTACTTCTTTCTTCTTTCTTTCTTACTTCTTTCTTACTTCTTTCTTACTTCTTACTTTTTTCTTTCTTACTTCTTTCTTTCTTACTTCTTTCTTACTTTTTCTTACTTCTTTCTAACTTCTTTCTTACATCTTTCTTACTTCTTTCTTACTTCTTTCTTACTTCTTTCTAACTTCTTTCTTTCTTCTTTCTTTCTTCTTTCTTTCTTCTTTCTTTCTTCTTTCTTACTTCTTTCTTTCTTACTTCTTTCTTTCTTCTTTCTTACTTCTTTCTTACTTCTTTCTTACTTCTTTCTTACATCGTTCTAACTTCTTTCTTACTTCTTTACTACTTCTTTCTTACTTCTTTCTACTTTCTTTCTTACTTCTTTCTTACTTCTTTCTTAATTCTTTCTTTCTTCTTACTTTCTTCTTTCTTACTTCTTTCTTTCTTCTTTCTTACTTCTTTCTTCTTTCATTCTTCCTTCTTTCTTACTTCTTTCTTTCTTCTTTCTTACTTCTTTCTTTCTTCTTTCTTACTTCTTTCTTTATTCTTTCTTACTTCTTTCTCACTTCTTTCTTACTTCTTTCTTACTTCCTTCTTACTTCTTTCTTTCTTAATTCTTTCGTACTTCTTTCTTACTTCTTTCTTTCTTACTTCTTTCTTTCTTACTTCTTTCTTACTTCTTTCTTATTTCTTTCTTACTACTTTCTTACTACTTTCTTACTTCTAACTTCTTTTTTCTTCTTTCTTTCTTCTTTCTTTCTTCTATTTTTCTTACTTCTTTCTCACTTCTTTCTTACTTCTTTCTTTCTTAATTCTTTCGTACTTCTTTCTTACTTCTTTCTTTCTTACTTCTTTCTTACTTCTTTCTTACTTCTTTCTTACTTCTTTCCTACTTTTTTCTTACTTCTTTCTACTTTCTTTCTTACTTCTTTCTTACTTCTTTCTTAATTCTTTCTTTCTTCTTTCTTACTTCTTTCTTCATTCTTTCTTACTTCTTTCTTACTTCTTTCTTACTTCATTCTTACTTCTTTCTTACTTCTTTCTTACTTCTTTCTAACTTCTTTTTTCTCCTTTCTTTCTTCTTTCTTTCTTCTTTCTTTCTTACTTCTTTCTTACTTCTTTCTTACTTCTTTCTTTCTTAATTCTTTCGTACTTCTTTCTTACTTCTTTCTTTCTTACTTCTTTCTTACTTCTTTCTAACTTCTTTCCTACTTCTTTCTTTCTTCTTTCTTCTTTCTTTCTTACTTCTTTCTTACTTCTTTCTTACTTCTTACTTTTTTCTTTCTTACTTCTTTCTTTCTTACTTCTTTCTTACTTCTTTCTTACATCTTTCTTACTTCTTTCTTACTTCAAACTTCTTTTTTCTTCTTTCTTTCTTCTTTCTTTCTTCTTTCTTTCTTACTTCTTTCTTACTTCTTTCTTACTTCTTTCTTTCTTAATTCTTTTGTACTTCTTTCATACTTCTTTCTTTCTTACTTCTTTCTTACTTCTTTCTTACTTCTTTCCTACGTCTTTCTTACTTCTTTCTTTTTTCTTTCTTATTTCTTTCTTCTTTCTTTCTTACTTCTTTCTTACTTCTTTCTTACTTCTTTCTTACTTCATTCTTACTTCTATCTTACTTCTTTCTTACTTCTTTCTAACTTCTTTTTTCTCCTTTCTTTCTTCTTTCTTTCTTCTTTCTTTCTTACTTCTTTCTTACTTCTTTCTTACTTCTTTCTTACTTCTTTCTTTCTTAATTCTTTCGTACTTCTTTCTTACTTCTTTCTTTCTTACTTCTTTCTTACTTCTTTCTAACTTCTTTCTTTCTTCTTTCTTTCTTACTTCTTTATTTCTTCTTTCTTACTTTTTCTTACTTCTTTCTAACTTCTTTCTTACATCTTTCTTACTTCTTTCTTACTTCTTTCTTACTTCTTTCTAACTTCTTTCTTTCTTCTTTCTTTCTTCTTTCTTTCTTCTTTCTTTCTTACTTCTTTCTTTCTTCTTTCTTACTTCTTTCTTACTTCTTTCTTACTTCTTTCTTACTTCTTTCTAACTTCTTTTTTCTCCTTTCTTTCTTCTTTCTTTCTTCTTTCTTTCTTACTTCTTTCTTACTTCTTTCTTAGTTCTTTCTTACTTCTTTCTTACTTCTTTCTAACTTCTTTCTAACTTCTTTCTTTCTTCTTTCTTTCTTCTTTCTTTCTTCTTTCTTACTCCTTTCTTTCTTACTTCTTTCTTACTTCTTTCTTACTACATTCTTACTTCTTTCTTACTTCTTTCTTACTTCTTTCTTACTTCTTTCTGACTTCTTTCTTACTTCTTTCTTCTTTCTTTCTTACTTCTTTCTTACTTCTTTCTTAGTTATTTCTTACTTCTTTCTTACTTCTTTCTAACTTCTTTTTTCTCCTTTCTTTCTTCTTTCTTTCTTCCTTCTTTCTTACTTCTTTCTTACTTCTTTCTTACTTCTTTCTTTCTTAATTCTTTCGTACTTCTTTCTTTCTTCTTTCTTTCTTACTTCTTTCTTACTTCTTTCCTACTTCTTTCTTACTTCTTTCTTCTTTCTTTCTTACTTCTTTCTTAATTCTTTCTTACTTCTTTCTTACTTCTTTCTTTCTTCTTACTTTCTTCTCTCTTACTTCTTTCTTTCTTACTTCTTTCTTTCTTCTTTCTTACTTTTTCTTACTTCTTTCTAACTTCTTTCTTACATCTTTCTTACTTCTTTCTTACTTCTTTCTTACTTCTTTCTAACTTCTTTCTTTCTTCTTTCTTTCTTCTTTCTTTCTTCTTTCTTTCTTCTTTCTTACTTCTTTCTTTCTTACTTCTTTCTTTATTCTTTCTTACTTCTTACTTCTTTCTTACTTCTTTCTTACTTCTTTCTAACTTCTTTCTTACTTCTATCCTACTTCTTTCTTACTTCTTTCTACTTTCTTTCTTTCTTCTTTCTTACTTCTTTCTTTCTTTCCTCTTACTTTCTTCTTTCTTACTTCTTTCTTTCTTACTTCTTTCTTTCTTCTTTCTTACTTTTTCTTACTTATTTCTAACTTCTTTCTTACTTCTTTCTTACTTCTTTCTTTCTTACTTCTTTCTTACTTCTTTCTTACTTCTTTCTAACTTCTTTTTTCTACTTTCTTTCTTCTTTCTTTCTTCTTTCTTTCTTACTTCTTTCTTACTTCTTTCTTACTTCTTTCTTACTTCTTTCTTACTTCAAATTTCTTTTTTCTTCTTTCTTTCTTCTTTCTTTCTTCTTTCTTTCTTCTTTCTTTCTTACTTCTTTCTTACTTCTTTCTTACTTCTTTCTTACTTCTTTCTAACTTCTTTTTTCTTCTTTCTTTCTTCTTTCTTTCTTCTTTTTTTCTTACTTCTTTCTTTCTTCTTTCTTACTTCTTTCTTTCCTAATTCTTTCGTACTTCTTTCTTACTTCTTTCTTTCTTACTTCTTTCTTACTTCTTTCTTACTTATTTCCTGCTTCTTTCTTACTTCTTTCTACTTTCTTTCTTACTTCTTTCTTACTTCTTTCTTAATTCTTTCTTTCTTCTTTCTTACTTCTTTCTTCATTCTTTCTTACTTCTTTCTTACTTTTTTTATTTCTTTCTTACTTCATTCTTACTTCTTTCTTACTTCTTTCTTACTTCTTTCTAACTTCTTTTTTCTCCTTTCTTTCTTCTTTCTTTCTTCTTTCTTTCTTACTTCTTTCTTACTTTTTTCTTACTTCTTTCTTTCTTAATTCTTTCGTACTTCTTTCTTTCTTCTTTCTTTCTTACTTTTTTCTTACTTCTTTCTTACTTCTTTCTTTCTTAATTCTTTCGTACTTCTTTCATACTTCTTTCTTTCTTACTTCTTTCTTACTTCTTTCTTACTTCTTTCCTACTTCTTTCTTACTTCCTTCTTTTTTCTTTCTTACTTCTTTCTTCTTTCTTTCTTACTTCTTTCTTTCTTCTTTCTTACTTCATTCTTACTTCTATCTTACTTCTTTCTTACTTCTTTCTAACTTCTTTTTTCTCCTTTCTTTCTTATTTCTTTCTTCTTTCTTTCTTACTTCTTTCTAACTTCTTTCCTGCTTCTTTCTTACTTCTTTCTTCTTTCTTTCTTACTTCTTTCTTACTTCTTTCTTACTTCTTTCTTACTTCCTTCTTTCTTACTTCTTTCTTTCTTCTTTCTTACTTTTTCTTACTTCTTTCTAACTTCTTTCTTAATTCATTCTGACTTCTTTCTGACTTCTTTCTTCTTTCTTTCTTACTTCTTTCTTACTTCTTTCTTACTTCTTACATTTTTCTTTCTTACTTCTTTCTTTCTTACTTCTTTCTTACTTCTTTCTTACTTCTTTCTTACTTCTTTCTTACTTCTTTCTTACTTCAAACTTCTTTTTTATTCTTTCTTTCTTCTTTCTTTCTTCTTTCTTTCTTACTTCTTTCTTACTTCTTTCTTACTTCTTTCTTTCTTAATTCTTTCGTACTTCTTTCATACTTCTTTCTTTCTTACTTCTTTCTTACTTCTTTCTTACTTCTTTCCTACTTCTTTCTTACTTCTTTCTTTTTTCTTTCTTACTTCTTTCTTCTTTCTTTCTTACTTCTTTCTTACTTCTTTCTTACTTCATTCTTACTTCTATCTTACTTCTTTCTTACTTCTTTCTAACTTCTTTTTTCTCCTTTCTTTCTTCTTTCTTTCTTCTTTCTTTCTTACTTCTTTCTTACTTATTTCTTACTTCTTTCTTTCCTAATTCTTTCTTACTTCTTTCTTCTTTCTTTCTTACTTCTTTCTTACTTCTTTCTTACTTCTTTCTTTCTTCTTTCTTTCTTCTTTCTTACTTTCTTCTTTCTTACTTCTTTCTTTCTTACTTCTTTCTCTCTTCGTTCTTACTTTTTCTTACTTCTTTCTAACTTCTTTCTTACTTCTTTCTGACTTCTTTCTTACTTCTTTCTTCTTTCTTTCTTACTTCTTTCTTACTTCTTTCTTACTTCTTACTTTTTTCTTTCTTACTTCTTTCTTTCTTACTTCTTTCTTACTTCTTTCTTACTTCTTTCTTACTTCTTTCTTACTTCTTTCTTACTTCAAACTTCTTTTTCCTTCTTTCTTTCTTCTTTCTTTCTTCTTTCTTTCTTACTTCTTTCTTACTTCTTTCTTACTTCTTTCTTACTTCTTTCTTTCTTAATTCTTTCGTACTTCTTTCTTACTTCTTTCTTTCTTACTTCTTTCTTACTTCTTTCTTACTTCTTTCTTACTTCTTTCCTACTTCTTTCTCACTTCTTTCTTTTTTCTTTCTTACTTCTTTCTTCTTTCTTTCTTACTTCCTTCTTACTTCTTTCTTACTTCTTTCTTACTTCTTTCTTACTTCTTTCTTTCTTCTTTCTTACTTCTTTCTTACTTCTTTCTTACTTCTTTCTTACTTCTTTCTGACTTCTTTCTTACTTCTTTCTTCTTTCTTTCTTACTTCTTTCTTACTTCTTTCTTACTTCTTTCTAACTTCTTTCTTACTTCTTTCTAACTTCTTTTTTCTCCTTTCTTTCTTCTTTCTTTCTTCTTTCTTTCTTACTTCTTTCTTACTTCTTTCTTACTTCTTTCTTTCTTAATTCTTTCGTACTTCTTTCTATCTTCTTTCTTTCTTACTTCTTTCTTACTTCTTTCCTACTTCTTTCTTACTTCTTTCTTCTTTCTTTCTTACTTCTTTCTTACTTCTTTCTTACTTCTTTCTTACTTCTTTCTTTCTTCTTACTTTCTTCTCTCTTACTTCTTTCTTTCTTACTTCTTTCTTTCTTCTTTCTTACTTTTTCTTACTTCTTTCTAACTTCTTTCTTACATCTTTCTTACTTCTTTCTTACTTCTTTCTTACTTCTTTCTAACTACTTTCTTTTTTCTTTGTTTCTTCTTTCTTTCTTCTTTCTTTCTTCTTTCTTACTTCTTTCTTTCTTACTTCTTTCTTTCTTCTTTCTTACTTCTTTCTTACTTCTTTCTTACTTCTTTCTTACTTCTTTCTAACTTCTTTCTTACTTCTTTCCTACTTCTTTCTTACTTCTTTCTACTTTCTTTCTTTCTTCTTTCTTACTTCTTTCTTTCTTTCTTCTTACTTTCTTCTTTCTTACTTCTTTCTTTCTTACTTCTTTCTTTCTTCTTTCTTACTTTTTCTTACTTATTTCTAACTTCTTTCTTACTTCTTTCCTACTTCTTTCTTACTTCTTTCTTCTTTCATTCTTCCTTCTTTCTTACTTCTTTCTTACTTCTTTCTTACTTCTTTCTTTCTTCTTTCTTACTTCTTTCTTTCTTCTTTCTTACTTCTTTCTTTATTCTTTCTTACTTCTTTGTTACTTCTTTCTGACTTCTTTCTTACTTCTTTCTTACTTCTTTCTTACTTCTTTCTTACTTCTTACTTTTTTCTTTCTTACTTCTTTCTTTCTTACTTCTTTCTTTCTTACTTCTTTCTTATTTCTTTCTTACTTCTTTCTTACTACTTTCTTACTTCTAACTTCTTTTTTCTTCTTTCTTTCTTCTTTCTTTCTTCTTTTTTTCTTACTTCTTTCTTGCTTCTTTCTTACTTCTTTCTTTCTTAATTCTTTCGTACTTCTTTCTTACTTCTTTCTTTCTTACTTCTTTCTTACTTCTTTCTTACTTCTTTCTTACTTCTTTCTTACTTCTTTCCTGCTTCTTTCTTACTTCTTTCTACTTTCTTTCTTACTTCTTTCTTACTTCTTTCTTAATTCTTTCTTTCTTCTTTCTTTCTTCTTTCTTCATTCTTTCTTACTTCTTTCTTACTTTTTTATTTCTTTCTTACTTCATTCTTACTTCTTTCTAACTTCTTTTTTCTCCTTTCTTTCTTCTTTCTTTCTTCTTTCTTTCTTACTTCTTTCTTACTTTTTTCTTACTTCTTTCTTTCTTAATTCTTTCGTACTTCTTTCTTACTTCTTTCTTTCTTACTTCTTTCTTACTTCTTTCTAACTTCTTTCCTACTTCTTTCTTACTTCTTTCTTCTTTCTTTCTTACTTCTTTCTTAATTCTTTCTTACTTCTTTCTTACTTCTTTCTTTCTTACTTCTTTCTTTCTTCTTTCTTACTTTTTCTTACTTCTTTCAAACTTCTTTCTTAATTCTTTCTGACTTCTTTCTCACTTCTTTCTTCTTTCTTTCTTACTTCTTTCTTACTTCTTTCTTACTTCTTACTTTTTTCTTTCTTACTTCTTTCTTTCTTACTTCTTTCTTACTTCTTTCTTACTTCTTTCTTACTTCTTTCTTACTTCTTTCTTACTTCAAACTTCTTTCTTTCTTCTTTCTTTCTTCTTTCTTTCTTACTTCTTTCTTACTTCTTTCTTACTTCTTTCTTACTTCAAACTTCTTTCTTTCTTCTTTCATACTTCTTTCTTTCTTACTTCTTTCTTACTTCTTTCTTACTTCTTTCCTACTTCTTTCTTACTTCTTTCTTTTTTCTTTCTTACTTCTTTCTTCCTTCTTTCTTACTTCTTTCTTACTTCTTTCTTACTTCATTCTTACTTCTATCTTACTTCTTTCTTACTTCTTTCTAACTTCTTTTTTCTCCTTTCTTTCTTATTTCTTTCTTCTTTCTTTCTTACTTCTTTCTTACTTCTTTCTTACTTCTTTCTTACTTCAAACTTCTTTTTTATTCTTTCTTTCTTCTTTCTTTCTTCTTTCTTTCTTACTTCTTTCTTACTTCTTTCTTACTTCTTTCTTTCTTAATTCTTTCGTACTTCTTTCATACTTCTTTCTTTCTTACTTCTTTCTTACTTCTTTCTTACTTCTTTCCTACTTCTTTCTTACTTCTTTCTTTTTTCTTTCTTACTTCTTTCTTCTTTCTTTCTTACTTCTTTCTTACTTCTTTCTTACTTCATTCTTACTTCTATCTTACTTCTTTCTTACTTCTTTCTAACTTCTTTTTTCTCCTTTCTTTCTTCTTTCTTTCTTCTTTCTTTCTTACTTCTTTCTTACTTATTTCTTACTTCTTTCTTTCCTAATTCTTTCTTACTTCTTTCTTCTTTCTTTCTTACTTCTTTCTTACTTCTTTCTTACTTCTTTCTTTCTTCTTTCTTTCTTCTTTCTTACTTTCTTCTTTCTTACTTCTTTCTTTCTTACTTCTTTCTCTCTTCGTTCTTACTTTTTCTTACTTCTTTCTAACTTCTTTCTTACTTCTTTCTGACTTCTTTCTTACTTCTTTCTTCTTTCTTTCTTACTTCTTTCTTACTTCTTTCTTACTTCTTACTTTTTTCTTTCTTACTTCTTTCTTTCTTACTTCTTTCTTACTTCTGTCTTACTTCTTTCTTACTTCTTTCTGACTTCTTTCTTACTTCAAACTTCTTTTTCCTTCTTTCTTTCTTCTTTCTTTCTTCTTTCTTTCTTACTTCTTTCTTACTTCTTTCTTACTTCTTTCTTACTTCTTTCTTTCTTAATTCTTTCGTACTTCTTTCTTACTTCTTTCTTTCTTACTTCTTTCTTACTTCTTTCTTACTTCTTTCTTACTTCTTTCCTACCTCTTTCTCACTTCTTTCTTTTTTCTTTCTTACTTCTTTCTTCTTTCTTTCTTACTTCCTTCTTACTTCTTTCTTACTTCTTTCTTACTTCTTTCTTACTTCTTTCTTTCTTCTTTCTTACTTCTTTCTTACTTCTTTCTTACTTCTTTCTTACTTCTTTCTGACTTCTTTCTTACTTCTTTCTTCTTTCTTTCTTACTTCTTTCTTACTTCTTTCTTACTTCTTTTTAACTTCTTTCTTACTTCTTTCTAACTTCTTTTTTCTCCTTTCTTTCTTCTTTCTTTCTTCTTTCTTTCTTACTTCTTTCTTACTTCTTTCTTACTTCTTTCTTTCTTAATTCTTTCGTACTTCTTTCTTTCTTCTTTCTTTCTTACTTCTTTCTTACTTCTTTCCTACTTCTTTCTTACTTCTTTCTTCTTTCTTTCTTACTTCTTTCTTACTTCTTTCTTACTTCTTTCTTTCTTCTTACTTTCTTCTCTCTTACTTCTTTCTTTCTTACTTCTTTCTTTCTTCTTTCTTACTTTTTCTTACTTCTTTCTAACTTCTTTCTTAATTCTTTCTGACTTCTTTCTCACTTCTTTCTTCTTTCTTTCTTACTTCTTTCTTACTTCTTTCTTACTTCTTACTTTTTTCTTTCTTACTTCTTTCTTTCTTACTTCTTTCTTACTTCTTTCTTACTTCTTTCTTACTTCTTTCTTACTTCTTTCTTACTTCAAACTTCTTTCTTTCTTCTTTCTTTCTTCTTTCTTTCTTACTTCTTTCTTACTTCTTTCTTACTTCTTTCTTACTTCAAACTTCTTTCTTTCTTCTTTCATACTTCTTTCTTTCTTACTTCTTTCTTACTTCTTTCTTACTTCTTTCCTACTTCTTTCTTACTTCTTTCTTTTTTCTTTCTTACTTCTTTCTTCCTTCTTTCTTACTTCTTTCTTACTTCTTTCTTACTTCATTCTTACTTCTATCTTACTTCTTTCTTACTTCTTTCTAACTTCTTTTTTCTCCTTTCTTTCTTATTTCTTTCTTCTTTCTTTCTTACTTCTTTCTTACTTCTTTCTTACTTCTTTCTTACTTCAAACTTCTTTTTTATTCTTTCTTTCTTCTTTCTTTCTTCTTTCTTTCTTACTTCTTTCTTACTTCTTTCTTACTTCTTTCTTTCTTAATTCTTTCGTACTTCTTTCATACTTCTTTCTTTCTTACTTCTTTCTTACTTCTTTCTTACTTCTTTCCTACTTCTTTCTTACTTCTTTCTTTTTTCTTTCTTACTTCTTTCTTCTTTCTTTCTTACTTCTTTCTTACTTCTTTCTTACTTCATTCTTACTTCTATCTTACTTCTTTCTTACTTCTTTCTAACTTCTTTTTTCTCCTTTCTTTCTTCTTTCTTTCTTCTTTCTTTCTTACTTCTTTCTTACTTATTTCTTACTTCTTTCTTTCCTAATTCTTTCTTACTTCTTTCTTCTTTCTTTCTTACTTCTTTCTTACTTCTTTCTTACTTCTTTCTTTCTTCTTTCTTTCTTCTTTCTTACTTTCTTCTTTCTTACTTCTTTCTTTCTTACTTCTTTCTCTCTTCGTTCTTACTTTTTCTTACTTCTTTCTAACTTCTTTCTTACTTCTTTCTGACTTCTTTCTTACTTCTTTCTTCTTTCTTTCTTACTTCTTTCTTACTTCTTTCTTACTTCTTACTTTTTTCTTTCTTACTTCTTTCTTTCTTACTTCTTTCTTACTTCTGTCTTACTTCTTTCTTACTTCTTTCTGACTTCTTTCTTACTTCAAACTTCTTTTTCCTTCTTTCTTTCTTCTTTCTTTCTTCTTTCTTTCTTACTTCTTTCTTACTTCTTTCTTACTTCTTTCTTACTTCTTTCTTTCTTAATTCTTTCGTACTTCTTTCTTACTTCTTTCTTTCTTAGTTCTTTCTTACTTCTTTCTTACTTCTTTCTTACTTCTTTCCTACTTCTTTCTCACTTCTTTCTTTTTTCTTTCTTACTTCTTTCTTCTTTCTTTCTTACTTCCTTCTTACTTCTTTCTTACTTCTTTCTTACTTCTTTCTTACTTCTTTCTTTCTTCTTTCTTACTTCTTTCTTACTTCTTTCTTACTTCTTTCTTACTTCTTTCTGACTTCTTTCTTACTTCTTTCTTCTTTCTTTCTTACTTCTTTCTTACTTCTTTCTTACTTCTTTCTAACTTCTTTCTTACTTCTTTCTAACTTCTTTTTTCTCCTTTCTTTCTTCTTTCTTTCTTCTTTCTTTCTTACTTCTTTCTTACTTCTTTCTTACTTCTTTCTTTCTTAATTCTTTCGTACTTCTTTCTTTCTTCTTTCTTTCTTACTTCTTTCTTACTTCTTTCCTACTTCTTTCTTACTTCTTTCTTCTTTCTTTCTTACTTCTTTCTTACTTCTTTTTTACTTCTTTCTTTCTTCTTACTTTCTTCTCTCTTACTTCTTTCTTTCTTACTTCTTTCTTTCTTCTTTCTTACTTTTTCTTACTTCTTTCTAACTTCTTTCTTACATCTTTCTTACTTCTTTCTTATTTCTTTCTAACTACTTTCTTTTTTCTTTGTTTCTTCTTTCTTTCTTCTTTCTTTCTTCTTTCTTACTTCTTTCTTTCTTACTTCTTTCTTTCTTCTTTCTTACTTCTTTCTTACTTCTTTCTTACTTCTTTCTTACTTCTTTCTAACTTCTTTCTTACTTCTTTCCTACTTCTTTCTTACTTCTTTCTACTTTCTTTCTTTCTTCTTTCTTACTTCTTTCTTTCTTTCTTCTTACTTTCTTCTTTCTTACTTCTTTCTTTCTTACTTCTTTCTTTCTTCTTTCTTACTTTTTCTTACTTATTTCTAACTTCTTTCTTACTTCTTTCCTACTTCTTTCTTACTTCTTTCTTCTTTCATTCTTCCTTCTTTCTTACTTCTTTCTTACTTCTTTCTTACTTCTTTCTTTCTTCTTTCTTACTTCTTTCTTTCTTCTTTCTTACTTCTTTCTTTATTCTTTCTTACTTCTTTGTTACTTCTTTCTGACTTCTTTCTTACTTCTTTCTTCTTTCTTTCTTACTTCTTTCTTACTTCTTTCTTACTTCTTACTTTTTTCTTTCTTACTTCTTTCTTTCTTACTTCTTTCTTACTTCTTTCTTATTTCTTTCTTACTTCTTTCTTACTACTTTCTTACTTCTAACTTCTTTTTTCTTCTTTCTTTCTTCTTTCTTTCTTCATTTTTTCTTACTTCTTTCTTGCTTCTTTCTTACTTCTTTCTTTCTTAATTCTTTCGTACTTCTTTCTTACTTCTTTCTTTCTTACTTCTTTCTTACTTCTTTCTTACTTCTTTCTTACTTCTTTCTTACTTCTTTCCTGCTTCTTTCTTACTTGTTTCTACTTTCTTTCTTACTTCTTTCTTACCTCTTTCTTAATTCTTTCTTTCTTCTTTCTTTCTTCTTTCTTCATTCTTTCTTACTTCTTTCTTACTTTTTTATTTCTTTCTTACTTCATTCTTACTTCTTTCTAACTTCTTTTTTCTCCTTTCTTTCTTCTTTCTTTCTTCTTTCTTTCTTACTTCTTTCTTACTTTTTTCTTACTTCTTTCTTTCTTAATTCTTTCGTACTTCTTTCTTACTTCTTTCTTTCTTACTTCTTTCTTACTTCTTTCTAACTTCTTTCCTACTTCTTTCTTACTTCTTTCTTCTTTCTTTCTTACTTCTTTCTTACTTCTTTCTTACTTCTTTCTTACTTCTTTCTTTTTTACTTCTTTCTTTCTTCTTTCTTACTTTTTCTTACTTCTTTCTAACTTCTTTCTTAATTCTTTCTGACTTCTTTCTCACTTCTTTCTTCTTTCTTTCTTACTTCTTTCTTACTTCTTTCTTACTTCTTACTTTTTTCTTTCTTACTTCTTTCTTTCTTACTTCTTTCTTACTTCTTTCTTACTTCTTTCTTACTTCTTTCTTACTTCTTTCTTACTTCAAACTTCTTTCTTTCTTCTTTCTTTCTTCTTTCTTTCTTACTTCTTTCTTACTTCTTTCTTACTTCTTTCTTTCTTAATTCTTTCGTACTTCTTTCATACTTCTTTCTTTCTTACTTCTTTCTTACTTCTTTCTTACTTCTTTCCTACTTCTTTCTT
The DNA here is from genome assembly GCF_036013475.1 of Columba livia. Lineage (NCBI taxonomy): Eukaryota > Metazoa > Chordata > Aves > Columbiformes > Columbidae > Columba > Columba livia. The sequence continues at coordinate 20,401,714 of NC_088615.1, forward strand.
ACTTCTTTCTTTTTTCTTTCTTACTTCTTTCTTCCTTCTTTCTTACTTCTTTCTTAATTCTTTCTTACTTCATTATTACTTCTATCTTACTTCTTTCTTACTTCTTTCTAACTTCTTTTTTCTCCTTTCTTTCTTCTTTCTTTCTTCTTTCTTTCTTACTTCTTTCTTACTTCTTTCTTACTTCTTTCTCTCTTAATTCTTTCGTACTTCTTTCTTACTTCTTTCTTTCTTACTTCTTTCTTACTTCTTTCTAACTTCTTTCCTACTTCTTTCTTACTTCTTTCTTCTTTCTTTCTTACTTCTTTCTTACTTCTTTCTTACTTCTTTCTTACTTCTTTCTTTCTTCTTACTTTCTTCTTTCTTACTTTTTTCTTTCTTACTTCTTTCTTTCTTCGTTCATACTTTTTCTTACTTCTTTCTAACTTCTTTCTTACTTCTTTCTGACTTCTTTCTTACTTCTTTCTTCTTTCTTTCTTACTTCTTTCTTACTTCTTTCTTACTTCTTACTTTTTTCTTTCTTACTTCTTTCTTTCTTACTTCTTTCTTACTTCTTTCTTACTTCTTTCTTACTTCTTTCTTTCTTATTTCTTTCGTACTTCTTTCTTACTTCTTTCTTTCTTTCTTCTTTCTTACTTCTTTCTTATTTCTTTCTTACTTCTTTCCTACTTCTTTCTCACTTCTTTCTTTTTTCTTTCTTACTTCTTTCTTCTTTCTTTCTTACTTCTTTCTTACTTCTTTCTTACTTCTTTCTTACTTCTTTCTTACTTCAAACTTCTTTCTTTCTTCTTTCTTTCTTCTTTCTTTCTTACTTCTTTCTTACTTCTTCCGTACTTCTTTCTTTCTTAATTCTTTCGTACTTCTTTCATACTTCTTTCTTTCTTACTTCTTTCTTACTTCTTTCTTACTTCTTTCCTACTTCTTTCTTACTTCTTTCTTTTTTCTTTCTTACTTCTTTCTTCTTTCTTTCTTACTTCTTTCTTACTTATTTCTTACTTCTTTCTTACTTCTTTCTTACTTCTTTCCTACTTCTTTCTCACTTCTTTCTTTTTTCTTTCTTACTTCTTTCTTCTTTCTTTCTTACTTCTTTCTTCTTTCTTTCTTCTTTCTTACTTATTTCTTACTTCTTTCTTACTTCTTTCTTACTTCTTTCTGACTTCTTTCTTACTTCTTTCTTGTTTCTTTCTTACTTCTTTCTTACTTCTTTCTTACTTCTTTCTTACTTCTTTCTTACTTCTTTCTAACTTCTTTTTTCTCCTTTCTTTCTTCTTTCTTTCTTCTTTCTTTCTTACTTCTTTCTTACTTCTTTCTTTCTTAATTCTTTCGTACTTCTTTCTTTCTTCTTTCTTTCTTACTTCTTTCTTACTTCTTTCCTACTTCTTTCTTACTTCTTTCTTCTTTCTTTCTTACTTCTTTCTTACTTCTTTCTTACTTCTTTCTTACTTCTTTCTTTCTTCTTACTTTCTTCTTTCTTACTTCTTTCTTTCTTACTTCTTTCTTTCTTCTTTCTTACTTTTTCTTACTTCTTTCTAACTTCTTTCTTACATCTTTCTTACTTCTTTCTTACTTCTTTCTTACTTCTTTCTAACTTCTTTCTTTCTTCTTTCTTTCTTATTTTTTTCTTACTTCTTTCTTACTTCTTTCTTACTTCTTTCTTTCTTAATTCTTTCGTACTTCTTTCTTACTTCTTTCTTTCTTACTTCTTTCTTACTTCTTTCTTACTTCTTTCTTACTTCTTTCTTACTTCTTTCCTACTTCTTTCTTACTTCTTTCTACTTTCTTTCTTACTTCTTTCTTACTTCTTTCTTAATTCTTTCTTTCTTCTTTCTTACTTCTTTCTTCATTCTTTCTTACTTCTTTCTTACTTTTTTTATTTCTTTCTTACTTCTTTCTTACTTCTTTCTTACTTCTTTCTTACTTCTTTCTAACTTCTTTTTTCTCCTTTCTTTCTTCTTTCTTTCTTCTTACTTTCTTTCTTCTTTCTTACTTTTTTCTTCCTTCTTTCTTTCTTAATTCTTTCGTACTTCTTTCTTACTTCTTTCTTTCTTACTTCTTTCTTACTTCTTTCTAACTTCTTTCCTACTTCTTTCTTACTTCTTTCTTCTTTCTTTCTTACTTCTTTCTTACTTCTTTCTTACTTCTTTCTTACTTCTTTCTTTCTTACTTCTTTCTTTCTTCTTTCTTACTTTTTCTTACTTCTTTCTAACTTCTTTCTTAATTCTTTCTGACTTCTTTCTCACTTCTTTCTTCTTTCTTTCTTACTTCTTTCTTACTTCTTTCTTACTTCTTACTTTTTTCTTTCTTACTTCTTTCTTTCTTACTTCTTTCTTACTTCTTTCTTACTTCTTTCTTACTTCTTTCTTACTTCTTTCTTACTTCAAACTTCTTTCTTTCTTCTTTCTTTCTTCTTTCTTTCTTACTTCTTTCTTACTTCTTCCTTACTTCTTTCTTTCTTAATTCTTTCGTACTTCTTTCATACTTCTTTCTTTCTTACTTCTTTCTTACTTCTTTCTTACTTCTTTCCTACTTCTTTCTTACTTCTTTCTTTTTTCTTTCTTACTTCCTTCTTCTTTCTTTCTTACTTCTTTCTTACTTCTTTCTTACTTCATTCTTACTTCTATCTTACTTCTTTCTTACTTCTTTCTAACTTCTTTTTTCTCCTTTCTTTCTTCTTTCTTTCTTCTTTCTTTCTTACTTCTTTCTTACTTCTTTCTTACTTCTTTCTCTCTTAATTCTTTCGTACTTCTTTCTTACTTCTTTCTTTCTTACTTCTTTCTTACTTCTTTCTAACTTCTTTCCTACTTCTTTCTTACTTCTTTCTTCTTTCTTTCTTACTTCTTTCTTACTTCTTTCTTACTTCTTTCTTACTTCTTTCTTTCTTCTTACTTTCTTCTTTCTTACTTCTTTCTTTCTTACTTCTTTCTTTCTTCGTTCTTACTTTTTCTTACTTCTTTCTGACTTCTTTCTTACTTCTTTCTGACTTCTTTCTTATTTCTTTCTTCTTTCTTTCTTACTTCTTTCTTACTTCTTTCTTACTTCTTACTTTTTTCTTTCTTACTTCTTTCTTTCTTACTTCTTTCTTACTTCTTTCTTACTTCTTTCTAACTTCTTTCTTTCTTATTTCTTTCGTACTTCTTTCTTACTTCTTTCTTTCTTTCTTCTTTCTTACTTCTTTCTTATTTCTTTCTTACTTCTTTCCTACTTCTTTCTCACTTCTTTCTTTTTTCTTTCTTACTTCTTTCTTCTTTCTTTCTTACTTCTTTCTTACTTCTTTCTTACTTCTTTCTTACTTCTTTCTTACTTCAAACTTCTTTCTTTCTTCTTTCTTTCTTCTTTCTTTCTTACTTCTTTCTTACTTCTTCCTTACTTCTTTCTTTCTTAATTCTTTCGTACTTCTTTCATACTTCTTTCTTTCTTACTTCTTTCTTACTTCTTTCTTACTTCTTTCCTACTTCTTTCTTACTTCTTTCTTTTTTCTTTCTTACTTCTTTCTTCTTTCTTTCTTACTTCTTTCTTACTTATTTCTTACTTCTTTCTTACTTCTTTCTTACTTCTTTCCTACTTCTTTCTCACTTCTTTCTTTTTTCTTTCTTACTTCTTTCTTCTTTCTTTCTTACTTCTTTCTTACTTCTTTCTTTCTTCTTTCTTACTTATTTCTTACTTCTTTCTTACTTCTTTCTTACTTCTTTCTGACTTCTTTCTTACTTCTTTCTTGTTTCTTTCTTACTTCTTTCTTACTTCTTTCTTACTTCTTTCTTACTTCTTTCTTACTTCTTTCTAACTTCTTTTTTCTCCTTTCTTTCTTCTTTCTCTCTTCTTTCTTTCTTACTTCTTTCTTACTTCTTTCTTTCTTAATTCTTTCGTACTTCTTTCTTTCTTCTTTCTTTCTTACTTCTTTCTTACTTCTTTCCTACTTCTTTCTTACTTCTTTCTTCTTTCTTTCTTACTTCTTTCTTACTTCTTTCTTACTTCTTTCTTACTTCTTTCTTTCTTCTTACTTTCTTCTTTCTTACTTCTTTCTTTCTTACTTCTTTCTTTCTTCTTTCTTACTTTTTCTTACTTCTTTCTAACTTCTTTCTTACATCTTTCTTACTTCTTTCTTACTCCTTTCTTACTTCTTTCTAACTTCTTTCTTTCTTCTTTCTTTCTTCTTTCTTTCTTCTTTCTTACTTCTTTCTTACTTCTTTCTTTCTTACTTCTTTCTTTCTTCTTTCTTACTTCTTTCTTACTTCTTTCTTACTTCTTTCTTACTTCTTTCTAACTTCTTTCTTACTTCTTTCCTACTTCTTTCTTACTTCTTTCTACTTTCTTTCTTTCTTCTTTCTTACTTCTTTCTTTCTTTCTTCTTACTTTCTTCTTTCTTACTTCTTTCTTTCTTACTTTTTCTTTCTTCTTTCTTACTTTTTCTTACTTATTTCTAACTTCTGTCTTACTTCTTTCCTACTTCTTTCTTACTTCTTTCTTCTTTCATTCTTCCTTCTTTCTTACTTCTTTCTTACTTCTTTCTGACTTCTTTCTTTCTTCTTTCTTACTTCTTTCTTTCTTCTTTCTTACTTCTTTCTTTATTCTTTCTTACTTCTTTCTTACTTCTTTCTGACTTCTTTCTTACTTCTTTCTTCTTTCTTTCTTACTTCTTTCTTACTTCTTTCTTACTTCTTTCTTTTTTCTTTTTTTCTTTCTTACTTCTTTCTTTCTTACTTCTTTCTTACTTCTTTCTTATTTCTTTCTTACTTCTTTCTTACTACTTTCTTACTTTTAACTTCTTTTTTTTTCTTTCTTTCTTCTTTCTTTCTTCTTTTTTTCTTACTTCTTTCTTACTTCTTTCTTACTTCTTTCTTTCTTAATTCTTTCGTACTTCTTTCTTACTTCTTTCTTTCTTACTTCTTTCTTACTTCTTTCTTACTTCTTTCTTACTTCTTTCTTACTTCTTTCCTACTTCTTTCTTACTTCTTTCTACTTTCTTTCTTACTTCTTTCTTACTTCTTTCTTAATTCTTTCTTTCTTCGTTCTTACTTCTTTCTTCATTCTTTCTTACTTCTTTCTTACTTCTTTTTTACTTCTTTCTAACTTCATTCTTACTTCTTTCTTACTTCTTTCTTACTTCTTTCTAACTTCTTTTTTCTCCTTTCTTTCTTCTTTCTTTCTTCTTTCTTTCTTACTTCTTTCTTACTTTTTTCTCACTTCTTTCTTTCTTAATTCTTTCGTACTTCTTTCTTACTTCTTTCTTTCTTACTTCTTTCTTACTTCTTTCTAACTTCTTTCCTACTTCTTTCTTACTTCTTTCTTCTTTCTTTCTTACTTCTTTCTTACTTCTTTCTTACTTCTTTCTTTCTTAATTCTTTCTTTCTTCTTTCTTACTTTTTCTTACTTCTTTCTAACTTCTTTCTTAATTCTTTCTGACTTCTTTCTCACTTCTTTCTTCTTTCTTTCTTACTTCTTTCTTACTTCTTTCTTACTTCAAACTTCTTTCTTTCTTCTTTCTTTCTTCTTTCTTTCTTACTTCTTTCTTACTTCTTTCTTTCTTAATTCTTTCGTACTTCTTTCATACTTCTTTCTTTCTAACTTCTTTCTTACTTCTTTCTTACTTCTTTCCTACTTCTTTCTTACTTCTTTCTTTTTTCTTTCTTACTTCTTTCTTACTTCTTTCTTACTTCTTTCTTTCTTACTTCTTTCTTACTTCTTTCTTACTTCTTACTTTTTTCTTTCTTACTTCTTTCTTTCTTACTTCTTTCTTATTTCTTTCTTACTTTTTCTTACTTCTTTCTAACTTCTTTCTTAATTCTTTCTGAGTTCTTTCTCACTTCTTTCTTCTTTCTTTCTTACTTCTTTCTTACTTCTTTCTTACTTCTTACTTTTTTCTTTCTTAATTCTTTCTTTCTTACTTCTTTCTTACTTCTTTCTTTATTCTTTCTTACTTCTTTCTTACTTCTTTCTGACTTCTTTCTTACTTCTTTCTTCTTTCTTTCTTACTTCTTTCTTACTTCTTTCTTACTTCTTTCTTACTTCTTACTTTTTTCTTTCTTACTTCTTTCTTTCTTACTTCTTTCTTACTTCTTTCTTATTTCATTCTTACTTCTTTCTTACTACTTTCTTACTTCTAACTTCTTTTTTCTTCTTTCTTTCTTCTTTCTTTCTTCTTTTTTTCTTACTTCTTTCTTACTTCTTTCTTACTTCTTTCTTTCTTAATTCTTTCGTACTTCTTTCTTACTTCTTTCTTACTTCTTTCTTACTTCTTTCTTACTTCTTTCTTACTTCTTTCCTACTTCTTTCTTACTTCTTTCTACTTTCTTTCTTACTTCTTTCTTACTTCTTTCTTAATTCTTTCTTTCTTCTTTCTTACTTCTTTCTTCATTCTTTCTTACTTCTTTCTTACTTCTTTCTTAATTCTTTCTTACTTCATTCTTACTTCTTTCTTACTTCTTTCTTACTTCTTTCTAACTTCTTTTTTCTCCTTTCTTTCTTCTTTCTTTCTTCTTTCTTTCTTACTTCTTTCTTACTTCTTTCTTACTTCTTTCTTTCTTAATTCTTTCGTACTTCTTTCTTACTTCTTTCTTTCTTACTTCTTTCTTACTTCTTTCTAACTTCTTTCCTACTTCTTCCTTTCTTAATTCTTTCTTTCTTCTTTCTTTCTTTTTCTTACTTCTTTCTAACTTCTTTCTTAATTCTTTCTGACTTCTTTCTGACTTCTTTCTTCTTTCTTTCTTACTTCTTTCTTACTTCTTTCTTACTTCTTTCTTACTTCTTTCTTACTTCTTTCTTACTTCAAACTTCTTTTTTCTTCTTTCTTTCTTCTTTCTTTCTTCTTTCTTTCTTACTTCTTTCTTACTTCTTTCTTACTTCTTTCTTTCTTAATTCTTTCGTACTTCTTTCATACTTCTTTCTTTCTTACTTCTTTCTTACTTCTTTCTTACTTCTTTCTTTCTTCTTTCTTACTTCTTTCTTCTTTCTTACTTCTTTCTTCTTTTGTTTCTTACTTCTTTCTTACTTCTTTCTTACTTCTTTCTTACTTCATTCTTACTTCTATCTTACTTCTTTCTTACTTCTTTCTAACTTCTTTTTTCTACTTTCTTTCTTCTTTCTTTCTTCTTTCTTTCTTTCTTCTTTCTTACTTCTTTCTTACTTCTTTCTTTCTTAATTCTTTCGTACTTTTTTCTTACTTCTTTCTTTCTTACTTCTTTCTTACTTCTTTCTAACTTCTTTCCTACTTCTTTCTTACTTCTTTCTTCTTTCTTTCTTACTTCTTTCTTACTTCTTTCTTACTTCTTTCTTACTTCTTTCTTTCTTCTTACTTTCTTCTTTCTTACTTCTTTCTTTCTTACTTCTTTCTTTCTTCGTTCTTACTTTTTCTTACTTCTTTCTAACTTCTTTCTTACTTATTTCTGACTTCTTTCTTTCTTCTTTCTTCTTTCTTTCTTACTTCTTTCTTACTTCTTTCTTACTTCTTACTTTTTTCTTTCTTACTTCTTTCTTTCTTCTTACTTTCTTCTTTCTTACTTCTTTGTTTCTTACTTCTTTCTTTCTTCGTTCTTACTTCAAACTTCTTTTTTCTTCTTTCTTTCTTCTTTCTTTCTTCTTTCTTTCTTACTTCTTTCTTACTTCTTTCTTTCTTAATTCTTTCGTACTTCTTTCTTACTTCTTTCTTTCTTACTTCTTTCTTACTTCTTTCTTAGTTTTTCTTACTTCTTTCTTACTTCTTTCCTAATTCTTTCTTACTTCTTTCTTTTTTCTTTCTTACTTCTTTCTTCTTTCTTTCTTACTTCTTTCGTACTTCTTTCTTACTTCTTTCTTTCTTCTTACTTTCTTCTTTCTTACTTCTTTCTTTCTTACTTCTTTCTTTCTTCGTTCTTACTTTTTCTTACTTCTTTCTAACTTCTTTCTTACTTCTTTCTGACTTCTTTCTTTCTTCTTTCTTCTTTCTTTCTTACTTCTTTCTTACTTCTTTCTTACTTCAAACTTCTTTTTTCTTCTTTCTTTCTTCTTTCTTTCTTCTTTCTTTCTTACTTCTTTCTTACTTCTTTCTTACTTCTTTCTTACTTCTTTCCTACTTCTTTCTCACTTCTTTCTTTTTTCTTTCTTACTTCTTTCTTCTTTCTTTCTTACTTCTTTCTTACTTCTTTCTTACTTCTTTCTTTCTTAATTCTTTCGTACTTCTTTCTTACTTCTTTCTTTCTTACTTCTTTCTTACTTCTCTCCTACTTCTTTCTTACTTCTTTCTTCTTTCTTTCTTACTTCTTTCTTACTTCTTTCTTACTTCTTTCTTACTTCTTTCTTTCTTCTTACTTTCTTCTTTCTTACTTCTTTCTTTCTTACTTCTTTCTTTCTTCTTTCTTACTTTTTCTTACTTCTTTCTAACTTCTTTCTTTCTTCTTTCTTTCTTCTTTCTTTCTTCTTTTTTTCTTCTTTCTTACTTCTTTCTTTCTTACTTCTTTCTTACTTCTTTCTTACTTCTCTCTTACTTCTTTCTTACTTCTTTCTTACTTCTTTCTAACTTCTTTCTTTCTTCTTTCTTTCTTCTTTCTTTCTTCTTTCTTTCTTCTTTCTTACTTCTTTCTTTCTTACTTCTTTCTTACTTCTTTCTTACTTCTTTCTTACTTCTTTCTTACTTCTTTCTAACTTCTTTCTTAATTCTTTCCTACTTCTTTCTTACTTCTTTCTACTTTCTTTCTTTCTTCTTTCTTACTTCTTTCTTTCTCTCTTCTTACTTTCTTCTTTCTTACTTCTTTCTTTCTTACTTCTTTCTTTCTTCTTTCTTCTTTCTTTCTTCTTTCTTACTTCTTTCTTTATACTTTCTTACTTCTTTCTTACTTCTTTCTGACTTCTTTCTTACTTCTTTCTTCTTTCTTTCTTACTTCTTTCTTACTTCTTTCTTACTTCTTTCTTACTTCTTACTTTTTTCTTTCTTACTTCTTTCTTTCTTACTTCTTTCTTACTTCTTTCTTATTTCTTTCTTACTTCTTTCTTACTACTTTCTTACTTCTAACTTCTTTTATCTTCTTTCTTTCTTCTTTCTTTCTTCTTTTTTTCTTACTTCTTTCTTACTTCTTTCTTACTTCTTTCTTTCCTCTTTCTGACTTCTTTCTTACTTCTATCTTCTTTCTTACTTCTTTCTTACTTCTTTCTTACTTCTTTCTTCTTTCTTTCTTACTTCTTTCTTACTTCTTTCTTACTTCTTTCTTACTTCTTTCCTACTTCTTTCTTACTTCTTTCTACTTTCTTTCTTACTTCTTTCTTACTTCTTTCTTAATTCTTTCTTTCTTCTTTCTTACTTCTTTCTTCATTCTTTCTTACTTCTCTCTTACTTCTTTTTTACTTCTTTCTTACTTCATTCTTACTTCTTTCTTACTTCTTTCTTACTTCTTTCTAACTTCTTTTTTCTCCTTTCTTTCTTCTTTCTTTCTTCTTTCTTTCTTACTTCTTTCTTACTTCTTTCTTACTTCTTTCTTTCTTAATTCTTTCATACTTCTTTCTTACTTCTTTCTTTCTTACTTCTTTCTTACTTCTTTCTAACTTCTTTCCTACTTCTTTCTAACTTCTTTCATACTTCTTTCTTACTTCTTTCTTTCTTACTTCTTTCTTACTTCTTTCTTACTTCTTTCTTTCTTACTTCTTTCTTACTTCTTTCTTATTTCTTTCTTACTTCTTTCTTACTTCTTTCTTACTTCTAACTTCTTTTTTCTTCTTTCTTTCTTCTTTCTTTCTTCTTTTTTTCTTACTTCTTTCTTACTTCTTTCTTACTTCTTTCTTTCTTAATTCTTTCGTACTTCTTTATTACTTCTTTTTTCTTACTTCTTTCTTACTTCTTTCTTACTTCTTTCTTACTTCTTTCTTACTTCTTTCCTACTTCTTTCTTACTTCTTTCTACTTTCTTTCTTACTTCTTTCTTACTTCTTTCTTTCTTCTTTCTTTCTTCTTTCTTACTTCTTTCTTCATTCTTTCTTACTTCTTTCTTACTTCTTTCTTACTTCTTTCTTACTTCATTCTTACTTCTTTCTTACTTCTTATTACTTGTTTCTAACTTCTTTTTTCTCCTTTCTTTCTTCTTTCTTTCTTCTTTCTTTCTTACTTCTTTCTTACTTCTTTCTTACTTCTTTCTTTCTTAATTCTTTCGTACTTCTTTCTTACTTCTTTCTTTCTTACTTGTTTCTTACTTCTTTCTAACTTCTTTCCTACTTCTTTCTTACTACTTTCTTCTTTCTTTCTTACTTCTTTCTTACTTCTTTCTTACTTCTTTCTTACTCCTTTCTTTCTTCTTAATTTTTTCTTTCTTACTTCTTTCTTTCTTACTTCTTTCTTTCTTCTTACTTTCTTCTTTCTTACTTCTTTCTTTCTTACTTCTTTCTTTCTTCTTTCTTACTTTTTCTTACTTCTTTCTAACTTCTTTCTTTCTTCTTTCTTTCTTCTTTCTTTCTTCTTTCTTTCTTCTTTCTTACTTCTTTCTTTCTTACTTCTTTCTTACTTCTTTCTTACTTCTTTCTTACTTCTTTCTTACTTCTTTCTTACTTCTTTCTAACTTCTTTCTTTCTTCTTTCTTTCTTCTTTCTTTCTTCTTTCTTTCTTCTTTCTTACTTCTTTCTTTCTTACTTCTTTCTTACTTCTTTCTTACTTCTTTCTTACTTCTTTCTTACTTCTTTCTAACTTCTTTCTTAATTCTTTCCTACTTCTTTCTTACTTCTTTCTACTTTCTTTCTTTCTTCTTTCTTACTTCTTTCTTTCTCTCTTCTTACTTTCTTCTTTCTTACTTCTTTCTTTCTTACTTCTTTCTTTCTTTTTCTTCTTTCTTTCTTCTTTCTTACTTCTTTCTTTATACTTTCTTACTTCTTTCTTACTTCTTTCTGACTTCTTTCTTACTTCTTTCTTCTTTCTTTCTTACTTCTTTCTTACTTCTTTCTTACTTCTTTCTTACTTCTTACTTTTTTCTTTCTTACTTCTTTCTTTCTTACTTCTTTCTTACTTCTTTCTTATTTCTTTCTTACTTCTTTCTTACTACTTTCTTACTTCTAACTTCTTTTATCTTCTTTCTTTCTTCTTTCTTTCTTCTTTTTTTCTTACTTCTTTCTTACTTCTTTCTTACTTCTTTCTTTCCTCTTTCTGACTTCTTTCTTACTTCTATCTTCTTTCTTACTTCTTTCTTACTTCTTTCTTACTTCTTTCTTCTTTCTTTCTTACTTCTTTCTTACTTCTTTCTTACTTCTTTCTTACTTCTTTCCTACTTCTTTCTTACTTCTTTCTACTTTCTTTCTTACTTCTTTCTTACTTCTTTCTTAATTCTTTCTTTCTTCTTTCTTACTTCTTTCTTCATTCTTTCTTACTTCTCTCTTACTTCTTTTTTACTTCTTTCTTACTTCATTCTTACTTCTTTCTTACTTCTTTCTTACTTCTTTCTAACTTCTTTTTTCTCCTTTCTTTCTTCTTTCTTTCTTCTTTCTTTCTTACTTCTTTCTTACTTCTTTCTTACTTCTTTCTTTCTTAATTCTTTCATACTTCTTTCTTACTTCTTTCTTTCTTACTTCTTTCTTACTTCTTTCTAACTTCTTTCCTACTTCTTTCTAACTTCTTTCATACTTCTTTCTTACTTCTTTCTTTCTTACTTCTTTCTTACTTCTTTCTTACTTCTTTCTTTCTTACTTCTTTCTTACTTCTTTCTTATTTCTTTCTTACTTCTTTCTTACTTCTTTCTTACTTCTAACTTCTTTTTTCTTCTTTCTTTCTTCTTTCTTTCTTCTTTTTTTCTTACTTCTTTCTTACTTCTTTCTTACTTCTTTCTTTCTTAATTCTTTCGTACTTCTTTATTACTTCTTTTTTCTTACTTCTTTCTTACTTCTTTCTTACTTCTTTCTTACTTCTTTCTTACTTCTTTCCTACTTCTTTCTTACTTCTTTCTACTTTCTTTCTTACTTCTTTCTTACTTCTTTCTTTCTTCTTTCTTTCTTCTTTCTTACTTCTTTCTTCATTCTTTCTTACTTCTTTCTTACTTCTTTCTTACTTCTTTCTTACTTCTTTCTTTCTTAATTCTTTCGTACTTCTTTCTTACTTCTTTCTTTCTTACTTGTTTCTTACTTCTTTCTAACTTCTTTCCTACTTCTTTCTTACTACTTTCTTCTTTCTTTCTTACTTCTTTCTTACTTCTTTCTTACTTCTTTCTTACTCCTTTCTTTCTTCTTAATTTTTTCTTTCTTACTTCTTTCTTTCTTACTTCTTTCTTTCTTCTTACTTTCTTCTTTCTTACTTCTTTCTTTCTTACTTCTTTCTTTCTTCTTTCTTACTTTTTCTTACTTCTTTCTAACTTCTTTCTTTCTTCTTTCTTTCTTCTTTCTTTCTTCTTTCTTTCTTCTTTCTTACTTCTTTCTTTCTTACTTCTTTCTTACTTCTTTCTTACTTCTTTCTTACTTCTTTCTTACTTCTTTCTTACTTCTTTCTAACTTCTTTCTTTCTTCTTTCTTTCTTCTTTCTTTCTTCTTTCTTTCTTCTTTCTTACTTCTTTCTTTCTTACTTCTTTCTTACTTCTTTCTTACTTCTTTCTTACTTCTTTCTTACTTCTTTCTAACTTCTTTCTTAATTCTTTCCTACTTCTTTCTTACTTCTTTCTACTTTCTTTCTTTCTTCTTTCTTACTTCTTTCTTTCTCTCTTCTTACTTTCTTCTTTCTTACTTCTTTCTTTCTTACTTCTTTCTTTCTTTTTCTTCTTTCTTTCTTCTTTCTTACTTCTTTCTTTATACTTTCTTACTTCTTTCTTACTTCTTTCTGACTTCTTTCTTACTTCTTTCTTCTTTCTTTCTTACTTCTTTCTTACTTCTTTCTTACTTCTTTCTTACTTCTTACTTTTTTCTTTCTTACTTCTTTCTTTCTTACTTCTTTCTTACTTCTTTCTTATTTCTTTCTTACTTCTTTCTTACTACTTTCTTACTTCTAACTTCTTTTATCTTCTTTCTTTCTTCTTTCTTTCTTCTTTTTTTCTTACTTCTTTCTTACTTCTTTCTTACTTCTTTCTTTCCTCTTTCTGACTTCTTTCTTACTTCTATCTTCTTTCTTACTTCTTTCTTACTTCTTTCTTACTTCTTTCTTACTTCTTTCTTCTTTCTTTCTTACTTCTTTCTTACTTCTTTCTTACTTCTTTCTTACTTCTTTCCTACTTCTTTCTTACTTCTTTCTACTTTCTTTCTTACTTCTTTCTTACTTCTTTCTTAATTCTTTCTTTCTTCTTTCTTACTTCTTTCTTCATTCTTTCTTACTTCTCTCTTACTTCTTTTTTACTTCTTTCTTACTTCATTCTTACTTCTTTCTTACTTCTTTCTTACTTCTTTCTAACTTCTTTTTTCTCCTTTCTTTCTTCTTTCTTTCTTCTTTCTTTCTTACTTCTTTCTTACTTCTTTCTTACTTCTTTCTTTCTTAATTCTTTCATACTTCTTTCTTACTTCTTTCTTTCTTACTTCTTTCTTACTTCTTTCTAACTTCTTTCCTACTTCTTTCTAACTTCTTTCATACTTCTTTCTTACTTCTTTCTTTCTTACTTCTTTCTTACTTCTTTCTTACTTCTTTCTTTCTTACTTCTTTCTTACTTCTTTCTTATTTCTTTCTTACTTCTTTCTTACTTCTTTCTTACTTCTAACTTCTTTTTTCTTCTTTCTTTCTTCTTTCTTTCTTCTTTTTTTCTTACTTCTTTCTTACTTCTTTCTTACTTCTTTCTTTCTTAATTCTTTCGTACTTCTTTATTACTTCTTTTTTCTTACTTCTTTCTTACTTCTTTCTTACTTCTTTCTTACTTCTTTCTTACTTCTTTCCTACTTCTTTCTTACTTCTTTCTACTTTCTTTCTTACTTCTTTCTTACTTCTTTCTTTCTTCTTTCTTTCTTCTTTCTTACTTCTTTCTTCATTCTTTCTTACTTCTTTCTTACTTCTTTCTTACTTCTTTCTTACTTCATTCTTACTTCTTTCTTACTTCTTATTACTTCTTTCTAACTTCTTTTTTCTCCTTTCTTTCTTCTTTCTTTCTTCTTTCTTTCTTACTTCTTTCTTACTTCTTTCTTACTTCTTTCTTTCTTAATTCTTTCGTACTTCTTTCTTACTTCTTTCTTTCTTACTTGTTTCTTACTTCTTTCTAACTTCTTTCCTACTTCTTTCTTACTACTTTCTTCTTTCTTTCTTACTTCTTTCTTACTTCTTTCTTACTTCTTTCTTACTCCTTTCTTTCTTCTTAATTTTTTCTTTCTTACTTCTTTCTTTCTTACTTCTTTCTTTCTTCTTTCTTACTTTTTCTTACTTCTTTCTAACTTCTTTCTTAATTCTTTCTGACTTCTTTCTTACTTCTTTCTTCTTTCTTTCTTACTTCTTTCTTACTTCTTTCTTACTTCTTACTTCTTTCTTTCTTACTTCTTTCTTTCTTACTTCTTTCTTACTTCTTTCTTCTTTCTTTCTTACTTCTTTCTTACTTCTTTCTTACTTCTTTCTTACTTCTTACTTTTTTCTTTCTTACTTCTTTCTTTCTTACTTCTTTCTTACTTCTTTCTTACTTCTTTCTTACTTCTTTCTTTCTTAATTCTTTCGTACTTCTTTCATACTTCTTTCTTTCTTACTTCTTTCTTACTTCTTTCTTACTTCTTTCCTACTTCTTTCTTACTTCTTTCTTTTTTCTTTCTTACTTCTTTCTTCTTTTGTTTCTTACTTCTTTCTTACTTCTTTGTACTTCTTTCTTACTTCATTCTTACTTCTATCTTACTTCTTTCTTACTTCTTTCTAACTTCTTTTTTCTCCTTTCTTTCTTCTTTCTTTCTTCTTTCTTTCTTACTTCTTACTTACTTCTTTCTTACTTCTTTCTTTCTTAATTCTTTCGTACTTCTTTCTTACTTCTTTCTTTCTTACTTCTTTCTTACTTCTTTCTAACTTCTTTCCTACTTCTTTCTTACTTCTTTCTTCTTTCTTTCTTACTTCTTTCTTACTTCTTTCTTACTTCTTTCTTACTTCTTTCTTTCTTCTTACTTTCTTCTTTCTTACTTCTTTCTTTCTTACTTCTTTCTTTCTTCGTTCTTACTTTTTCTTACTTCTTTCTAACTTCTTTCTTACTTCTTTCTGACTTCTTTCTTACTTCTTTCTTCTTTCTTTCTTACTTCTTTCTTACTTCTTTCTTACTTCTTACTTTTTTCTTTCTTACTTCTTTCTTTCTTACTTCTTTCTTACTTCTTTCTTACTTCTTTCTTACTTCAAACTTCTTTTTTCTTCGTTCTTTCTTCTTTCTTTCTTCTCTCTTTCTTACTTCTTTCTTACTTCTTTCTTACTTCTTTCTTTCTTAATTCTTTCGTACTTCTTTCTTACTTCTTTCTTTCTTACTTCTTTCTTACTTCTTTCTTACTTCTTTCTTACTTCTTTCTTACTTCTTTCCTACTTCTTTCTCACTTCTTTCTTTTTTCTTTCTTACTTCTTTCTTCTTTCTTACTTACTTCTTTCTTACTTCTTTCCTACTTCTTTCTTACTTCTTTCTTCTTTCTTTCTTACTTCTTTCTTACTTCTTTCTTACTTCTTTCTTACTTCTTTCTTTCTTCTTACATTCTTCTTTCTTACTTCTTTCTTTCTTACTTCTTTCTTTCTTCTTTCTTACTTTTTCTTACTTCTTTCTAACTTCTTTCTTACATCTTTCTTACTTCTTTCTTACTTCTTTCTTACTTCTTTCTAACTTGTTTCTTTCTTCTTTCTTTCTTCTTTCTTTCTTCTTTCTTTCTTCTTTCTTACTTCTTTCTTTCTTACTTCTTTCTTACTTCTTTCTTACTTCTTTCTTACTTCTTTCTTACTTCTTTCTTACTTCTTTCTAACTTCTTTCTTACTTCTTTCCTACTTCTTTCTTACTTCTTTCTACTTTCTTTCTTTCTTCTTTCTTACTTCTTTCTTTCTTTCTTCTTACTTTCTTCTTTCTTACTTCTTTCTTTCTTACTTCTTTCTTTCTTACTTCTTTCTTTCTTCTTTCTTACTTCTTCTTACTTATTTCTAACTTCTTTCTTACTTCTTTCCTACTTCTTTCTTACTTCTTTCTTCTTTCATTCTTCCTTCTTTCTTACTTCTTTCTTACTTCTTTCTAACTTCTTTCTTTCTTCTTTCTTACTTCTTCCTTTCTTCTTTCTTACTTCTTTCTTTATTCTTTCTTACTTCTTTCTTACTTCTTTCTGACTTCTTTCTTACTTCTTTCTTCTCTCTTTCTTACTTCTTTCTTACTTCTTTCTTACTTCTTACTTTTTTCTATATTACTTCTATCTTTCTTACTTCTTTCTTACTTCTTTCTTATTTCTTTCTTACTTCTTTCTTACTACTTTCTTACTTCTAACTTCTTTTTTCTTCTTTCTTTCTTCTTTCTTTCTTCTTTTTTTCTTACTTCTTTCTTACTTCTTTCTTACTTCTTTCTTTCTTAATTCTTTCGTACTTCTTTCTTACTTCTTTCTTACTTCTTTCTTTCCTCTTTCTGACTTCTTTCTTACTTCTATCTTCTTTCTTACTTCTTTCTTTCTTCTTTCTTACTTCTTTCTTACTTCTTTCTTCCTTCTTTCTTACTTCTTTCTTGCTTCTTTCTTACTTCTTTCTTACTTCTTTCCTACTTCTTTCTTACTTCTTTCTACTTTCTTTCTTACTTCTTTCTTACTTCTTTCTTAATTCTTTCTTTCTTCTTTCTTACTTCTTTCTTCATTCTTTCTTACTTCTTTCTTACTTCTTTTTTACTTCTTTCTTACTTCATTCTTACTTCTTTCTTACTTCTTTCTTGCTTCTTTCTAACTTCTTTCTTTCTTAATTCTTTCGTACTTCTTTCTTACTTCTTTCCTTCTTACTTCTTTCTTACTTCTTTCTTACTTCTTTCTTTCTTACTTCTTTCTTTCTTCTTTCTTACTTTTTCTTACTTCTTTCTAACTTCTTTCTTAATTCTTTCTGACTTCTTTCTTACTTCTTTCTTCTTTCTTTCTTACTTCTTTCTTACTTCTTTCTTACTTCTTACTTCTTTCTTTCTTACTTCTTTCTTTCTTACTTCTTTCTTACTTCTTTCTTACTTCTTTCTTACTTCTTTCTTACTTCTTTCTTACTTCAAACTTCTTTTTTCTTCTTTCTTTCTTCTTTCTTTCTTCTTTCTTTCTTACTTCTTTCTTACTTCTTTCTTACTTCTTTCTTTCTTAATTCTTTCGTACTTCTTTCTTACTTCTTTCTTCTTTCTTTCTTACTTCTTTCTTACTTCTTTCTTACTTCTTTCCTACTTCTTTCTTACTTCTTTCTTTTTTCTTTCTTACTTCTTTCTTCTTTCTTTCTTACTTCTTTCTTACTTCTTTCTTACTTCTTTCTTTCTTCTTTCTTACTTCTTTCTTACTTCTTTCTTACTTCTTTCTTACTTCTTTCTTACTTCTTTCTTACTTCTTTCTTCTTTCTTTCTTACTTCTTTCTTACTTCTTTCTTACTTCTTTCTTACTTCTTTCTTACTTCTTTCTTACTTCTTTCTAACTTCTTTCTAATTTCTTTTTTCTCCTTTCTTTCTTCTTTCTTTCTTCTTTCTTTCTTACTTCTTTCTTACTTCTTTCTTACTTCTTTCTTTCTTAATTCTTTCGTACTTCTTTCTTACTTCTTTCTTCTTTCTTTCTTACTTCTTTCTTACTTCTTTCTTACTTCTTTCTTACTTCTTTCTTTGTTCGTACTTTCTTTTTTCTTACTTCTTTCTTTCTTACTTCTTTCTTTCTTCTTTCTTACTTTTTCTTACTTCTTTCTAACTTCTTTCTTACATCTTTCTTACTTCTTTCTTACTTCTTTCTTACTTCTTTCTAACTTCTTTCTTTCTTCTTTCTTTCTTCTTTCTTTCTTCTTTCTTTCTTCTTTCTTACTTCTTTCTTTCTTACTTCTTTCTTTCTTCTTTCTTACTTCTTTCTTACTTCTTTCTTACTTCTTTCTTACTTCTTTCTAACTTCTTTTTTCTCCTTTCTTTCTTCTTTCTTTCTTCTTTCTTTCTTACTTCTTTCTTACTTCTTTCTTAGTTCTTTCTTACTTCTTTCTTACTTCTTTCTAACTTCTTTCTTACTTCTTTCTTACTTCTTTCTTACTTCTTTCTAACTTCTTTCTTTCTTCTTTCTTTCTTCTTTCTTTCTTCTTTCTTACTCCTTTCTTTCTTACTTCTTTCTTACTTCTTTCTTACTACTTTCTTACTTATTTCTTACTTCTTTCTTACTTCTTTCTTACTTCTTACTTTTTTCTTTCTTACTTCTTTCTTTCTTACTTCTTTCTTACTTCTTTCTTTCTTCTTTCTTTCTTCTTTCTTACTTCTTTCTTCTTTCTTTCTTACTTCTTTCTTACTTCTTTCTAACTTCTTTCTTACATCTTTCTTACTTCTTTCTTACTTCTTTCTTACTTCTTTCTAACTTCTTTTTTCTCCTTTCTTTCTTCTTTCTTTCTTCTTTCTTTCTTACTTCTTTCTTACTTCTTTCTTACTTCTTTCTTACTTCTTTCTTTCTTAATTCTTTCGTACTTCTTTCTTACTTCTTTCTTTCTTACTTCTTTCTTACTTCTTTCTAACTTCTTTCCTACTTCTTTCATACTACTTTCTTCTTTCTTTCTTACTTCTTTCTTACTTCTTTCTTACTTCTTTCTTACTCCTTTCTTTCTTCTTAATTTCTTCTTTCTTACTTCTTTCTTTCTTACTTCTTTCTTTCTTCTTTCTTACTTTTTCTTACTTCTTTCTAACTTCTTTCTTAATTCTTTCTGACTTCTTTCTTACTTCTTTCTTCTTTCTTTCTTACTTCTTTCTTACTTCTTTCTTACTTCTTACTTCTTTCTTTCTTACTTCTTTCTTTCTTACTTCTTTCTTACTTCTTTCTTACTTCTTTCTTACTTCTTTCTTACTTCTTTCTTACTTCAAACTTCTTTTTTCTTCTTTCTTTCTTCTTTCTTTCTTCTTTCTTTCTTACTTCTTTCTTACTTCTTTCTTACTTCTTTCTTTCTTAATTCTTTCGTACTTCTTTCTTACTTCTTTCTTCTTTCTTTCTTACTTCTTTCTTACTTCTTTCTTACTTCTTTCTTACTTCAAACTTCTTTTTTCTTCTTTCTTTCTTCTTTCTTTCTTCTTTCTTTCTTACTTCTTTCTTACTTCTTTCTTTCTTAATTCTTTCGTACTTCTTTCATACTTCTTTCTTTCTTACTTCTTTCTTACTTCTTTCTTACTTCTTTCTTACTTCAAACTTCTTTTTTCTTCTTTCTTTCTTCTTTCCTTCTTCTTTCTTTCTTACTTCTTTCTTACTTCTTTCTTTCTTAATTATTTCGTACTTCTTTCATACTTCTTTCTTTCTTACTTCTTTCTTACTTCTTTCTTACTTCTTTCCTACTTCTTTCTTACTTCTTTCTTTTTTCTTTCTTACTTCTTTCTTCTTTCTTTCTTACTTCTTTCTTCTTTCTTTCTTATTTCTTTCTTACTTCTTTCTTACTTCTTTCTTTCTTCTTTCTTACTTCTTTCTTACTTCTTTCTTACTTCTTTCTTACTTCTTTCTTACTTCTTTCTTCTTTCTTTCTTACTTCTTTCTTACTTCTTTCTTACTTCTTTCTTACTTCTTTCTTACTTCTTTCTTACTTCTTTCTAACTTCTTTCTAATTTCTTTTTTCTCCTTTCTTTCTTCTTTCTTTCTTCTTTCTTTCTTACTTCTTTCTTACTTCTTTCTTTCTTAATTCTTTCGTACTTCTTTCTTACTTCTTTCTTTCTTACTTCTTTCTTACTTCTTTCTTACTTCTTTCCTACTTCTTTCTTACTTCTTTCTTCTTTCTTTCTTACTTCTTTCTTACTTCTTTCTTACTTCTTTCTTACTTCTTTCTTTGTTCGTACTTTCTTTTTTCTTACTTCTTTCTTTCTTACTTCTTTCTTTCTTCTTTCTTACTTTTTCTTACTTCTTTCTTACTTCTTTCTTACATCTTTCTTACTTCTTTCTTACTTCTTTCTTACTTCTTTCTAACTTCTTTCTTTCTTCTTTCTTTCTTCTTTCTTTCTTCTTTCTTTCTTCTTTCTTACTTCTTTCTTTCTTACTTCTTTCTTTCTTCTTTCTTACTTCTTTCTTACTTCTTTCTTACTTCTTTCTTACTTCTTTCTAACTTCTTTTTTCTCCTTTCTTTCTTCTTTCTTTCTTCTTTCTTTCTTACTTCTTTCTTACTTCTTTCTTAGTTCTTTCTTACTTCTTTCTTACTTCTTTCTAACTTCTTTCTTACTTCTTTCTTACTTCTTTCTTACTTCTTTCTAACTTCTTTCTTTCTTCTTTCTTTCTTCTTACTTTCTTCTTTCTTACTCCTTTCTTTCTTACTTCTTTCTTACTTCTTTCTTACTACTTTCTTACTTCTTTCTTACTTCTTTCTTTCTTACTTCTTTCTTACTTCTTTCTTATTTCTTTCTTACTTCTTTCTTACTTCTTTCTTACTTCTAACTTCTTTTTTCTTCTTTCTTTCTTCTTTCTTTCTTCTTTTTTTCTTACTTCTTTCTTACTTCTTTCTTACTTCTTTCTTTCTTAATTCTTTCGTACTTCTTTCTTACTTCTTTTTTCTTACTTCTTTCTTACTTCTTTCTTACTTCTTTCTTACTTCTTTCTTACTTCTTTCTTACTTCTTTCCTACTTCTTTCTTACTTCTTTCTACTTTCTTTCTTACTTCTTTCTTACTTCTTTCTTTCTTCTTTCTTTCTTCTTTCTTACTTCTTTCTTCTTTCTTTCTTACTTCTTTCTTACTTCTTTCTTACTTCTTTCTTACTTCATTCTTACTTCTTTCTTACTTCTTTCTTACTTCTTTCTAACTTCTTTTTTCTCCTTTCTTTCTTCTTTCTTTCTTCTTTCTTTCTTACTTCTTTCTTACTTCTTTCTTACTTCTTTCTTACTTCTTTCTTTCTTAATTCTTTCGTACTTCTTTCTTACTTCTTTCTTTCTTACTTCTTTCTTACTTCTTTCTAACTTCATTCCTACTTCTTTCTTACTACTTTCTTCTTTCTTTCTTACTTCTTTCTTACTTCTTTCTTACTTCTTTCTTACTCCTTTCTTTCTTCTTAATTTCTTCTTTCTTACTTCTTTCTTTCTTACTTCTTTCTTTCTTATTTCTTACTTTTTCTTACTTCTTTCTAACTTCTTTCTTAATTCTTTCTGACTTCTTTCTTACTTCTTTCTTCTTTCTTTCTTACTTCTTTCTTACTTCTTTCTTACTTCTTACTTTTTTCTTTCTTACTTCTTTCTTTCTTACTTCTTTCTTACTTCTTTCTTACTTCTTTCTTACTTCTTTCCTACTTCTTTCTCACTTCTTTCTTTTTTCTTTCTTACTTTTTTCTTCTTTCTTTCTTACTTCTTTCTTACTTCTTTCCTACTTCTTTCTTACTTCTTTCTTCTTTCTTTCTTACTTCTTTCTTACTTCTTTCTTACTTCTTTCTTACTTCTTTCTTTCTTCTTACATTCTTCTTTCTTACTTCTTTCTTTCTTACTTCTTTCTTTCTTCTTTCTTACTTTTTCTTACTTCTTTCTAACTTCTTTCTTACATCTTTCTTACTTCTTTCTTACTTCTTTCTTACTTCTTTCTAACTTCTTTCTTTCTTCTTTCTTTCTTCTTTCTTTCTTCTTTCTTACTTCTTTCTTTCTTACTTCTTTCTTACTTCTTTCTTACTTCTTTCTTACTTCTTTCTTACTTCTTTCTTACTTCTTTCTAACTTCTTTCTCACTTCTTTCCTACTTCTTTCTTACTTCTTTCTACTTTCTTTCTTTCTTCTTTCTTACTTCTTTCTTTCTTTCTTCTTACTTTCTTCTTTCTTACTTCTTTCTTTCTTACTTCTTTCTTTCTTACTTCTTTCTTTCTTCTTTCTTACTTCTTCTTACTTATTTCTAACTTCTTTCTTACTTCTTTCCTACTTCTTTCTTACTTCTTTCTTCTTTAATTCTTCCTTCTTTCTTACTTCTTTCTTACTTCTTTCTTACTTCTTTCTTTCTTCTTTCTTACTTCTTCCTTTCTTCTTTCTTACTTCTTTCTTTATTCTTTCTTACTTCTTTCTTACTTCTTTCTGACTTCTTTCTTACTTCTTTCTTCTCTCTTTCTTACTTCTTTCTTACTTCTTTCTTACTTCTTACTTTTTTCTATCTTACTTCTTTCTTTCTTACTTCTTTCTTACTTCTTTCTTATTTCTTTCTTACTTCTTTCTTACTACTTTCTTACTTCTAACTTCTTTTTTCTTCTTTCTTTCTTCTTTCTTTCTTCTTTTTTTCTTACTTCTTTCTTACTTCTTTCTTACTTCTTTCTTTCTTAATTCTTTCGTACTTCTTTCTTACTTCTTTCTTACTGCTTTCTTTCCTCTTTCTGACTTCTTTCTTACTACTTTCTTCTTTCTTTCTTACTTCTTTCTTACTTCTTTCTTACTTCTTTCTTACTTTTCTTACTTCTTTCTTACTTCATTCTTACTTCTTTCTTACTTCTTTCTTACTTCTTTCCTACTTCTTTCTTACTTCTTTCTACTTTCTTTCTTACTTCTTTCTTACTTCATTCTTACTTCTTTCTTACTTCTTTCTTGCTTCTTTCTAACTTCTTTCTTTCTTAATTCTTTCGTACTTCTTTCTTACTTCTTTCCTTCTAACTTCTTTCTTACTTCTTTCTTACTTCTTTCTTTCTTACTTCTTTCTTTCTTCTTTCTTACTTTTTCTTACTTCTTTCTAACTTCTTTCTTAATTCTTTCTGACTTCTTTCTTACTTCTTTCTTCTTTCTTTCTTACTTCTTTCTTACTTCTTTCTTACTTCTTACTTCTTTCTTTCTTACTTCTTTCTTTCTTACTTCTTTCTTACTTCTTTCTTACTTCTTTCTTACTTCTTTCTTACTTCTTTCTTACTTCAAACTTCTTTTTTCTTCTTTCTTTCTTCTTTCTTTCTTCTTTCTTTCTTACTTCTTTCTTACTTCTTTCTTACTTCTTTCTTTCTTAATTCTTTCGTACTTCTTTCTTACTTCTTTCTTCTTTCTTTCTTACTTCTTTCTTACTTCTTTCTAACTTCTTTCTTACTTCAAACTTCTTTTTTCTTCTTTCTTTCTTCTTTCCTTCTTCTTTCTTTCTTACTTCTTTCTTACTTCTTTCTTTCTTAATTCTTTCGTACTTCTTTCATACTTCTTTCTTTCTTACTTCTTTCCTACTTCTTTCTTACTTCTTTCCTACTTCTTTCTTACTTCTTTCTTTTTTCTTTCTTACTTCTTTCTTCTTTCTTTCTTACTTCTTTCTTACTTCTTTCTTACTTCTTTCTTTCTTCTTTCTTACTTCTTTCTTACTTCTTTCTTACTTCTTTCTTACTTCTTTCTTACTTCTTTCTTACTTCTTTCTTCTTTCTTTCTTACTTCTTTCTTACTTCTTTCTTACTTCTTTCTTACTTCTTTCTTACTTCTTTCTAACTTCTTTCTAATTTCTTTTTTCTCCTTTCTTTCTTCTTTCTTTCTTCTTTCTTTCTTACTTCTTTCTTACTTCTTTCTTTCTTAATTCTTTCGTACTTCTTTCTTACTTCTTTCTTTCTTACTTCTTTCTTACTTCTTTCTTACTTCTTTCCTACTTCTTTCTTACTTCTTTCTTCTTTCTTTCTTACTTCTTTCTTACTTCTTTCTTACTTCTTTCTTACTTCTTTCTTTGTTCGTACTTTCTTTTTTCTTACTTCTTTCTTTCTTACTTCTTTCTTTCTTCTTTCTTACTTTTTCTTACTTCTTTCTAACTTCTTTCTTACATCTTTCTTACTTCTTTCTTACTTCTTTCTTACTTCTTTCTAACTTCTTTCTTTCTTCTTTCTTTCTTCTTTCTTTCTTCTTTCTTTCTTCTTTCTTACTTCTTTCTTTCTTACTTCTTTCTTTCTTCTTTCTTACTTCTTTCTTACTTCTTTCTTACTTCTTTCTTACTTCTTTCTAACTTCTTTCTTTCTTCTTTCTTTCTTCTTTCTTTCTTCTTTCTTTCTTCTTTCTTACTTCTTTCTTTCTTACTTCTTTCTTACTTCTTTCTTACTTCTTTCTTACTTCTTTCTTACTTCTTTCTTACTTCTTTCTAACTTCTTTCTCACTTCTTTCCTACTTCTTTCTTACTTCTTTCTACTTTCTTTCTTTCTTCTTTCTTACTTCTTTCTTTCTTTCTTCTTACTTTCTTCTTTCTTACTTCTTTCTTTCTTACTTCTTTCTTTCTTACTTCTTTCTTTCTTCTTTCTTACTTCTTCTTACTTATTTCTAACTTCTTTCTTACTTCTTTCCTACTTCTTTCTTACTTCTTTCTTCTTTCATTCTTCCTTCTTTCTTACTTCTTTCTTACTTCTTTCTTACTTCTTTCTTTCTTCTTTCTTACTTCTTCCTTTCTTCTTTCTTACTTCTTTCTTTATTCTTTCTTACTTCTTTCTTACTTCTTTCTGACTTCTTTCTTACTTCTTTCTTCTCTCTTTCTTACTTCTTTCTTACTTCTTTCTTACTTCTTACTTTTTTCTATCTTACTTCTTTCTTTCTTACTTCTTTCTTACTTCTTTCTTATTTCTTTCTTACTTCTTTCTTACTACTTTCTTACTTCTAACTTCTTTTTTCTTCTTTCTTTCTTCTTTCTTTCTTCTTTTTTTCTTACTTCTTTCTTACTTCTTTCTTACTTCTTTCTTTCTTAATTCTTTCGTACTTCTTTCTTACTTCTTTCTTACTGCTTTCTTTCCTCTTTCTGACTTCTTTCTTACTACTTTCTTCTTTCTTTCTTACTTCTTTCTTACTTCTTTCTTACTTCTTTCTTACTTCTTTCTTACTTCTTTCTTACTTCATTCTTACTTCTTTCTTACTTCTTTCTTACTTCTTTCCTACTTCTTTCTTACTTCTTTCTACTTTCTTTCTTACTTCTTTCTTACTTCATTCTTCTTTCTTACTTCTTTCTTGCTTCTTTCTAACTTCTTTCTTTCTTAATTCTTTCGTACTTCTTTCTTACTTCTTTCCTTCTAACTTCTTTCTTACTTCTTTCTTACTTCTTTCTTTCTTACTTCTTTCTTTCTTCTTTCTTACTTTTTCTTACTTCTTTCTAACTTCTTTCTTAATTCTTTCTGACTTCTTTCTTACTTCTTTCTTCTTTCTTTCTTACTTCTTTCTTACTTCTTTCTTACTTCTTACTTCTTTCTTTCTTACTTCTTTCTTTCTTACTTCTTTCTTACTTCTTTCTTACTTCTTTCTTACTTCTTTCTTACTTCTTTCTTACTTCAAACTTCTTTTTTCTTCTTTCTTTCTTCTTTCTTTCTTCTTTCTTTCTCACTTCTTTCTTACTTCTTTCTTACTTCTTTCTTTCTTAATTCTTTCGTACTTCTTTCTTACTTCTTTCTTCTTTCTTTCTTACTTCTTTCTTACTTCTTTCTATCTTCTTTCTTAATTCAAACTTCTTTTTTCTTCTTTCTTTCTTCTTTCCTTCTTCTTTCTTTCTTACTTCTTTCTTACTTCTTTCTTTCTTAATTCTTTCGTACTTCTTTCATACTTCTTTCTTTCTTACTTCTTTCCTACTTCTTTCTTACTTCTTTCCTACTTCTTTCTTACTTCTTTCTTTTTTCTTTCTTACTTCTTTCTTCTTTCTTTCTTACTTCTTTCTTACTTCTTTCTTACTTCTTTCTTTCTTCTTTCTTACTTCTTTCTTACTTCTTTCTTACTTCTTTCTTACTTCTTTCTTACTTCTTTCTTACTTCTTTCTTCTTTCTTTCTTACTTCTTTCTTACTTCTTTCTTACTTCTTTCTTACTTCTTTCTTACTTCTTTCTTACTTCTTTCTTACTTCTTTCTAACTTCTTTCTAATTTCTTTTTTCTCCTTTCTTTCTTCTTTTTTTCTTCTTTCTTTCTTACTTCTTTCTTACTTCTTTCTTTCTTAATTCTTTCGTACTTCTTTCTTACTTCTTTCTTTCTTACTTCTTTCTTACTTCTTTCTTACTTCTTTCCTACTTCTTTCTTACTTCTTTCTTCTTTCTTTATTACTTCTTTCTTACTTCTTTCTTACTTCTTTCTTACTTCTTTCTTTGTTCGTACTTTCTTTTTTCTTACTTCTTTCTTTCTTACTTCTTTCTTTCTTCTTTCTTACTTTTTCTTACTTCTTTCTAACTTCTTTCTTACATCTTTCTTACTTCTTTCTTACTTCTTTCTTACTTCTTTCTAACTTCTTTCTTTCTTCTTTCTTTCTTCTTTCTTTCTTCTTTCTTTCTTCTTTTTTACTTCTTTCTTTCTTACTTCTTTCTTTCTTCTTTCTTACTTCTTTCTTACTTCTTTCTTACTTCTTTCTTACTTCTTTCTAACTTCTTTTTTCTCCTATCTTTCTTCTTTCTTTCTTCTTTCTTTCTTACTTCTTTCTTACTTCTTTCTTAGTTCTTTCTTACTTCTTTCTTACTTCTTTCTAACTTCTTTCTTACTTCTTTCTTACTTCTTTCTTACTTCTTTCTAACTTCTTTCTTTCTTCTTTCTTTCTTCTTTCTTTCTTCTTTCTTACTCCTTTCTTTCTTACTTCTTTCTTACTTCTTTCTTACTACTTTCTTACTTCTTTCTTACTTCTTTCTTACTTCTTTCTTACTTCTTACTTTTTTCTTTCTTACTTCTTTCTTTCTTACTTCTTTCTTACTTCTTTCTTTCTTCTTTCTTTCTTCTTTCTTACTTCTTTCTTCTTTCTTTCTTACTTCTTTCTTACTTCTTTCTTACTTCTTTCTAACTTCATTCTTACTTCTTTCTTACTTCTTTCTTACTTCATTCTAACTTCTTTTTTCTCCTTTCTTTCTTCTTTCTTTCTTCTTTCTTTCTTACTTCTTTCTTACTTCTTTCTTACTTCTTTCTTTCTTAATTCTTTCGTACTTCTTTCTTACTTCTTTCTTTCTTACTTCTTTCTTACTTCTTTCTAACTTCTTTCCTACTTCTTTCATACTACTTTCTTCTTTCTTTCTTACTTCTTTCTTACTTCTTTCTTACTTCTTTCTTACTCCTTTCTTTCTTCTTAATTTCTTCTTTCTTACTTCTTTCTTTCTTACTTCTTTCTTTCTTCTTTCTTACTTTTTCTTACTTCTTTCTAACTTCTTTCTTAATTCTTTCTGACTTCTTTCTTACTTCTTTCTTCTCTCTTTCTTACTTCTTTCTTACTTCTTTCTTACTTCTTACTTCTTTCTTTCTTACTTCTTTCTTTCTTACTTCTTTCTTACTTCTTTCTTACTTCTTTCTTACTTCTTTCTTACTTCTTTCTTACTTCAAACTTCTTTTTTCTTCTTTCTTTCTTCTTTCTTTCTTCTTTCTTTCTTACTTCTTTCTTACTTCTTTCTTACTTCTTTCTTTCTTAATTCTTTCGTACTTCTTTCTTACTTCTTTCATCTTTCTTTCTTACTTCTTTCTTACTTCTTTCTTACTTCTTTCTTACTTCAAACTTCTTTTTTCTTCTTTCTTTCTTCTTTCCTTCTTCTTTCTTTCTTACTTCTTTCTTACTTCTTTCTTACTTCTTTCTTTTTTCTTTCTTACTTCTTTCTTCTTTCTTTCTTACTTCTTTCTTCTTTCTTTCTTACTTCTTTCTTACTTTTTTCTTACTTCTTTCTTTCTTCTTTCTTACTTCTTTCTTACTTCTTTCTTACTTCTTTCTTACTTCTTTCTTACTTCTTTCTTCTTTCTTTCTTACTTCTTTCTTACTTCTTTCTTATTTCTTTCTTACTTCTTTCTTACTTCTTTCTTACTTCTTTCTAACTTCTTTCTAATTTCTTTTTTCTCCTTTCTTTCTTCTTTCTTTCTTCTTTCTTTCTTACTTCTTTCTTACTTCTTTCTTTCTTAATTCTTTCGTACTTCTTTCTTACTTCTTTCTTTCTTACTTCTTTCTTACTTCTTTCTTTCTTCTTTCTTTCTTCTTTCTTACTTCTTTCTTCTTTCTTTCTTACTTCTTTCTTACTTCTTTCTTACTACTTTCTTACTTCATTCTTACTTCTTTCTTACTTCTTTCTTACTTCTTTCTAACTTCTTTTTTCTCCTTTCTTTCTTCTTTCTTTCTTCTTTCTTTCTTACTTCTTTCTTACTTCTTTCTTACTTCTTTCCTACTTCTTTCTTTCTTAATTCTTTCGTACTTCTTTCTTACTTCTTTCTTTCTTACTTCTTTCTTACTTCTTTCTAACTTCTTTCCTACTTCTTTCTTACTACTTTCTTCTTTCTTTCTTACTTCTTTCTTACTTCTTTCTTACTTCTTTCTTACTCCTTTCTTTCTTCTTAATTTCTTCTTTCTTACTTCTTTCTTTCTTACTTCTTTCTTTCTTCTTTCTTACTTTTTCTTACTTTTTTCTAACTTCTTTCTTAATTCTTTCTGACTTCTTTCTTACTTCTTTCTTCTTTCTTTCTTACTTCTTTCTTACTTCTTTCTTACTTCTTACTTCTTTCTTTCTTACTTCTTTCTTTCTTACTTCTTTCTTACTTCTTTCTTACTTCTTTCTTACTTCTTTCTTTCTTAATTCTTTCGTACTTCTTTCATACTTCTTTCTTTCTTACTTCTTTCTTACTTCTTTCTTACTTGTTTCCTACTTCTTTCTTACTTCTTTCTTTTTTCTTTCTTACTTCTTTCTTCTTTCTTTCTTACTTCTTTCTTACTTCTTTCTTACTTCTTTCTTTCTTCTTTCTTACTTCTTTCTTACTTCTTTCTTACTTCTTTCTTACTTCTTTCTGACTTCTTTCTTACTTCTTTCTTCTTTCTTTCTTACTTCTTTCTTACTTCTTTCTTACTTCTTTCTTACTTCTTTCTAACTTCTTTCTAACTTCTTTCTAACTTCTTTTTTCTCCTTTCTTTCTTCTTTCTTTCTTCTTTCTTTCTTACTTCTTTCTTACTTCTTTCTTACTTCTTTCTTTCTTAATTCTTTCGTACTTCTTTCTTACTTCTTTCTTTCTTACTTCTTTCTTACTTCTTTCTTACTTCTTTCCTACTCCTTTCTTACTTCTTTCTTCTTTCTTTCTTACTTCTTTCTTACTTCTTTCTTACTTCTTTCTTACTTCTTTCTTTGTTCTTACTTTCTTGTTTCTTACTTCTTTCTTTCTTACTTCTTTCTTTCTTCTTTCTTACTTTTTCTTACTTCTTTCTAACTTCTTTCTTACATCTTTCTTACTTCTTTCTTACTTCTTTCTTACTTCTATCTAACTTCTTTCTTTCTCCTTTCTTTCTTCTTTCTTTCTTCTTTCTTTCTTCTTTCTTACTTCTTTCTTTCTTACTTCTTTCTTTCTTCTTTCTTACTTCTTTCTTACTTCTTTCTTACTTCTTTCTTACTTCTTTCTAACTTCTTTTTTCTCCTTTCTTTCTTCTTTCTTTCTTCTTTCTTTCTTACTTCTTTCTTACTTCTTTCTTAGTTCTTTCTTACTTCTTTTTTACTTCTTTCTAACTTCTTTCTTACTTCTTTCTTACTTCTTTCTTACTTCTTTCTAACTTCTTTCTTTCTTCTTTCTTTCTTCTTTCTTTCTTCTTTCTTACTCCTTTCTTTCTTACTTCTTTCTTACTTCTTTCTTACTACTTTCTTACTTCTTTCTTACTTCTTTCTTACTTCTTTCTTACTTCTTACTTTTTTCTTTCTTACTTCTTTCTTTCTTACTTCTTTCTTACTTCTTTCTTATTTCTTTCTTACTTCTTTCTTACTTCTTTCTTACTTCTAACTTCTTTTTTCTTCTTTCTTTCTTCTTTCTTTCTTCTTTTTTTCTTACTTCTTTCTTACTTCTTTCTTACTTCTTTCTTTCTTAATTCTTTCGTACTTCTTTATTACTTCTTTTTTCTTACTTCTTTCTTACTTCTTTCTTACTTCTTTCTTACTTCTTTCTTACTTCTTTCCTACTTCTTTCTTACTTCTTTCTACTTTCTTTCTTACTTCTTTCTTTCTTCTTTCTTTCTTCTTTCTTACTTCTTTCTTCTTTCTTTCTTACTTCTTTCTTACTTCTTTCTTACTTCTTTCTTACTTCATTCTTACTTCTTTCTTACTTCTTATTACTTCTTTCTAACTTCTTTTTTCTCCTTTCTTTCTTCTTTCTTTCTTCTTTCTTTCTTACTTCTTTCTTACTTCTTTCTTACTTCTTTCTTACTTCTTTCTTTCTTAATTCTTTCGTACTTCTTTCTTACTTCTTTCTTTCTTACTTGTTTCTTACTTCTTTCTAACTTCTTTCCTACTTCTTTCTTACTACTTTCTTCTTTCTTTCTTACTTCTTTCTTACTTCTTTCTTACTTCTTTCTTACTCCTTTCTTTCTTCTTAATTTTTTCTTTCTTACTTCTTTCTTTCTTACTTCTTTCTTTCTTCTTTCTTACTTTTTCTTACTTCTTTCTAACTTCTTTCTTAATTCTTTCTGACTTCTTTCTTACTTCTTTCTTCTTTCTTTCTTACTTCTTTCTTACTTCTTTCTTACTTCTTACTTCTTTCTTTCTTACTTCTTTCTTTCTTACTTCTTTCTTACTTCTTTCTTACTTCTTTCTTACTTCTTTCTTACTTCTTTCTTACTTCAAACTTCTTTTTTCTTCTTTCTTTCTTCTTTCTTTCTTCTTTCTTTCTTACTTCTTTCTTACTTCTTTCTTACTTCTTTCTTTCTTAATTCTTTCGTACTTCTTTCTTACTTCTTTCTTCTTTCTTTCTTACTTCTTTCTTACTTCTTTCTTACTTCTTTCTTTCTTCTTTCTTACTTCTTTCTTACTTCTTTCTGACTTCTTTCTTGCTTCTTTCTTCTTTCTTTCTTACTTCTTTCTTACTTCTTTCTTACTTCTTTCTTACTTCTTTCTTACTTCTTTCTTACTTCTTTCTAACTTCTTTCTAACTTCTTTTTTCTCCTTTCTTTCTTCTTTCTTTCTTCTTTATTTCTTACTTCTTTCTTACTTCTTTCTTACTTCTTTCCTACTTCTTTCTTACTTCTTTCTCCTTTCTTTCTTACTTCTTTCTTACTTCTTTCTTACTTCTTTCTTTGTTCTTACTTTCTTCTTTCTTACTTCTTTCTTTCTTACTTCTTTCTTACTTCTTTCTTACTTCTTTCTTACTTCTTTCTTTCTTAATTCTTTCGTACTTCTTTCATACTTCTTTCTTTCTTACTTCTTTCTTACTTCTTTCTTACTTGTTTCCTACTTCTTTCTTACTTCTTTCTTTTTTCTTTCTTACTTCTTTCTTCTTTCTTTCTTACTTCTTTCTTACTTCTTTCTTACTTCTTTCTTTCTTCTTTCTTACTTCTTTCTTACTTCTTTCTTACTTCTTTCTTACTTCTTTCTGACTTCTTTCTTACTTCTTTCTTCTTTCTTTCTTACTTCTTTCTTACTTCTTTCTTACTTCTTTCTTACTTCTTTCTAACTTCTTTCTAACTTCTTTCTAACTTCTTTTTTCTCCTTTCTTTCTTCTTTCTTTCTTCTTTCTTTCTTACTTCTTTCTTACTTCTTTCTTACTTCTTTCTTTCTTAATTCTTTCGTACTTCTTTCTTACTTCTTTCTTTCTTACTTCTTTCTTACTTCTTTCTTACTTCTTTCCTACTCCTTTCTTACTTCTTTCTTCTTTCTTTCTTACTTCTTTCTTACTTCTTTCTTACTTCTTTCTTACTTCTTTCTTTGTTCTTACTTTCTTGTTTCTTACTTCTTTCTTTCTTACTTCTTTCTTTCTTCTTTCTTACTTTTTCTTACTTCTTTCTAACTTCTTTCTTACATCTTTCTTACTTCTTTCTTACTTCTTTCTTACTTCTATCTAACTTCTTTCTTTCTCCTTTCTTTCTTCTTTCTTTCTTCTTTCTTTCTTCTTTCTTACTTCTTTCTTTCTTACTTCTTTCTTTCTTCTTTCTTACTTCTTTCTTACTTCTTTCTTACTTCTTTCTTACTTCTTTCTAACTTCTTTTTTCTCCTTTCTTTCTTCTTTCTTTCTTCTTTCTTTCTTACTTCTTTCTTACTTCTTTCATAGTTCTTTCTTACTTCTTTTTTACTTCTTTCTAACTTCTTTCTTACTTCTTTCTTACTTCTTTCTTACTTCTTTCTAACTTCTTTCTTTCTTCTTTCTTTCTTCTTTCTTTCTTCTTTCTTACTCCTTTCTTTCTTACTTCTTTCTTACTTCTTTCTTACTACTTTCTTACTTCTTTCTTACTTCTTTCTTACTTCTTTCTTACTTCTTACTTTTTTCTTTCTTACTTCTTTCTTTCTTACTTCTTTCTTACTTCTTTCTTATTTCTTTCTTACTTCTTTCTTACTTCTTTCTTACTTCTAACTTCTTTTTTCTTCTTTCTTTCTTCTTTCTTTCTTCTTTTTTTCTTACTTCTTTCTTACTTCTTTCTTACTTCTTTCTTTCTTAATTCTTTCGTACTTCTTTATTACTTCTTTTTTCTTACTTCTTTCTTACTTCTTTCTTACTTCTTTCTTACTACTTTCTTACTTCTTTCCTACTTCTTTCTTACTTCTTTCTACTTTCTTTCTTACTTCTTTCTTACTTCTTTCTTTCTTCTTTCTTTCTTCTTTCTTTCTTCTTTCTTTCTTCTTTCTTACTTCTTTCTTACTTCTTTCTTACTTCTTTCTTACTTCTTTCTTACTTCTTTCTTACTTCATTCTTACTTCTTTCTTACTTCTTATTACTTCTTTCTAACTTCTTTTTTCTCCTTTCTTTCTTCTTTCTTTCTTCTTTCTTTCTTACTTCTTTCTTACTTCTTTCTTACTTCTTTCTTACTTCTTTCTTTCTTAATTCTTTCGTACTTCTTTCTTACTTCTTTCTTTCTTACTTGTTTCTTACTTCTTTCTAACTTCTTTCCTACTTCTTTCTTACTACTTTCTTCTTTCTTTCTTACTTCTTTCTTACTTCTTTCTTACTTCTTTCTTACTCCTTTCTTTTTTCTTAATTTTTTCTTTCTTACTTCTTTCTTTCTTACTTCTTTCTTTCTTCTTTCTTACTTTTTCTTACTTCTTTCTAACTTCTTTCTTAATTCTTTCTGACTTCTTTCTTACTTCTTTCTTCTTTCTTTCTTACTTCTTTCTTACTTCTTTCTTACTTCTTACTTCTTTCTTTCTTACTTCTTTCTTTCTTACTTCTTTCTTACTTCTTTCTTACTTCTTTCTTACTTCTTTCTTACTTCTTTCTTACTTCAAACTTCTTTTTTCTTCTTTCTTTCTTCTTTCTTTCTTCTTTCTTTCTTACTTCTTTCTTACTTCTTTCTTACTTCTTTCTTTCTTAATTCTTTCTTACTTCTTTCTTACTTCTTTCTTTCTTCTTTCTTACTTCTTTCTTACTTCTTTCTGACTTCTTTCTTGCTTCTTTCTTCTTTCTTTCTTACTTCTTTCTTACTTCTTTCTTACTTCTTTCTTACTTCTTTCTTACTTCTTTCTAACTTCTTTCTAACTTCTTTTTTCTCCTTTCTTTCTTCTTTCTTTCTTCTTTATTTCTTACTTCTTTCTTACTTCTTTCTTACTTCTTTCCTACTTCTTTCTTACTTCTTTCTCCTTTCTTTCTTACTTCTTTCTTACTTCTTTCTTACTTCTTTCTTTGTTCTTACTTTCTTCTTTCTTACTTCTTTCTTTCTTACTTCTTTCTTTCTTCTTTCTTACTTTTTCTTACTTCTTTCTAACTTCTTTCTTACATCTTTCTTACTTCTTTCTTACTTCTTTCTAACTTCTTTCTTTCTTCTTTCTTTCTTCTTTCTTTCATCTTTCTTTCTTCTTTCTTACTTCTTTCTTTCTTACTTCTTTCTTTCTTCTTTCTTACTTCTTTCTTACTTCTTTCTTTCTTCTTTCTTACTTCTTTCTAACTTCTTTTTTCTCCTTTCTTTCTTCTTTCTTTCTTCTTTCTTTCTTACTTCTTTCTTACTTCTTTCTTAGTTCTTTCTTACTTCTCTCTTACTTCTTTCTAACTTCTTTCTTACTTCTTTCTTACTTCTTTCTTACTTCTTTCTAACATCTTTCTTTCTTCTTTCTTTCTTCTTTCTTTCTTCTTTCTTACTCCTTTCTTTCTTACTTCTTTCTTACTTGTTTCTTACTACTTTCTTACTTCTTTCTTACTTCTTCCTTACTTCTTTCTTACTTCTTAATTTTTCTTTCTTACTTCTTTCTGTCTTACTTCTTTCTTACTTCTTTCTTATTTCTTTCTTACTTCTTTCTTACTTCTTTCTTACTTCTAACTTCTTTTTTCTTCTTTCTTTCTTCTTTCTTTCTTCTGTTTTTCTTACTTCTTTCTTACTTCTTTCTTACTTCTTTCTTTCTTAATTCTTTCGTACTTCTTTCTTACTTCTTTTTTCTTACTTCTTTCTTACTTCTTTCTTACTTCTTTCTTACTTCTTTCTTACTTCTTTCCTACTTCTTTCTTACTTCTTTCTACTTTCTTTCTTACTTCTTTCTTACTTCTTTCTTTCTTCTTTCTTTCTTCTTTCTTACTTCTTTCTTCTTTCTTTCTTACTTCTTTCTAACTTCTTTCTTACTTCTTTCTTACTTCATTCTTACTTCTTTCTTACTTCTTTCTTACTTCTTTCTAACTTCTTTTTTCTCCTTTCTTTCTTCTTTCTTTCTTCATTCTTTCTTACTTCTTTCTTACTTCTTTCTTACTTCTTTCTTACTTCTTTCTTTCTTAATTCTTTCGTACTTCTTTCTTACTTCTTTCTTACTTCTTTCTAACTTCTTTCCTACTTCTTTCTTACTACTTTCTTCTTTCTTTCTTACTTCTTTCTTACTTCTTTCTTACTCCTTTCTTTCTTCTTAATTTCTTCTTTCTTACTTCTTTCTTTCTTACTTCTTTCTTTCTTCTTTCTTACTTTTTCTTACTTCTTTCTAACTTCTTTCTTAATTCTTTCTGACTTCTTTCTTACTTCTTTCTTCTTTCTTTCTTACTTCTTTCTTACTTCTTTCTTACTTCTTACTTCTTTCTTTCTTACTTCTTTCTTTCTTACTTCTTTCTTACTTCTTTCTTACTTCTTTCTTACTTCTTTCTTACTTCTTTCTTACTTCAAACTTCTTTTTTCTTCTTTCTTTCTTCTTTCTTTCTTCTTTCTTTCTTTCTTCTTTCTTACTTCTTTCTTTCTTAATTCTTTCGTACTTCTTTCTTACTTCTTTCTTCTTTCTTTCTTACTTCTTTCTTACTTCTTTCTTACTTCTTTCTTTCTTCTTTCTTACTTCTTTCTTACTTCTTTCTGACTTCTTTCTTGCTTCTTTCTTCTTTCTTTCTTACTTCTTTCTTACTTCTTTCTTACTTCTTTCTTACTTCTTTCTTACTTCTTTCTTACTTCTTTCTAACTTCTTTCTAAACTTCTTTTTTCTCCTTTCTTTCTTCTTTCTTTCTTCTTTATTTCTTACTTCTTTCTTACTTCTTTCTTACTTCTTTCCTACTTCTTTCTTACTTCTTTCTCCTTTCTTTCTTACTTCTTTCTTACTTCTTTCTTACTTCTTTCTTTGTTCTTACTTTCTTCTTTCTTACTTCTTTCTTTCTTACTTCTTTCTTTCTTCTTTCTTACTTTTTCTTACTTCTTTCTAACTTCTTTCTTACATCTTTCTTACTTCTTTCTTACTTCTTTCTAACTTCTTTCTTTCTTCTTTCTTTCTTCTTTCTTTCATCTTTCTTTCTTCTTTCTTACTTCTTTCTTTCTTACTTCTTTCTTTCTTCTTTCTTACTTCTTTCTAACTTCTTTTTTCTCCTTTCTTTCTTCTTTCTTTCTTCTTTCTTTCTTACTTCTTTCTTACTTCTTTCTTAGTTATTTCTTACTTCTTTCTTACTTCTTTCTAACTTCTTTCTTACTTCTTTCTTACTTCTTTCTTACTTCTTTCTAACTTCTTTCTTTCTTCTTTCTTTCTTCTTTCTTTCTTCTTTCTTACTCCTTTCTTTCTTACTTCTTTCTTACTTGTTTCTTACTACTTTCTTACTTCTTTCTTACTTCTTCCTTACTTCTTTCTTACTTCTTACTTTTTTCTTTCTTACTTCTTTCTGTCTTACTTCTTTCTTACTTCT
The DNA here is from genome assembly GCF_036013475.1 of Columba livia. Taxonomy (NCBI): domain Eukaryota; kingdom Metazoa; phylum Chordata; class Aves; order Columbiformes; family Columbidae; genus Columba; species Columba livia. The sequence goes on from NC_088615.1 coordinate 20,437,571, forward strand.
TTCTTATTTCTTTCTTACTTCTTTCTTACTTCTTTCTTACTTCTAACTTCTTTTTTCTTCTTTCTTTCTTCTTTCTTTCTTCTTTTTTTCTTACTTCTTTCTTACTTCTTTCTTACTTCTTTCTTTCTTAATTCTTTCGTACTTCTTTCTTACTTCTTTTTTCTTACTTCTTTCTTACTTCTTTCTTACTTCTTTCTTACTTCTTTCTTACTTCTTTCCTACTTCTTTCTTACTTCTTTCTACTTTCTTTCTTACTTCTTTCTTACTTCTTTCTTTCTTCTTTCTTTCTTCTTTCTTACTTCTTTCTTCTTTCTTTCTTACTTCTTTCTAACTTCTTTCTTACTTCTTTCTTACTTCATTCTTACTTCTTTCTTACTTCTTTCTTACTTCTTTCTAACTTCTTTTTTCTCCTTTCTTTCTTCTTTCTTTCTTCTTTCTTTCTTACTTCTTTCTTACTTCTTTCTTACTTCTTTCTTACTTCTTTCTTTCTTAATTCTTTCGTACTTCTTTCTTACTTCTTTCTTACTTCTTTCTAACTTCTTTCCTACTTCTTTCTTACTACTTTCTTCTTTCTTTCTTACTTCTTTCTTACTTCTTTCTTACTCCTTTCTTTCTTCTTAATTTCTTCTTTCTTACTTCTTTCTTTCTTACTTCTTTCTTTCTTCTTTCTTACTTTTTCTTACTTCTTTCTAACTTCTTTCTTAATTCTTTCTGACTTCTTTCTTACTTCTTTCTTCTTTCTTTCTTACTTCTTTCTTACTTCTTTCTTACTTCTTACTTCTTTCTTTCTTACTTCTTTCTTTCTTACTTCTTTCTTACTTCTTTCTTACTTCAAACTTCTTTTTTCTTCTTTCTTTCTTCTTTCTTTCTTCTTTCTTTCTTACTTCTGTCTTACTTCTTTCTTACTTCTTTCTTTCTTAATTCTTTCGTACTTCTTTCTTACTTCTTTCTTCTTTCTTTCTTACTTCTTTCTTACTTCTTTCTTACTTCTTTCTTTCTTCTTTCTTACTTCTTTCTTACTTCTTTCTTACTTCTTTCTTACTTCTTTCTTACTTCTTTCTGACTTCTTTCTTACTTCTTTCTTCTTTCTTTCTTACTTCTTTCTTACTTCTTTCTTACTTCTTTCTTACTTCTTTCTTACTTCTTTCTTACTTCTTTCTAACTTCTTTTTTCTCCTTTCCTTCTTCTTTCTTTCTTCTTTCTTTCTTACTTCTTTCTTACTTCTTTCTTACTTCTTTCTTTCTTACTTCTTTCTTTCTTCTTTCTTACTTCTTTCTTACTTCTTTCTTCCTTCTTTCTTACTTCTTTCTAACTTCTTTTTTCTCCTTTCTTTCTTCTTTCTTTCTTCTTTCTTTCTTACTTCTTTCTTACTTCTTTCTTTTTTCTTTCTTACTTCTTTCTTACTTCTTTCTAACTTCTTTCTTACTTCTTTCTTACTTCTTTCTTACTTCTTTCTTACTTCTAACTTCTTTTTTCTTCTTTCTTTCTTCTTTTTTTCTTACTTCTTTCTTACTTCTTTCTTACTTCTTTCTTACTTCTTTCTAACTTCTTTCTTACTTCTTTCTTACTTCTTTCTTACTTCTTTCTTACTTCTAACTTCTTTCTTTCTTCTTTCTTTCTTCTTTCTTTCTTCTTTCTTACTCCTTTCTTTCTTACTTCTTTCTTACTTGTTTCTTACTACTTTCTTACTTCTTTCTTACTTCTTCCTTACTTCTTTCTTACTTCTTACATTTTTCTTTCTTACTTCTTTCTTTCTTACTTCTTTCTTACTTCTTTCTTATTTCTTTCTTACTTCTTTCTTACTTCTTTCTTACTTCTAACTTCTTTTTTCTTCTTTCTTTCTTCTTTTTTTCTTACTTCTTTCTTACTTCTTTCTTACTTCTTTCTTTCTGAATTCTTTCATACTTCTTTCTTACTTCTTTTTTCTTACTTCTTTCTTACTTCTTTCTTACTTCTTTCTTACTTCTTTCTTACTTCTTTCCTACTTCTTTCTTACTTCTTTCTACTTTCTTTCTTACTTCTTTCTTACTTCTTTCTTTCTTCTTTCTTTCTTCTTTCTTACTTCTTTCTTCTTTCTTTCTTACTTCTCTCTAACTTCTTTCTTACTTCTTTCTTACTTCATTCTTACTTCTTTCTTACTTCTTTCTTACTTCTAACTTCTTTTTTCTCCTTTCTTTCTTCTTTCTTTCTTCTTTCTTTCTTACTTCTTTCTTACTTCTTTCTTACTTCTTTCTTACTTCTTTCTTTCTTAATTCTTTCGTACTTCTTTCTTACTTCTTTCTTACTTCTTTCTAACTTCTTTCCTACTTCTTTCTTACTACTTTCTTCTTTCTTTCTTACTTCTCTCTTACTTCTTTCTTACTTCTTTCTTACTCCTTTCTTTCTTCTTAATTTCTTCTTTCTTACTTCTTTCTTTCTTACTTCTTTCTTTCTTCTTTCTTACTTTTTCTTACTTCTTTCTAACTTCTTTCTTACTTCTTTCTTACTTCTTTCTTACTTCTTACTTCTTTCTTTCTTACTTCTTTCTTTCTTACTTCTTTCTTACTTCTTTCTTACTTCTTTCTTACTTCAAACTTCTTTTTTCTTCTTTCTTTCTTCTTTCTTTCTTCTTTCTTTCTTACTTCTTTCTTACTTCTTTCTTGCTTCTTTCTTTCTTAATTCTTTCGTACTTCTTTCTTACTTCTTTCTTCTTTCTTTCTTACTTCTTTCTTACTTCTTTCTTACTTCTTTCTTCCTTCTTTCTTACTTCTTTCTTACTTCTTTCTGACTTCTTTCTTACTTATTTCTTCTTTCTTTCTTACTTCTTTCTTACTTCTTTCTTACTTCTTTCTTACTTCTTTCTTACTTCTTTCTTACTTCATTCTAACTTCTTTTTTCTCCTTTCTTTCTGCTTTCTTTCTTCTTTCTTTCTTACTTCTTTCTTACTTCTTTCTTACTTCTTTCTTTCTTAATTCTTTCGTACTTCTTTCTAACTTCTTTCTTTCTTACTTCTTTCTTACTTCTTTCCTACTTCTTTCTTACTTCTTTCTTCTTTCTTTCTTACTTCTTTCTTACTTCTTTCTTACTTCTTTCTTTCTTCTTTCTTTCTTCTTTCTTTCTTCTTTCTTACTTCTTTCTTTCTTACTTCTTTCTTTCTTCTTTCTTACTTCTTTCTTACTTCTTTCTTACTTCTTTCTTACTTCTTTCTAACTTCTTTCTTTCTTCTTTCTTTCTTCTTTCTTTCTTCTTTCTTACTCCTTTCTTTCTTACTTCTTTCTTACTTCTTTCTTACTACTTTCTTACTTCTTTCTTACTTCTTTCTTACTTCTTACTTTTTTCTTTCTTACTTCTTTCTTTCTTACTTCTTTCATACTTCTTTCTTATTTCTTTCTTACTTCTTTCTTACTTCTTTCTTACTTCTAACTTCTTTTTTCTTCTTTCTTTCTTCTTTCTTTCTTCTTTTTTTCTTACTTCTTTCTTACTTCTTTCTTACTTCTTTCTTTCTTAATTCTTTCGTACTTCTTTCTTACTTCTTTTTTCTTACTTCTTTCTTATTTCTTTCTTACTTCTTTCTTACTTCTTTCTTACTTCTTTCGTACTTCTTTCTTACTTCTTTCTACTTTCTTTCTTACTTCTTTCTTACTTCTTTCTTAATTCTTTCTTTCTTCTTTCTTACTTCTTTCTTCTTTCTTTCTTACTTCTTTCTTACTTCTTTCTTACTTCTTTCTTACTTCATTCTTACTTCTTTCTTACATCTTTCTTACTTCTTTCTAACTTCTTTTTTCTCCTTTCTTTCTTCTTTCTTTCTTCTTTCTTTCTTACTTCTTTCTTACTTCTTTCTTACTTCTTTCTTACTTGTTTCTTTCTTAATTCTTTCGTACTTCTTTATTACTTCTTTCTTTCTTACTTCTTTCTTACTTCTTTCTAACTTCTTTCCTACTTCTTTCTTACTACTTTCTTCTTTCTTTCTTACTTCTTTCTTACTTCTTTCTTACTTCTTTCTTACTCCTTTCTTTCTTCTTAATTTCTTCTTTCTTACTTCTTTCTTTCTTACTTCTTTCTTTCTTCTTTCTTACTTTTTCTTACCTCTTTCTAACTTCTTTCTTAATTCTTTCTGACTTCTTTCTTACTTCTTTCTTCTTTCTTTCTTACTTCTTTCTTACTTCTTTCTTACTTCTTACTTTTTTCTTTCTTACTTCTTTCTTTCTTACTTCTTTCTTACTTCTTTCTTACTTCTTTCTTACTTCTTTCCTACTTCTTTCTCACTTCTTTCTTTTTTCTTTCTTACTTCTTTCTTCTTTCTTTCTTACTTCTTTCTTACTTCTTTCTTACTTCTTTCTTACTTCTTTCTTCTTTCTTTCTTACTTCTTTCTTACTTCTTTCTTACTTCTTTCTTACTTCTTTCTTTCTTCTTACATTCTTCTTTCTTACTTCTTTCTTTCTTACTTCTTTCTTTCTTCTTTCTTACTTTTTCTTACTTCTTTCTAACTTCTTTCTTACATCTTTCTTACTTCTTTCTTACTTCTTTCTTACTTCTTTCTAACTTCTTTCTTTCTTCTTTCTTTCTTCTTTCTTTCTTCTTTCTTTCTTCTTTCTTACTTCTTTCTTTCTTACTTCTTTCTTACTTCTTTCTTACTTCTTTCTTACTTCTTTCCTACTTCTTTCTTACTTCTTTCTTCTTTCATTCTTCCTTCTTTCTTACTTCTTTCTTACTTCTTTCTTACTTCTTTCTTTCTTCTTTCTTACTTCTTCCTTTCTTCTTTCTTACTTCTTTCTTTATTCTTTCTTACTTCTTTCTTACTTCTTTCTGACTTCTTTCTTACTTCTTTCTTCTCTCTTTCTTACTTCTTTCTTACTTCTTTCTTACTTCTTACTTTTTTCTATCTTACTTCTTTCTTTCTTACTTCTTTCTTACTTCTTTCTTATTTCTTTCTTACTTCTTTCTTACTACTTTCTTACTTCTAACTTCTTTTTTCTTCTTTCTTTCTTCTTTCTTTCTTCTTTTTTTCTTACTTCTTTCTTACTTCTTTCTTACTTCTTTCTTTCTTAATTCTTTCGTACTTCTTTCTTACTTCTTTCTTACTGCTTTCTTTCCTCTTTCTGACTTCTTTCTTACTTCTATCTTCTTTCTTACTTCTTTCTTACTTCTTTCTTACTTCTTTCTTACTTCTTTCTTCCTTCTTTCTTACTTCTTTCTTGCTTCTTTCTTACTTCTTTCTTACTTCTTTCCTACTTCTTTCTTACTTCTTTCTACTTTCTTTCTTACTTCTTTCTTACTTCATTCTTACTTCTTTCTTACTTCTTTCTTGCTTCTTTCTAACTTCTTTCTTTCTTAATTCTTTCGTACTTCTTTCTTACTTCTTTCCTTCTAACTTCTTTCTTACTTCTTTCTTACTTCTTTCTTTCTTACTTCTTTCTTTCTTCTTTCTTACTTTTTCTTACTTCTTTCTAACTTCTTTCTTAATTCTTTCTGACTTCTTTCTTACTTCTTTCTTCTTTCTTTCTTACTTCTTTCTTACTTCTTTCTTACTTCTTACTTCTTTCTTTCTTACTTCTTTCTTTCTTACTTCTTTCTTACTTCTTTCTTACTTCTTTCTTACTTCTTTCTTACTTCTTTCTTACTTCTTTCTTACTTCAAACTTCTTTTTTCTTCTTTCTTTCTTCTTTCTTTCTTCTTTCTTTCTTACTTCTTTCTTACTTCTTTCTTACTTCTTTCTTTCTTAATTCTTTCGTACTTCTTTCTTACTTCTTTCTTCTTTCTTTCTTACTTCTTTCTTACTTCTTTCTAACTTCTTTCTTACTTCAAACTTCTTTTTTCTTCTTTCTTTCTTCTTTCCTTCTTCTTTCTTTCTTACTTCTTTCTTACTTCTTTCTTTCTTAATTCTTTCGTACTTCTTTCATACTTCTTTCTTTCTTACTTCTTTCCTACTTCTTTCTTACTTCTTTCCTACTTCTTTCTTACTTCTTTCTTTTTTCTTTCTTACTTCTTTCTTCTTTCTTTCTTACTTCTTTCTTACTTCTTTCTTACTTCTTTCTTTCTTCTTTCTTACTTCTTTCTTACTTCTTTCTTACTTCTTTCTTACTTCTTTCTTACTTCTTTCTTACTTCTTTCTTCTTTCTTTCTTACTTCTTTCTTACTTCTTTCTTACTTCTTTCTTACTTCTTTCTTACTTCTTTCTTACTTCTTTCTTACTTCTTTCTAACTTCTTTCTAATTTCTTTTTTCTCCTTTCTTTCTTCTTTCTTTCTTCTTTCTTTCTTACTTCTTTCTTACTTCTTTCTTACTTCTTTCTTTCTTAATTCTTTCGTACTTCTTTCTTACTTCTTTCTTTCTTAATTCTTTCTTACTTCTTTCTTACTTCTTTCCTACTTCTTTCTTACTTCTTTCTTCTTTCTTTCTTACTTCTTTCTTACTTCTTTCTTACTTCTTTCTTACTTCTTTCTTTGTTCGTACTTTCTTTTTTCTTACTTCTTTCTTTCTTACTTCTTTCTTTCTTCTTTCTTACTTTTTCTTACTTCTTTCTAACTTCTTTCTTACATCTTTCTTACTTCTTTCTTACTTCTTTCTTACTTCTTTCTAACTTCTTTCTTTCTTCTTTCTTTCTTCTTTCTTTCTTCTTTCTTTCTTCTTTCTTACTTCTTTCTTTCTTACTTCTTTCTTTCTTCTTTCTTACTTCTTTCTTACTTCTTTCTTACTTCTTTCTTACTTCTTTCTAACTTCTTTTTTCTCCTTTCTTTCTTCTTTCTTTCTTCTTTCTTTCTTACTTCTTTCTTACTTCTTTCTTAGTTCTTTCTTACTTCTTTCTTACTTCTTTCTAACTTCTTTCTTACTTCTTTCTTACTTCTTTCTTACTTCTTTCTAACTTCTTTCTTTCTTCTTTCTTTCTTCTTTCTTTCTTCTTTCTTACTCCTTTCTTTCTTACTTCTTTCTTACTTGTTTCTTACTACTTTCTTACTTCTTTCTTACTTCTTCCTTACTTCTTTCTTACTTCTTACTTTTTTCTTTCTTACTTCTTTCTGTCTTACTTCTTTCTTACTTCTTTCTTATTTCTTTCTTACTTCTTTCTTACTTCTTTCTTACTTCTAACTTCTTTTTTCTTCTTTCTTTCTTCTTTCTTTCTTCTTTTTTTCTTACTTCTTTCTTACTTCTTTCTTACTTCTTTCTTTCTTAATTCTTTCGTACTTCTTTCTTACTTCTTTTTTCTTACTTCTTTCTTACTTCTTTCTTACTTCTTTCTTACTTCTTTCTTACTTCTTTCCTACTTCTTTCTTACTTCTTTCTACTTTCTTTCTTACTTCTTTCTTACTTCTTTCTTTCTTCTTTCTTTCTTCTTTCTTACTTCTTTCTTCTTTCTTTCTTACTTCTTTCTAACTTCTTTCTTACTTCTTTCTTACTTCTTTCTAACTTCTTTTTTCTCCTTTCTTTCTTCTTTCTTTCTTCTTTCTTTCTTACTTCTTTCTTACTTCTTTCTTACTTCTTTCTTACTTCTTTCTTTCTTAATTCTTTCGTACTTCTTTCTTACTTCTTTCTTACTTCTTTCTAACTTCTTTCCTACTTCTTTCTTACTACTTTCTTCTTTCTTTCTTACTTCTTTCTTACTTCTTTCTTACTCCTTTCTTTCTTCTTAATTTCTTCTTTCTTACTTCTTTCTTTCTTACTTCTTTCTTTCTTCTTTCTTACTTTTTCTTACTTCTTTCTAACTTCTTTCTTAATTCTTTCTGAATTCTTTCTTACTTCTTTCTTCTTTCTTTCTTACTTCTTTCTTACTTCTTTCTTACTTCTTACTTCTTTCTTTCTTACTTCTTTCTTTCTTACTTCTTTCTTACTTCTTTCTTACTTCTTTCTTACTTCAAACTTCTTTTTTCTTCTTTCTTTCTTCTTTCTTTCTTCTTTCTTTCTTACTTCTGTCTTACTTCTTTCTTACTTCTTTCTTTCTTAATTCTTTCGTACTTCTTTCTTACTTCTTTCTTCTTTCTTTCTTACTTCTTTCTTACTTCTTTCTTACTTCTTTCTTTCTTCTTTCTTACTTCTTTCTTACTTCTTTCTTACTTCTTTCTTACTTCTTTCTTACTTCTTTCTGACTTCTTTCTTACTTCTTTCTTCTTTCTTTCTTACTTCTTTCTTACTTCTTTCTTACTTCTTTCTTACTTCTTTCTTACTTCTTTCTTACTTCTTTCTAACTTCTTTTTTCTCCTTGCCTTCTTCTTTCTTTCTTCTTTCTTTCTTACTTCTTTCTTACTTCTTTCTTACTTCTTTCTTTCTTACTTCTTTCTTTCTTCTTTCTTACTTCTTTCTTACTTCTTTCTTCCTTCTTTCTTACTTCTTTCTAACTTCTTTTTTCTCCTTTCTTTCTTCTTTCTTTCTTCTTTCTTTCTTACTTCTTTCTTACTTCTTTCTTTTTTCTTTCTTACTTCTTTCTTACTTCTTTCTAACTTCTTTCTTACTTCTTTCTTACTTCTTTCTTACTTCTTTCTTACTTCTAACTTCTTTTTTCTTCTTTCTTTCTTCTTTTTTTCTTACTTCTTTCTTACTTCTTTCTTACTTCTTTCTTACTTCTTTCTAACTTCTTTCTTACTTCTTTCTTACTTCTTTCTTACTTCTTTCTTACTTCTAACTTCTTTCTTTCTTCTTTCTTTCTTCTTTCTTACTTCTTTCTTTCTTACTTCTTTCTTACTTCTTTCTTACTTCTTTCTTACTTCTTTCTTACTTCTTTCTTACTTCTTTCTAACTTCTTTCTCACTTCTTTCCTACTTCTTTCTTACTTCTTTCTACTTTCTTTCTTTCTTCTTTCTTACTTCTTTCTTTCTTTCTTCTTACTTTCTTCTTTCTTACTTCTTTCTTTCTTACTTCTTTCTTTCTTACTTCTTTCTTTCTTCTTTCTTACTTCTTCTTACTTATTTCTAACTTCTTTCTTACTTCTTTCCTACTTCTTTCTTACTTCTTTCTTCTTTCATTCTTCCTTCTTTCTTACTTCTTTCTTACTTCTTTCTTACTTCTTTCTTTCTTCTTTCTTACTTCTTCCTTTCTTCTTTCTTACTTCTTTCTTTATTCTTTCTTACTTCTTTCTTACTTCTTTCTGACTTCTTTCTTACTTCTTTCTTCTCTCTTTCTTACTTCTTTCTTACTTCTTTCTTACTTCTTACTTTTTTCTATCTTACTTCTTTCTTTCTTACTTCTTTCTTACTTCTTTCTTATTTCTTTCTTACTTCTTTCTTACTACTTTCTTACTTCTAACTTCTTTTTTCTTCTTTCTTTCTTCTTTCTTTCTTCTTTTTTTCTTACTTCTTTCTTACTTCTTTCTTACTTCTTTCTTTCTTAATTCTTTCGTACTTCTTTCTTACTTCTTTCTTACTGCTTTCTTTCCTCTTTCTGACTTCTTTCTTACTTCTATCTTCTTTCTTACTTCTTTCTTACTTCTTTCTTACTTCTTTCTTACTTCTTTCTTCCTTCTTTCTTACTTCTTTCTTGCTTCTTTCTTACTTCTTTCTTACTTCTTTCCTACTTCTTTCTTACTTCTTTCTACTTTCTTTCTTACTTCTTTCTTACTTCATTCTTACTTCTTTCTTACTTCTTTCTTGCTTCTTTCTAACTTCTTTCTTTCTTAATTCTTTCGTACTTCTTTCTTACTTCTTTCCTTCTAACTTCTTTCTTACTTCTTTCTTACTTCTTTCTTTCTTACTTCTTTCTTTCTTCTTTCTTACTTTTTCTTACTTCTTTCTAACTTCTTTCTTAATTCTTTCTGACTTCTTTCTTACTTCTTTCTTCTTTCTTTCTTACTTCTTTCTTACTTCTTTCTTACTTCTTACTTCTTTCTTTCTTACTTCTTTCTTTCTTACTTCTTTCTTACTTCTTTCTTACTTCTTTCTTACTTCTTTCTTACTTCTTTCTTACTTCTTTCTTACTTCAAACTTCTTTTTTCTTCTTTCTTTCTTCTTTCTTTCTTCTTTCTTTCTTACTTCTTTCTTACTTCTTTCTTACTTCTTTCTTTCTTAATTCTTTCGTACTTCTTTCTTACTTCTTTCTTCTTTCTTTCTTACTTCTTTCTTACTTCTTTCTAACTTCTTTCTTACTTCAAACTTCTTTTTTCTTCTTTCTTTCTTCTTTCCTTCTTCTTTCTTTCTTACTTCTTTCTTACTTCTTTCTTTCTTAATTCTTTCGTACTTCTTTCATACTTCTTTCTTTCTTACTTCTTTCCTACTTTTTTCTTACTTCTTTCCTACTTCTTTCTTACTTCTTTCTTTTTTCTTTCTTACTTCTTTCTTCTTTCTTTCTTACTTCTTTCTTACTTCTTTCTTACTTCTTTCTTTCTTCTTTCTTACTTCTTTCTTACTTCTTTCTTACTTCTTTCTTACTTCTTTCTTACTTCTTTCTTACTTCTTTCTTCTTTCTTTCTTACTTCTTTCTTACTTCTTTCTTACTTCTTTCTTACTTCTTTCTTACTTCTTTCTTACTTCTTTCTTACTTCTTTCTAACTTCTTTCTAATTTCTTTTTTCTCCTTTCTTTCTTCTTTCTTTCTTCTTTCTTTCTTACTTCTTTCTTACTTCTTTCTTACTTCTTTCTTTCTTAATTCTTTCGTACTTCTTTCTTACTTCTTTCTTTCTTACTTCTTTTTACTTCTTTCTTACTTCTTTCCTACTTCTTTCTTACTTCTTTCTTCTTTCTTTCTTAATTCTTTCTTACTTCTTTCTTACTTCTTTCTTTGTTCGTACTTTCTATTTTCTTACTTCTTTCTTTCTTACTTCTTTCTTTCTTCTTTCTTACTTTTTCTTACTTCTTTCTAACTTCTTTCTTACATCTTTCTTACTTCTTTCTTACTTCTTTCTTACTTCTTTCTAACTTCTTTCTTTCTTCTTTCTTTCTTCTTTCTTTCTTCTTTCTTTCTTCTTTCTTACTTCTTTCTTTCTTACTTCTTTCTTTCTTCTTTCTTACTTCTTTCTTACTTCTTTCTTACTTCTTTCTTACTTCTTTCTAACTTCTTTTTTCTCCTATCTTTCTTCTTTCTTTCTTCTTTCTTTCTTACTTCTTTCTTACTTCTTTCTTAGTTCTTTCTTACTTCTTTCTTACTTCTTTCTAACTTCTTTCTTACTTCTTTCTTACTTCTTTCTTACTTCTTTCTAACTTCTTTCTTTCTTCTTTCTTTCTTCTTTCTTTCTTCTTTCTTACTCCTTTCTTTCTTACTTCTTTCTTACTTCTTTCTTACTACTTTCTTACTTCTTTCTTACTTCTTTCTTACTTCTTTCTTACTTCTTTCTTTCTTCTTTCTTTCTTCTTTCTTACTTCTTTCTTCTTTCTTTCTTACTTCTTTCTTACTTCTTTCTTACTTCTTTCTTACTTCATTCTTACTTCTTTCTTACTTCTTTCTTACTTCATTCTAACTTCTTTTTTCTCCTTTCTTTCTTCTTTCTTTCTTCTTTCTTTCTTACTTCTTTCTTACTTCTTTCTTACTTCTTTCTTACTTCTTTCTTTCTTAATTCTTTCGTACTTCTTTCTTACTTCTTTCTTTCTTACTTCTTTCTTACTTCTTTCTAACTTCTTTCCTACTTCTTTCATACTACTTTCTTCTTTCTTTCTTCTTTCTTACTTCTTTCTTACTTCTTTCTTACTCCTTTCTTTCTTCTTAATTTCTTCTTTCTTACTTCTTTCTTTCTTACTTCTTTCTTTCTTCTTTCTTACTTTTTCTTACTTCTTTCTAACTTCTTTCTTAATTCTTTCTGACTTCTTTCTTACTTCTTTCTTCTCTCTTTCTTACTTCTTTCTTACTTCTTTCTTACTTCTTACTTCTTTCTTTCTTACTTCTTTCTTTCTTACTTCTTTCTTACTTCTTTCTTACTTCTTTCTTACTTCTTTCTTACTTCTTTCTTACTTCAAACTTCTTTTTTCTTCTTTCTTTCTTCTTTCTTTCTTCTTTCTTTCTTACTTCTTTCTTACTTCTTTCTTACTTCTTTCTTTCTTAATTCTTTCGTACTTCTTTCTTACTTCTTTCTTCTTTCTTTCTTACTTCTTTCTTACTTCTTTCTTACTTCTTTCTTACTTCAAACTTCTTTTTTCTTCTTTCTTTCTTCTTTCTTTCTTCTTTCTTTCTTACTTCTTTCTTACTTCTTTCTTTCTTAATTCTTTCGTACTTCTTTCATACTTCTTTCTTTCTTACTTCTTTCTTACTTCTTTCTTACTTCTTTCTTACTTCAAACTTCTTTTTTCTTCTTTCTTTCTTCTTTCCTTCTTCTTTCTTTCTTACTTCTTTCTTACTTCTTTCTTTATTAATTATTTCGTACTTCTTTCATACTTCTTTCTTTCTTACTTCTTTCTTACTTCTTTCTTACTTCTTTCTTACTTCTTTCTTACTTCTTTCTTCTTTCTTTCTTACTTCTTTCTTACTTCTTTCTTATTTCTTTCTTACTTCTTTCTTACTTCTTTCTTACTTCTTTCTAACTTCTTTCTAATTTCTTTTTTCTCCTTTCTTTCTTCTTTCTTTCTTCTTTCTTTCTTACTTCTTTCTTACTTCTTTCTTTCTTAATTCTTTCGTACTTCTTTCTTACTTCTTTCTTTCTTACTTCTTTCTTACTTCTTTCTTTCTTCTTTCTTTCTTGTTTCTTACTTCTTTCTTCTTTCTTTCTTACTTCTTTCTTACTTCTTTCTTACTTCTTTCTTACTTCTTTCTTACTTCATTCTTACTTCTTTCTTACTTCTTTCTTACTTCTTTCTAACTTCTTTTTTCTCCTTTCTTTCTTCTTTCTTTCTTCTTTCTTTCTTACTTCTTTCTTACTTCTTTCTTACTTCTTTCCTAATTCTTTCTTTCTTAATTCTTTCGTCCTTCTTTCTTACTTCTTTCTTTCTTACTTCTTTCTTACTTCTTTCTAACTTCTTTCCTACTTCTTTCTTACTACTTTCTTCTTTCTTTCTTACTTCTTTCTTACTTCTTTCTTACTTCTTTCTTACTCCTTTCTTTCTTCTTAATTTCTTCTTTCTTACTTCTTTCTTTCTTACTTCTTTCTTTCTTCTTTCTTACTTTTTCTTACTTCTTTCTAACTTCTTTCTTAATTCATTCTGACTTCTTTCTTACTTCTTTCTTCTTTCTTTCTTACTTCTTTCTTACTTCTTTCTTACTTCTTACTTCTTTCTTTCTTACTTCTTTCTTTCTTACTTCTTTCTTACTTCTTTCTTACTTCTTTCTTACTTCTTTCTTTCTTAATTCTTTCGTACTTCTTTCATACTTCTTTCTTTCTTACTTCTTTCTTACTTCTTTCTTACTTGTTTCCTACTTCTTTCTTACTTCTTTCTTTTTTCTTTCTTACTTCTTTCTTCTTTCTTTCTTACTTCTTTCTTACTTCTTTCTTACTTCTTTCTTTCTTCTTTCTTACTTCTTTCTTACTTCTTTCTTACTTCTTTCTTACTTCTTTCTGACTTCTTTCTTACTTCTTTCTTCTTTCTTTCTTACTTCTTTCTTACTTCTTTCTTACTTCTTTCTCACTTCTTTCTAACTTCTTTCTAACTTCTTTTTTCTCCTTTCTTTCTTCTTTCTTTCTTCTTTCTTTCTTACTTCTTTCTTACTTCTTTCTTACTTCTTTCTTTCTTAATTCTTTCCTACTTCTTTCTTACTTCTTTCTTTCTTACTTCTTTCTTACTTCTTTCTTACTTCTTTCCTACTCCTTTCTTACTTCTTTCTTCTTTCTTTCTTACTTCTTTCTTACTTCTTTCTTACTTCTTTCTTACTTCTTTCTTTGTTCTTACTTTCTTGTTTCTTACTTCTTTCTTTCTTACTTCTTTCTTTCTTCTTTCTTACTTTTTCTTACTTCTTTCTAACTTCTTTCTTACATCTTTCTTACTTCTTTCTTACTTCTTTCTTACTTCTATCTAACTTCTTTCTTTCTTCTTTCTTTCTTCTTTCTTTCTTCTTTCTTTCTTCTTTCTTACTTCTTTCTTTCTTACTTCTTTCTTTCTTCTTTCTTTCTTCTTTCTTACTTCTTTCTTACTTCTTTCTTACTTCTTTCTAACTTCTTTTTTCTCCTTTCTTTCTTCTTTCTTTCTTCTTTCTTTCTTACTTCTTTCTTACTTCTTTCTTAGTTCTTTCTTACTTCTTTTTTACTTCTTTCTAACTTCTTTCTTACTTCTTTCTTACTTCTTTCTTACTTCTTTCTAACTTCTTTCTTTCTTCTTTCTTTCTTCTCTCTTTCTTCTTTCTTACTCCTTTCTTTCTTACTTCTTTCTTACTTCTTTCTTACTACTTTCTTACTTCTTTCTTACTTCTTTCTTACTTCTTTCTTACTTCTTACTTTTTTCTTTCTTACTTCTTTCTTTCTTACTTCTTTCTTACTTCTTTCTTATTTCTTTCTTACTTCTTTCTTACTTCTTTCTTACTTCTAACTTCTTTTTTCTTCTTTCTTTCTTCTTTCTTTCTTCTTTTTTTCTTACTTCTTTCTTACTTCTTTCTTACTTCTTTCTTTCTTAATTCTTTCGTACTTCTTTATTACTTCTTTTTTCTTACTTCTTTCTTACTTCTTTCTTACTTCTTTCTTACTTCTTTCTTACTTCTTTCCTACTTCTTTCTTACTTCTTTCTACTTTCTTTCTTACTTCTTTCTTACTTCTTTCTTTCTTCTTTCTTTCTTCTTTCTTACTTCTTTCTTCTTTCTTTCTTACTTCTTTCTTACTTCTTTCTTACTTCTTTCTTACTTCATTCTTACTTCTTTCTTACTTCTTATTACTTCTTTCTAACTTCTTTTTTCTCTTTTCTTTCTCATTTCTTTCTTCTTTCTTTCTTACTTCTTTTTTACTTCTTTCTTACTTCTTTCTTACTTCTTTCTTACTTCTTTCTTTCTTAATTCTTTCGTACTTCTTTCTTACTTCTTTCTTTCTTACTTGTTTCTTACTTCTTTCTAACTTCTTTCCTACTTCTTTCTTACTACTTTCTTCTTTCTTTCTTACGTCTTTCTTACTTCTTTCTTACTTCTTTCTTACTCCTTTCTTTCTTCTTAATTTTTTCTTTCTTACTTCTTTCTTTCTTACTTCTTTCTTTCTTCTTTCTTACTTTTTCTTACTTCTTTCTAACTTCTTTCTTAATTCTTTCTGACTTCTTTCTTACTTCTTTGTTCTTTCTTTCTTACTTCTTTCTTACTTCTTTCTTACTTCTTACTTCTTTCTTTCTTACTTCTTTCTTTCTTACTTCTTTCTTACTTCTTTCTTACTTCTTTCTTACTTCTTTCTTACTTCTTTCTTACTTCAAACTTCTTTTTTCTTCTTTCTTTCTTCTTTCTTTCTTCTTTCTTTCTTACTTCTTTCTTACTTCTTTCTTACTTCTTTCTTTCTTAATTCTTTCGTTCTTCTTTCTTACTTCTTTCTTCTTTCTTTCTTACTTCTTTCTTACTTCTTTCTTACTTCTTTCTTTCTTCTTTCTTACTTCTTTCTTACTTCTATCTGACTTCTTTCTTGCTTCTTTCTTCTTTCTTTCTTACTTCTTTCTTACTTCTTTCTTACTTCTTTCTTACTTCTTTCTTACTTCTTTCTTACTTCTTTCTAACTTCTTTCTAACTTCTTTTTTCTCCTTTCTTTCTTCTTTCTTTCTTCTTTATTTCTTACTTCTTTCTTACTTCTTTCTTACTTCTTTCCTACTTCTTTCTTACTTCTTTCTCCTTTCTTTCTTACTTCTTTCTTACTTCTTTCTTACTTCTTTCTTTGTTCTTACTTTCTTCTTTCTTACTTCTTTCTTTCTTACTTCTTTCTTTCTTCTTTCTTACTTTTTCTTACTTCTTTCTAACTTCTTTCTTTCTTCTTTCTTTCTTCTTTCTTTCATCTTTCTTTCTTCTTTCTTACTTCTTTCTTTCTTACTTCTTTCTTTCTTCTTTCTTACTTCTTTCTTACTTCTTTCTTTCTTCTTTCTTACTTCTTTCTAACTTCTTTTTTCTCCTTTCTTTCTTCTTTCTTTCTTCTTTCTTTCTTACTTCTTTCTTACTTCTTTCTTAGTTCTTTCTTACTTCTTTCTTACTTCTTTCTAACTTCTTTCTTACTTCTTTCTTACTTCTTTCTAACTTCTTTCTTTCTTCTTTCTTTCTTCTTCCTTTCTTCTTTCTTACTCCTTTCTTTCTTACTTCTTTCTTACTTGTTTCTTACTACTTTCTTACTTCTTTCTTACTTCTTCCTTACTTCTTTCTTACTTCTTACTTTTTTCTTTCTTACTTCTTTCTGTCTTACTTCTTTCTTACTTCTTTCTTATTTCTTTCTTACTTCTTTCTTACTTCTTTCTTACTTCTAACTTCTTTTTTCTTCTTTCTTTCTTCTTTCTTTCTTCTTTTTTTCTTACTTCTTTCTTACTTCTTTCTTACTTCTTTCTTTCTTAATTCTTTCGTACTTCTTTCTTACTTCTTTTTTCTTACTTCTTTCTTACTTCTTTCTTACTTCTTTCTTACTTCTTTCTTACTTCTTTCCTACTTCTTTCTTACTTCTTTCTACTTTCTTTCTTACTTCTTTCTTACTTCTTTCTTTCTTCTTTCTTTCTTCTTTCTTACTTCTTTCTTCTTTCTTTCTTACTTCTTTCTAACTTCTTTCTTACTTCTTTCTTACTTCTTTCTAACTTCTTTTTTCTCCTTTCTTTCTTCTTTCTTTCTTCTTTCTTTCTTACTTCTTTCTTACTTCTTTCTTACTTCTTTCTTACGTCTTTCTTTCTTAATTCTTTCGTACTTCTTTCTTACTTCTTTCTTACTTCTTTCTAACTTCTTTCCTACTTCTTTCTTACTACTTTCTTCTTTCTTTCTTACTTCTTTCTTACTTCTTTCTTACTCCTTTCTTTCTTCTTAATTTCTTCTTTCTTACTTCTTTCTTTCTTACTTCTTTCTATCTTCTTTCTTACTTTTTCTTACTTCTTTCTAACTTCTTTCTTAATTCTTTCTGACTTCTTTCTTACTTCTTTCTTCTTTCTTTCTTACTTCTTTCTTACTTCTTTCTTACTTCTTACTTCTTTCTTTCTTACTTCTTTCTTTCTTACTTCTTTCTTACTTCTTTCTTACTTCTTTCTTACTTCTTTCTTACTTCTTTCTTACTTCAAACTTCTTTTTTCTTCTTTCTTTCTTCTTTCTTTCTTCTTTCTTTCTTACTTCTTTCTTACTTCTTTCTTTCTTAATTCTTTCGTACTTCTTTCTTACTTCTTTCTTCTTTCTTTCTTACTTCTTTCTTACTTCTTTCTTACTTCTTTCTTTCTTCTTTCTTACTTCTTTCTTACTTCTTTCTGACTTCTTTCTTGCTTCTTTCTTCTTTCTTTCTTACTTCTTTCTTACTTCTTTCTTACTTCTTTCTTACTTCTTTCTTACTTCTTTCTTACTTCTTTCTAACTTCTTTCTAACTTCTTTTTTCTCCTTTCTTTCTTCTTTCTTTCTTCTTTATTTCTTACTTCTTTCTTACTTCTTTCTTACTTCTTTCCTACTTCTTTCTTACTTCTTTCTCCTTTCTTTCTTACTTCTTTCTTACTTCTTTCTTACTTCTTTCTTTGTTCTTACTTTCTTCTTTCTTACTTCTTTCTTTCTTACTTCTTTCTTTCTTTTTTCTTACTTTTTCTTACTTCTTTCTAACTTCTTTCTTACATCTTTCTTACTTCTTTCTTACTTCTTTCTAACTTCTTTCTTTCTTCTTTCTTTCTTCTTTCTTTCATCTTTCTTTCTTCTTTCTTACTTCTTTCTTTCTTACTTCTTTCTTTCTTCTTTCTTACTTCTTTCTAACTTCTTTTTTCTCCTTTCTTTCTTCTTTCTTTCTTCTTTCTTTCTTACTTCTTTCTTACTTCTTTCTTTGTTCTTACTTTCTTGTTTCTTACTTCTTTCTTTCTTACTTCTTTCTTTCTTCTTTCTTACTTTTTCTTACTTCTTTCTAACTTCTTTCTTACATCTTTCTTACTTCTTTCTTCTTTCTTACTTCTATCTAACTTCTTTCTTTCTTCTTTCTTTCTTCTTTCTTTCTTCTTTCTTTCTTCTTTCTTACTTCTTTCTTTCTTACTTCTTTCTTTCTTCTTTCTTACTTCTTTCTTACTTCTTTCTTACTTCTTTCTTACTTCTTTCTAACTTCTTTTTTCTCCTTTCTTTCTTCTTTCTTTCTTCTTTCTTTCTTACTTCTTTCTTACTTCTTTCTTAGTTCTTTCTTACTTCTTTTTTACTTCTTTCTAACTTCTTTCTTACTTCTTTCTTACTTCTTTCTTACTTCTTTCTAACTTCTTTCTTTCTTCTTTCTTTCTTCTTTCTTTCTTCTTTCTTACTCCTTTCTTTCTTACTTCTTTCTTACTTCTTTCTTACTACTTTCTTACTTCTTTCTTACTTCTTTCTTACTTCTTTCTTACTTCTTACTTTTTTCTTTCTTACTTCTTTCTTTCTTACTTCTTTCTTACTTCTTTCTTATTTCTTTCTTACTTCTTTCTTACTTCTTTCTTACTTCTAACTTCTTTTTTCTTCTTTCTTTCTTCTTTCTTTCTTCTTTTTTTCTTACTTCTTTCTTACTTCTTTCTTACTTCTTTCTTTCTTAATTCTTTCGTACTTCTTTATTACTTCTTTTTTCTTACTTCTTTCTTACTTCTTTCTTACTTCTTTCTTACTTCTTTCTTACTTCTTTCCTACTTCTTTCTTACTTCTTTCTACTTTCTTTCTTACTTCTTTCTTACTTCTTTCTTTCTTCTTTCTTTCGTACTTCTTTCTTACTTCTTTCTTCTTTCTTTCTTACTTCTTTCTTACTTCTTTCTTACTTCTTTCTTTCTTCTTTCTTACTTCTTTCTTACTTCTTTCTGACTTCTTTCTTGCTTCTTTCTTCTTTCTTTCTTACTTCTTTCTTACTTCTTTCTTACTTCTTTCTTACTTCTTTCTTACTTCTTTCTTACTTCTTTCTAACTTCTTTCTAACTTCTTTTTTCTCCTTTCTTTCTTCTTTCTTTCTTCTTTACTTCTTACTTCTTTCTTACTTCTTTCTTACTTCTTTCCTACTTCTTTCTTACTTCTTTCTCCTTTCTTTCTTACTTCTTTCTTACTTCTTTCTTACTTCTTTCTTTGTTCTTACTTTCTTCTTTCTTACTTCTTTCTTTCTTACTTCTTTCTTTCTTTTTTCTTACTTTTTCTTACTTCTTTCTAACTTCTTTCTTACATCTTTCTTACTTCTTTCTTACTTCTTTCTAACTTCTTTCTTTCTTCTTTCTTTCTTCTTTCTTTCATCTTTCTTTCTTCTTTCTTACTTCTTTCTTTCTTACTTCTTTCTTTCTTCTTTCTTACTTCTTTCTAACTTCTTTTTTCTCCTTTCTTTCTTCTTTCTTTCTTCTTTCTTTCTTACTTCTTTCTTACTTCTTTCTTTGTTCTTACTTTCTTGTTTCTTACTTCTTTCTTTCTTACTTCTTTCTTTCTTCTTTCTTACTTTTTCTTACTTCTTTCTAACTTCTTTCTTACATCTTTCTTACTTCTTTCTTCTTTCTTACTTCTATCTAACTTCTTTCTTTCTTCTTTCTTTCTTCTTTCTTTCTTCTTTCTTTCTTCTTTCTTACTTCTTTCTTTCTTACTTCTTTCTTTCTTCTTTCTTACTTCTTTCTTACTTCTTTCTTACTTCTTTCTTACTTCTTTCTAACTTCTTTTTTCTCCTTTCTTTCTTCTTTCTTTCTTCTTTCTTTCTTACTTCTTTCTTACTTCTTTCTTAGTTCTTTCTTACTTCTTTTTTACTTCTTTCTAACTTCTTTCTTACTTCTTTCTTACTTCTTTCTTACTTCTTTCTAACTTCTTTCTTTCTTCTTTCTTTCTTCTTTCTTTCTTCTTTCTTACTCCTTTCTTTCTTACTTCTTTCTTACTTCTTTCTTACTACTTTCTTACTTCTTTCTTACTTCTTTCTTACTTCTTTCTTACTTCTTACTTTTTTCTTTCTTACTTCTTTCTTTCTTACTTCTTTCTTACTTCTTTCTTATTTCTTTCTTACTTCTTTCTTACTTCTTTCTTACTTCTAACTTCTTTTTTCTTCTTTCTTTCTTCTTTCTTTCTTCTTTTTTTCTTACTTCTTTCTTACTTCTTTCTTACTTCTTTCTTTCTTAATTCTTTCGTACTTCTTTATTACTTCTTTTTTCTTACTTCTTTCTTACTTCTTTCTTACTTCTTTCTTACTTCTTTCTTACTTCTTTCCTACTTCTTTCTTACTTCTTTCTACTTTCTTTCTTACTTCTTTCTTACTTCTTTCTTTCTTCTTTCTTTCTTCTTTCTTACTTCTTTCTTCTTTCTTTCTTACTTCTTTCTTACTTCTTTCTTACTTCTTTCTTACTTCATTCTTACTTCTTTCTTACTTCTTATTACTTCTTTCTAACTTCTTTTTTCTCTTTTCTTTCTCATTTCTTTCTTCTTTCTTTCTTACTTCTTTTTTACTTCTTTCTTACTTCTTTCTTACTTCTTTCTTACTTCTTTCTTTCTTAATTCTTTCGTACTTCTTTCTTACTTCTTTCTTTCTTACTTCTTTCTTACTTCTTTCTAACTTCTTTCCTACTTCTTTCTTACTACTTTCTTCTTTCTTTCTTACTTCTTTCTTACTTCTTTCTTACTTCTTTCTTACTCCTTTCTTTCTTCTTAATTTTTTCTTTCTTACTTCTTTCTTTCTTACTTCTTTCTTTCTTCTTTCTTACTTTTTCTTACTTCTTTCTAACTTCTTTCTTAATTCTTTCTGACTTCTTTCTTACTTCTTTGTTCTTTCTTTCTTACTTCTTTCTTACTTCTTTCTTACTTCTTACTTCTTTCTTTCTTACTTCTTTCTTTCTTACTTCTTTCTTACTTCTTTCTTACTTCTTTCTTACTACTTTTTTACTTCTTTCTTACTTCAAACTTCTTTTTTCTTCTTTCTTTCTTCTTTCTTTCTTCTTTCTTTCTTACTTCTTTCTTACTTCTTTCTTACTTCTTTCTTTCTTAATTCTTTCGTACTTCTTTCTTACTTCTTTCTTCTTTCTTTCTTACTTCTTTCTTACTTCTTTCTTACTTCTTTCTTTCTTCTTTCTTACTTCTTTCTTACTTCTATCTGACTTCTTTCTTGCTTCTTTCTTCTTTCTTTCTTACATCTTTCTTACTTCTTTCTTACTTCTTTCTTACTTCTTTCTTACTTCTTTCTTACTTCTTTCTATCTTCTTTCGAACTTCTTTTTTCTCCTTTCTTTCTTCTTTCTTTCTTCTTTATTTCTTACTTCTTTCTTACTTCTTTCTTACTTCTTTCCTACTTCTTTCTTACTTCTTTCTCCTTTCTTTCTTACTTCTTTCTTACTTCTTTCTTACTTCTTTCTTTGTTCTTACTTTCTTCTTTCTTACTTCTTTCTTTCTTACTTCTTTCTTTCTTCTTTCTTACTTTTTCTTACTTCTTTCTAACTTCTTTCTTTCTTCTTTCTTTCTTCTTTCTTTCATCTTTCTTTCTTCTTTCTTACTTCTTTCTTTCTTACTTCTTTCTTTCTTCTTTCTTACTTCTTTCTTACTTCTTTCTTTCTTCTTTCTTACTTCTTTCTAACTTCTTTTTTCTCCTTTCTTTCTTCTTTCTTTCTTCTTTCTTTCTTACTTCTTTCTTACTTCTTTCTTAGTTCTTTCTTACTTCTTTCTTACTTCTTTCTAACTTCTTTCTTACTTCTTTCTTACTTCTTTCTAACTTCTTTCTTTCTTCTTTCTTTCTTCTTTCTTTCTTCTTTCTTACTCCTTTCTTTCTTACTTCTTTCTTACTTGTTTCTTACTACTTTCTTACTTCTTTCTTACTTCTTCCTTACTTCTTTCTTACTTCTTACTTTTTTCTTTCTTACTTCTTTCTGTCTTACTTCTTTCTTACTTCTTTCTTATTTCTTTCTTACTTCTTTCTTACTTCTTTCTTACTTCTAACTTCTTTTTTCTTCTTTCTTTCTTCTTTCTTTCTTCTTTTTTTCTTACTTCTTTCTTACTTCTTTCTTACTTCTTTCTTTCTTAATTCTTTCGTACTTCTTTCTTACTTCTTTTTTCTTACTTCTTTCTTACTTCTTTCTTACTTCTTTCTTACTTCTTTCTTACTTCTTTCCTACTTCTTTCTTACTTCTTTCTACTTTCTTTCTTACTTCTTTCTTACTTCTTTCTTTCTTCTTTCTTTCTTCTTTCTTACTTCTTTCTTCTTTCTTTCTTACTTCTTTCTAACTTCTTTCTTACTTCTTTCTTACTTCTTTCTAACTTCTTTTTTCTCCTTTCTTTCTTCTTTCTTTCTTCTTTCTTTCTTACTTCTTTCTTACTTCTTTCTTACTTCTTTCTTACTTCTTTCTTTCTTAATTCTTTCGTACTTCTTTCTTACTTCTTTCTTACTTCTTTCTAACTTCTTTCCTACTTCTTTCTTACTACTTTCTTCTTTCTTTCTTACTTCTTTCTTACTTCTTTCTTACTCCTTTCTTTCTTCTTAATTTCTTCTTTCTTACTTCTTTCTTTCTTACTTCTTTCTTTCTTCTTTCTTACTTTTTCTTACTTCTTTCTAACTTCTTTCTTAATTCTTTCTGACTTCTTTCTTACTTCTTTCTTCTTTCTTTCTTACTTCTTTCTTACTTCTTTCTTACTTCTTACTTCTTTCTTTCTTACTTCTTTCTTTCTTACTTCTTTCTTACTTCTTTCTTACTTCTTTCTTACTTCTTTCTTACTTCTTTCTTACTTCAAACTTCTTTTTTCTTCTTTCTTTCTTCTTTCTTTCTTCTTTCTTTCTTACTTCTTTCTTACTTCTTTCTTTCTTAATTCTTTCGTACTTCTTTCTTACTTCTTTCTTCTTTCTTTCTTACTTCTTTCTTACTTCTTTCTTACTTCTTTCTTTCTTCTTTCTTACTTCTTTCTTACTTCTTTCTGACTTCTTTCTTGCTTCTTTCTTCTTTCTTTCTTACTTCTTTCTTACTTCTTTCTTACTTCTTTCTTACTTCTTTCTTACTTCTTTCTTACTTCTTTCTAACTTCTTTCTAACTTCTTTTTTCTCCTTTCTTTCTTCTTTCTTTCTTCTTTATTTCTTACTTCTTTCTTACTTCTTTCTTACTTCTTTCGTACTTCTTTCTTACTTCTTTCTCCTTTCTTTCTTACTTCTTTCTTACTTCTTTCTTTGTTCTTACTTTCTTCTTTCTTACTTCTTTCTTTCTTACTTCTTTCTTTCTTTTTCCTTACTTTTTCTTACTTCTTTCTAACTTCTTTCTTACATCTTTCTTACTTCTTTCTTACTTCTTTCTTTCTTACTTCTTTCTTTCTTCTTTCTTACTTCTTTCTAACTTCTTTTTTCTCCTTTCTTTCTTCTTTCTTTCTTCTTTCTTTCTTACTTCTTTCTTACTTCTTTCTTAGTTCTTTCTTACTTCTTTCTTACTTCTTTCTAACTTCTTTCTTACTTCTTTCTTACTTCTTTCTTACTTCTTTCTAACTTCTTTCTTTCTTCTTTCTTTCTTCTTTCTTTCTTCTTTCTTACTCCTTTCTTTCTTACTTCTTTCTTACTTGTTTCTTACTACTTTCTTACTTCTTTCTTACTTCTTCCTTACTTCTTTCTTACTTCTTACTTTTTTCTTTCTTACTTCTTTCTGTCTTACTTCTTTCTTACTTCTTTCTTATTTCTTTCTTACTTCTTTCTTACTTCTTTCTTACTTCTAACTTCGTTTTTCTTCTTTCTTTCTTCTTTCTTTCTTCTTTTTTTCTTACTTCTTTCTTACTTCTTTCTTACTTCTTTCTTTCTTAATTCTTTCGTACTTCTTTCTTACTTCTTTTTTCTTACTTCTTTCTTACTTCTTTCTTACTTCTTTCTTACTTCTTTCTTACTTCTTTCCTACTTCTTTCTTACTTCTTTCTACTTTCTTTCTTACTTCTTTCTTACTTCTTTCTTTCTTCTTTCTTCCTTCTTTCTTACTTCTTTCTTCTTTCTTTCTTACTTCTTTCTAACTTCTTTCTTACTTCTTTCTTACTTCATTCTTACTTCTTTCTTACTTCTTTCTTACTTCTTTCTAACTTCTTTTTTCTCCTTTCTTTCTTCTTTCTTTCTTCTTTCTTTCTTACTTCTTTCTTACTTCTTTCTTACTTCTTTCTTACTTCTTTCTTTCTTAATTCTTTCGTACTTCTTTCTTACTTCTTTCTTACTTCTTTCTAACTTCTTTCCTACTTCTTTCTTACTACTTTCTTCTTTCTTTCTTACTTCTTTCTTACTTCTTTCTTACTCCTTTCTTTCTTCTTAATTTCTTCTTTCTTACTTCTTTCTTTCTTACTTCTTTCTTTCTTCTTTCTTACTTTTTCTTACTTCTTTCTAACTTCTTTCTTAATTCTTTCTTACTTCTTACTTCTTTCTTTCTTACTTCTTTCTTTCTTACTTCTTTCTTACTTCTTTCTTACTTCTTTCTTACTTCAAACTTCTTTTTTCTTCTTTCTTTCTTCTTTCTTTCTTCTTTCTTTCTTACTTCTGTCTTACTTCTTTCTTACTTCTTTCTTTCTTAATTCTTTCGTACTTCTTTCTTACTTCTTTCTTCTTTCTTTCTTACTTCTTTCTTACTTCTTTCTTACTTCTTTCTTTCTTCTTTCTTACTTCTTTCTTACTTCTTTCTTACTTCTTTCTTACTTCTTTCTGACTTCTTTCTTACTTCTTTCTTCTTTCTTTCTTACTTCTTTCTTACTTCTTTCTTACTTCTTTCTTACTTCTTTCTTACTTCTTTCTTACTTCTTTCTAACTTCTTTTTTCTCCTTTCCTTCTTCTTTCTTTCTTCTTTCTTTCTTACTTCTTTCTTACTTCTTTCTTACTTCTTTCTTTCTTACTTCTTTCTTTCTTCTTTCTTACTTTTTCTTACTTCTTTCTTCCTTCTTTCTTACTTCTTTCTAACTTCTTTTTTCTCCTTTCTTTCTTCTTTCTTTCTTCTTTCTTTCTTACTTCTTTCTTACTTCTTTCTTTTTTCTTTCTTACTTCTTTCTTACTTCTTTCTAACTTCTTTCTTACTTCTTTCTTACTTCTTTCTTACTTCTTTCTTACTTCTAACTTCTTTTTTCTTCTTTCTTTCTTCTTTTTTTCTTACTTCTTTCTTACTTCTTTCTTACTTCTTTCTTACTTCATTCTAACTTCTTTCTTACTTCTTTCTTACTTCTTTCTTACTTCTTTCTTACTTCTAACTTCTTTCTTTCTTCTTTCTTTCTTCTTTCTTTCTTCTTTCTTACTCCTTTCTTTCTTACTTCTTTCTTACTTGTTTCTTACTACTTTCTTACTTCTTTCTTACTTCTTCCTTACTTCTTTCTTACTTCTTACTTTTTTCTTTCTTACTTCTTTCTGTCTTACTTCTTTCTTACTTCTTTCTTATTTCTTTCTTACTTCTTTCTTACTTCTTTCTTACTTCTAACTTCTTTTTTCTTCTTTCTTTCTTCTTTCTTTCTTCTTTTTTTCTTACTTCTTTCTTACTTCTTTCTTACTTCTTTCTTTCTTAATTCTTTCGTACTTCTTTCTTACTTCTTTTTTCTTACTTCTTTCTTACTTCTTTCTTACTTCTTTCTTACTTCTTTCTTACTTCTTTCCTACTTCTTTCTTACTTCTTTCTACTTTCTTTCTTACTTCTTTCTTACTTCTTTCTTTCTTCTTTCTTTCTTCTTTCTTACTTCTTTCTTCTTTCTTTCTTACTTCTTTCTAACTTCTTTCTTACTTCTTTCTTACTTCTTTCTAACTTCTTTTTTCTCCTTTCTTTCTTCTTTCTTTCTTCTTTCTTTCTTACTTCTTTCTTACTTCTTTCTTACTTCTTTCTTACTTCTTTCTTTCTTAATTCTTTCGTACTTCTTTCTTACTTCTTTCTTACTTCTTTCTAACTTCTTTCCTACTTCTTTCTTACTACTTTCTTCTTTCTTTCTTACTTCTTTCTTACTTCTTTCTTACTCCTTTCTTTCTTCTTAATTTCTTCTTTCTTACTTCTTTCTTTCTTACTTCTTTCTTTCTTCTTTCTTACTTTTTCTTACTTCTTTCTAACTTCTTTCTTAATTCTTTCTGACTTATTTCTTACTTCTTTCTTCTTTCTTTCTTACTTCTTTCTTACTTCTTTCTTACTTCTTACTTCTTTCTTTCTTACTTCTTTCTTTCTTACTTCTTTCTTACTTCTTTCTTACTTCTTTCTTACTTCTTTCTTACTTCTTTCTTACTTCAAACTTCTTTTTTCTTCTTTCTTTCTTCTTTCTTTCTTCTTTCTTTCTTACTTCTTTCTTACTTCTTTCTTTCTTAATTCTTTCGTACTTCTTTCTTACTTCTTTCTTCTTTCTTTCTTACTTCTTTCTTACTTCTTTCTTACTTCTTTCTTTCTTCTTTCTTACTTCTTTCTTACTTCTTTCTGACTTCTTTCTTGCTTCTTTCTTCTTTCTTTCTTACTTCTTTCTTACTTCTTTCTTACTTCTTTCTTACTTCTTTCTTACTTCTTTCTTACTTCTTTCTAACTTCTTTCTAACTTCTTTTTTCTCCTTTCTTTCTTCTTTCTTTCTTCTTTATTTCTTACTTCTTTCTTACTTCTTTCTTACTTCTTTCCTACTTCTTTCTTACTTCTTTCTCCTTTCTTTCTTACTTCTTTCTTACTTCTTTCTTACTTCTTTCTTTGTTCTTACTTTCTTCTTTCTTACTTCTTTCTTTCTTACTTCTTTCTTTCTTCTTTCTTACTTTTTCTTACTTCTTTCTAACTTCTTTCTTACATCTTTCTTACTTCTTTCTTACTTCTTTCTAACTTCTTTCTTTCTTCTTTCTTTCTACTTTCTTTCATCTTTCTTTCTTCTTTCTTACTTCTTTCTTTCTTACTTCTTTCTTTCTTCTTTCTTACTTCTTTCTAACTTCTTTTTTCTCCTTTCTTTCTTCTTTCTTTCTTCTTTCTTTCTTACTTCTTTCTTACTTCTTTCTTAGTTCTTTCTTACTTCTTTCTTACTTCTTTCTAACTTCTTTCTTACTTCTTTCTTACTTCTTTCTTACTTCTTTCTAACTTCTTTCTTTCTTCTTTCTTTCTTCTTTCTTTCTTCTTTCTTACTCCTTTCTTTCTTACTTCTTTCTTACTTGTTTCTTACTACTTTCTTACTTCTTTCTTACTTCTTCCTTACTTCTTTCTTACTTCTTACTTTTTTCTTTCTTACTTCTTTCTGTCTTACTTCTTTCTTACTTCTTTCTTATTTCTTTCTTACTTCTTTCTTACTTCTTTCTTACTTCTAACTTCTTTTTTCTTCTTTCTTTCTTCTTTCTTTCTTCTTTTTTTCTTACTTCTTTCTTACTTCTTTCTTACTTCTTTCTTTCTTAATTCTTTCGTACTTCTTTCTTACTTCTTTTTTCTTACTTCTTTCTTACTTCTTTCTTACTTCTTTCTTACTTCTTTCTTACTTCTTTCCTACTTCTTTCTTACTTCTTTCTACTTTCTTTCTTACTTCTTTCTTACTTCTTTCTTTCTTCTTTCTTTCTTCTTTCTTACTTCTTTCTTCTTTCTTTCTTACTTCTTTCTAACTTCTTTCTTACTTCTTTCTTACTTCATTCTTACTTCTTTCTTACTTCTTTCTTACTTCTTTCTAACTTCTTTTTTCTCCTTTCTTTCTTCTTTCTTTCTTCTTTCTTTCTTACTTCTTTCTTACTTCTTTCTTACTTCTTTCTTACTTCTTTCTTTCTTAATTCTTTCGTACTTCTTTCTTACTTCTTTCTTACTTCTTTCTAACTTCTTTCCTACTTCTTTCTTACTACTTTCTTCTTTCTTTCTTACTTCTTTCTTACTTCTTTCTTACTCCTTTCTTTCTTCTTAATTTCTTCTTTCTTACTTCTTTCTTTCTTACTTCTTTCTTTCTTCTTTCTTACTTTTTCTTACTTCTTTCTAACTTCTTTCTTAATTCTTT
Source organism: Columba livia (assembly GCF_036013475.1). Taxonomy (NCBI): domain Eukaryota; kingdom Metazoa; phylum Chordata; class Aves; order Columbiformes; family Columbidae; genus Columba; species Columba livia. The sequence continues at coordinate 20,465,333 of NC_088615.1, forward strand.
CTGACTTCTTTCTTACTTCTTTCTTCTTTCTTTCTTACTTCTTTCTTACTTCTTTCTTACTTCTTACTTCTTTCTTTCTTACTTCTTTCTTTCTTACTTCTTTCTTACTTCTTTCTTACTTCTTTCTTACTTCAAACTTCTTTTTTCTTCTTTCTTTCTTCTTTCTTTCTTCTTTCTTTCTTACTTCTGTCTTACTTCTCTCTTACTTCTTTCTTTCTTAATTCTTTCGTACTTCTTTCTTACTTCTTTCTTCTTTCTTTCTTACTTCTTTCTTACTTCTTTCTTACTTCTTTCTTTCTTCTTTCTTACTTGTTTCTTACTTCTTTCTTACTTCTTTCTTACTTCTTTCTTACTTCTTTCTGACTTCTTTCTTACTTCTTTCTTCTTTCTTTCTTACTTCTTTCTTACTTCATTCTTACTTCTTTCTTACTTCTTTCTTACTTCTTTCTTACTTCTTTCTAACTTCTTTTTTCTCCTTTCCTTCTTCTTTCTTTCTTCTTTCTTTCTTACTTCTTTCTTACTTCTTTCTTACTTCTTTCTTTCTTACTTCTTTCTTTCTTCTTTCTTACTTCTTTCTTACTTCTTTCTTCCTTCTTTCTTACTTCTTTCTAACTTCTTTTTTCTCCTTTCTTTCTTCTTTCTTTCTTCTTTCTTTCTTACTTCTTTCTTACTTCTTTCTTTTTTCTTTCTTACTTCTTTCTTACTTCTTTCTAACTTCTTTCTTACTTCTTTCTTACTTCTTTCTTACTTCTTTCTTACTTCTAACTTCTTTTTTCTTCTTTCTTTCTTCTTTTTTTCTTACTTCTTTCTTACTTCTTTCTTACTTCTTTCTTACTTCTTTCTAACTTCTTTCTTACTTCTTTCTTACTTCTTTCTTACTTCTAACTTCTTTCTTTCTTCTTTCTTTCTTCTTTCTTTCTTCTTTCTTACTCCTTTCTTTCTTACTTCTTTCTTACTTGTTTCTTACTACTTTCTTACTTCTTTCTTACTTCTTCCTTACTTCTTTCTTACTTCTTACATTTTTCTTTCTTACTTCTTTCTTTCTTACTTCTTTCTTACTTCTTTCTTATTTCTTTCTTACTTCTTTCTTACTTCTTTCTTACTTCTAACTTCTTTTTTCTTCTTTCTTTCTTCTTTTTTTCTTACTTCTTTCTTACTTCTTTCTTACTTCTTTCTTTCTTAATTCTTTCGTACTTCTTTCTTACTTCTTTTTTCTTACTTCTTTCTTACTTCTTTCTTACTTCTTTCTTACTTCTTTCTTACTTCTTTCCTACTTCTTTCTTACTTCTTTCTACTTTCTTTCTTACTTCTTTCTTACTTCTTTCTTTCTTCTTTCTTTCTTCTATCTTACTTCTTTCTTCTTTCTTTCTTACTTCTTTCTAACTTCTTTCTTACTTCTTTCTTACTTCATTCTTACTTCTTTCTTACTTCTTTCTTACTTCTTTCTAACTTCTTTTTTCTCCTTTCTTTCTTCTTTCCTTCTTCTTTCTTTCTTACTTCTTTCTTACTTCTTTCTTACTTCTTTCTTACTTCTTTCTTTCTTAATTCTTTCGTACTTCTTTCTTACTTCTTTCTTACTTCTTTCTAACTTCTTTCCTACTTCTTTCTTACTACTTTCTTCTTTCTTTCTTACTTCTCTCTTACTTCTTTCTTACTTCTTTCTTACTCCTTTCTTTCTTCTTAATTTCTTCTTTCTTACTTCTTTCTTTCTTACTTCTTTCTTTCTTCTTTCTTACTTTTTCTTACTTCTTTCTAACTTCTTTCTTACTTCTTTCTTACTTCTTTCTTAGTTCTTACTTCTTTCTTTCTTACTTCTTTCTTTCTTACTTCTTTCTTACTTCTTTCTTACTTCTTTCTTACTTCAAACTTCTTTTTTCTTCTTTCTTTCTTCTTTCTTTCTTCTTTCTTTCTTACTTCTTTCTTACTTCTTTCTTACTTCTTTCTTTCTTAATTCTTTCGTACTTCTTTCTTACTTCTTTCTTCTTTCTTTCTTACTTCTTTCTTACTTCTTTCTTACTTCTTTCTTTCTTCTTTCTTACTTCTTTCTTACTTCTTTCTGACTTCTTTCTTACTTATTTCTTCTTTCTTTCTTACTTCTTTCTTACTTCTTTCTTACTTCTTTCTTACTTCTTTCTTACTTCTTTCTTACTTCATTCTAACTTCTTTTTTCTCCTTTCTTTCTGCTTTCTTTCTTCTTTCTTTCTTACTTCTTTCTTACTTCTTTCTTACTTCTTTCTTACTTCTTTCTTTCTTAATTCTTTCGTACTTCTTTCTAACTTCTTTCGTTCTTACTTCTTTCTTACTTCTTTCCTACTTCTTTCTTACTTCTTTCTTCTTTCTTTCTTACTTCTTTCTTACTTCTTTCTTCCTTCTTTCTTTCTTCTTTCTTTCTTCTTTCTTTCTTCTTTCTTACTTCTTTCTTTCTTACTTCTTTCTTTCTTCTTTCTTACTTCTTTCTTACTTCTTTCTTACTTCTTTCTTACTTCTTTCTAACTTCTTTCTTTCTTCTTTCTTTCTTCTTTCTTTCTTCTTTCTTACTCCTTTCTTTCTTACTTCTTTCTTACTTCTTTCTTACTACTTTCTTACTTCTTTCTTACTTCTTTCTTACTTCTTACTTTTTTCTTTCTTACTTCTTTCTTTCTTACTTCTTTCATACTTCTTTCTTATTTCTTTCTTACTTCTTTCTTACTTCTTTCTTACTTCTAACTTCTTTTTTCTTCTTTCTTTCTTCTTTCTTTCTTCTTTTTTTCTTACTTCTTTCTTACTTCTTTCTTACTTCTTTCTTTCTTAATTCTTTCGTACTTCTTTCTTACTTCTTTTTTCTTACTTCTTTCTTCTTTCTTTCTTACTTCTTTCTTACTTCTTTCTTACTTCTTTCGTACTTCTTTCTTACTTCTTTCTACTTTCTTTCTTACTTCTTTCTTACTTCTTTCTTAATTCTTTCTTTCTTCTTTCTTACTTCTTTCTTCTTTCTTTCTTACTTCTTTCTTACTTCTTTCTTACTTCTTTCTTACTTCTTTCTTACTTCTTTCTTACTTCATTCTTACTTCTTTCTTACATCTTTCTTACTTCTTTCTAACTTCTTTTTTCTCCTTTCTTTCTTCTTTCTTTCTTCTTTCTTTCTTACTTCTTTCTTACTTCTTTCTTACTTCTTTCTTACTTCTTTCTTTCTTAATTCTTTCGTACTTCTTTATTACTTCTTTCTTTCTTACTTCTTTCTTACTTCTTTCTAACTTCTTTCCTACTTCTTTCTTACTACTTTCTTCTTTCTTTCTTACTTCTTTCTTACTTCTTTCTTACTTCTTTCTTACTTCTTTCTTACTCCTTTCTTTCTTCTTAATTTCTTCTTTCTTACTTCTTTCTTTCTTACTTCTTTCTTTCTTCTTTCTTACTTTTTCTTACTTCTTTCTAACTTCTTTCTTAATTCTTTCTGACTTCTTTCTTTCTTCTTTCTTCTTTCTTTCTTACTTCTTTCTTACTTCTTTCTTACTTCTTACTTTTTTCTTTCTTACTTCTTTCTTTCTTACTTCTTTCTTACTTCTTTCTTACTTCAAACTTCTTTTTTCTTCTTTCTTTCTTCTTTCTTTCTTCTTTCTTTCTTACTTCTTTCTTACTTCTTTCTTACTTCTTTCTTTCTTAATTCTTTCGTACTTCTTTCTTACTTCTTTCTTACTTCTTTCTTTCTTCTTTCTTACTTTTTCTTACTTCTTTCTAATTTCTTTCTTACATCTTTCTTACTTCTTTCTTACTTCTTTCTTACTTCTTTCTAACTTCTTTCTTTCTTCTTTCCTTCTTCTTTCTTTCTTCTTTCTTACTTCTTTCTTACTTCTTTCCTACTTCTTTCTTACTTCTTTCTACTTTCTTTCTTACTTCTTTCTTACTTCTTTCTTTCTTCTTTCTTCCTTCTTTCTTACTTCTTTCTTCTTTCTTTCTTACTTCTTTCTAACTTCTTTCTTACTTCTTTCTTAATTCATTCTTACTTCTTTCTTACTTCTTTCTTACTTCTTTCTAACTTCTTTTTTCTCCTTTCTTTCTTCTTTCTTTCTTCTTTCTTTCTTACTTCTTTCTTACTTCTTTCTTACTTCTTTCTTACTTCTTTCTTTCTTAATTCTTTCGTACTTCTTTCTTACTTCTTTCTTACTTCTTTCTAACTTCTTTCCTACTTCTTTCTTACTACTTTCTTCTTTCTTTCTTACTTCTTTCTTACTTCTTTCTTACTCCTTTCTTTCTTCTTAATTTCTTCTTTCTTACTTCTTTCTTTCTTACTTCTTTCTTTCTTCTTTCTTACTTTTTCTTACTTCTTTCTAACTTCTTTCTTAATTCTTTCTTACTTCTTACTTCTTTCTTTCTTACTTCTTTCTTTCTTAATTCTTTCTTACTTCTTTCTTACTTCTTTCTTACTTCAAACTTCTTTTTTCTTCTTTCTTTCTTCTTTCTTTCTTCTTTCTTTCTTACTTCTGTCTTACTTCTTTCTTACTTCTTTCTTTCTTCTTTCTTACTTCTTTCTTACTTCTTTCTTACTTCTTTCTTACTTCTTTCTTACTTCTTTCTGACTTCTTTCTTACTTCTTACTTCTTTCTTTCTTACTTCTTTCTTTCTTCTTTCTTACTTTTTCTTACTTCTTTCTTCCTTCTTTCTTACTTCTTTCTAACTTCTTTTTTCTCCTTTCTTTCTTCTTTCTTTCTTCTTTCTTTCTTACTTCTTTCTTACTTCTTTCTTTTTTCTTTCTTACTTCTTTCTTACTTCTTTCTAACTTCTTTCTTACTTCTTTCTTACTTCTTTCTTACTTCTTTCTTACTTCTAACTTCTTTTTTCTTCTTTCTTTCTTCTTTTTTTCTTACTTCTTTCTTACTTCTTTCTTACTTCTTTCTTACTTCATTCTAACTTCTTTCTTACTTCTTTCTTACTTCTTTCTTACTTCTTTCTTACTTCTAACTTCTTTCTTTCTTCTTTCTTTCTTCTTTCTTTCTTCTTTCTTACTCCTATCTTTCTTACTTCTTTCTTACTTGTTTCTTACTACTTTCTTACTTCTTTCTTACTTCTTCCTTACTTCTTTCTTACTTCTTACTTTTTTCTTTCTTACTTCTTTCTGTCTTACTTCTTTCTTACTTCTTTCTTATTTCTTTCTTACTTCTTTCTTACTTCTTTCTTACTTCTAACTTCTTTTTTCTTCTTTCTTTCTTCTTTCTTTCTTTTTTTCTTACTTCTTTCTTACTTCTTTCTTACTTCTTTCTTTCTTAATTCTTTCGTACTTCTTTCTTACTTCTTTTTTCTTACTTCTTTCTTACTTCTTTCTTACTTCTTTCTTACTTCTTTCTTACTTCTTTCCTACTTCTTTCTTACTTCTTTCTACTTTCTTTCTTACTTCTTTCTTACTTCTTTCTTTCTTCTTTCTTTCTTCTTTCTTACTTCTTTCTTCTTTCTTTCTTACTTCTTTCTAACTTCTTTCTTACTTCTTTCTTACTTCTTTCTAACTTCTTTTTTCTCCTTTCTTTCTTCTTTCTTTCTTCTTTCTTTCTTACTTCTTTCTTACTTCTTTCTTACTTCTTTCTTACTTCTTTCTTTCTTAATTCTTTCGTACTTCTTTCTTACTTCTTTCTTACTTCTTTCTAACTTCTTTCCTACTTCTTTCTTACTACTTTCTTCTTTCTTTCTTACTTCTTTCTTACTTCTTTCTTACTCCTTTCTTTCTTCTTAATTTCTTCTTTCTTACTTCTTTCTTTCTTACTTCTTTCTTTCTTCTTTCTTACTTTTTCTTACTTCTTTCTAACTTCTTTCTTAATTCTTTCTGACTTATTTCTTACTTCTTTCTTCTTTCTTTCTTACTTCTTTCTTACTTCTTTCTTACTTCTTACTTCTTTCTTTCTTACTTCTTTCTTTCTTACTTCTTTCTTACTTCTTTCTTACTTCTTTCTTACTTCTTTCTTACTTCTTTCTTACTTCAAACTTCTTTTTTCTTCTTTCTTTCTTCTTTCTTTCTTCTTTCTTTCTTACTTCTTTCTTACTTCTTTCTTTCTTAATTCTTTCGTACTTCTTTCTTACTTCTTTCTTCTTTCTTTCTTACTTCTTTCTTACTTCTTTCTTACTTCTTTCTTTCTTCTTTCTTACTTCTTTCTTACTTCTTTCTGACTTCTTTCTTGCTTCTTTCTTCTTTCTTTCTTACTTCTTTCTTACTTCTTTCTTACTTCTTTCTTACTTCTTTCTTACTTCTTTCTTACTTCTTTCTAACTTCTTTCTAACTTCTTTTTTCTCCTTTCTTTCTTCTTTCTTTCTTCTTTATTTCTTACTTCTTTCTTACTTCTTTCTTACTTCTTTCCTACTTCTTTCTTACTTCTTTCTCCTTTCTTTCTTACTTCTTTCTTACTTCTTTCTTACTTCTTTCTTTGTTCTTACTTTCTTCTTTCTTACTTCTTTCTTTCTTACTTCTTTCTTTCTTCTTTCTTACTTTTTCTTACTTCTTTCTAACTTCTTTCTTACATCTTTCTTACTTCTTTCTTACTTCTTTCTAACTTCTTTCTTTCTTCTTTCTTTCTTCTTTCTTTCATCTTTCTTTCTTCTTTCTTACTTCTTTCTTTCTTACTTCTTTCTTACTTCTTTCTTTCTTACTTCTTTCTTACTTGTTTCTTACTACTTTCTTACTTCTTTCTTACTTCTTCCTTACTTCTTTCTTACTTCTTACTTTTTTCTTTCTTACTTCTTTCTGTCTTACTTCTTTCTTACTTCTTTCTTATTTCTTTCTTACTTCTTTCTTACTTCTTTCTTACTTCTAACTTCTTTTTTCTTCTTTCTTTCTTCTTTCTTTCTTCTTTTTTTCTTACTTCTTTCTTACTTCTTTCTTACTTCTTTCTTTCTTAATTCTTTCGTACTTCTTTCTTACTTCTTTTTTCTTACTTCTTTCTTACTTCTTTCTTACTTCTTTCTTACTTCTTTCTTACTTCTTTCCTACTTCTTTCTTACTTCTTTCTACTTTCTTTCTTACTTCTTTCTTACTTCTTTCTTTCTTCTTTCTTTCTTCTTTCTTACTTCTTTCTTCTTTCTTTCTTACTTCTTTCTAACTTCTTTCTTACTTCTTTCTTACTTCATTCTTACTTCTTTCTTACTTCTTTCTTACTTCTTTCTAACTTCTTTTTTCTCCTTTCTTTCTTCTTTCTTTCTTCTTTCTTTCTTACTTCTTTCTTACTTCTTTCTTACTTCTTTCTTACTTCTTTCTTTCTTAATTCTTTCGTACTTCTTTCTTACTTCTTTCTTACTTCTTTCTAACTTCTTTCCTACTTCTTTCTTACTACTTTCTTCTTTCTTTCTTACTTCTTTCTTACTTCTTTCTTACTCCTTTCTTTCTTCTTAATTTCTTCTTTCTTACTTCTTTCTTTCTTACTTCTTTCTTTCTTCTTTCTTACTTTTTCTTACTTCTTTCTAACTTCTTTCTTAATTCTTTCTGACTTCTTTCTTTCTTCTTTCTTCTTTCTTTCTTACTTCTTTCTTACTTCTTTCTTACTTCTTACTTTTTTCTTTCTTACTTCTTTCTTTCTTACTTCTTTCTTACTTCTTTCTTACTTCAAACTTCTTTTTTCTTCTTTCTTTCTTCTTTCTTTCTTCTTTCTTTCTTACTTCTTTCTTACTTCTTTCTTACTTCTTTCTTTCTTAATTCTTTCGTACTTCTTTCTTACTTCTTTCTTACTTCTTTCTTACTTCTTTCTTACTTCTTTCTGACTTCTTTCTTACTTCTTTCTTCTTTCTTTCTTACTTCTTTCTTACTTCTTTCTTACTTCTTTCTTACTTCTTTCTTACTTCTTTCTTACTTCTTTCATTCTTAATTCTTTCTTACTTCTTTCTAAATTCTTTCTTTCTTCTTTCTTTCTTCTTTCTTTCTTCTTTCTTACTCCTTTCTTTCTTACTTCTTTCTTACTTCTTTCTTACTTCTTTCTTACTTCTTTCTTAATTCTTTCTTTGTTCTTACTTTCTTCTTTCTTACTTCTTTCTTTCTTACTTCTTTCTTTCTTCTTTCTTACTTTTTCTTACTTCTTTCTAACTTCTTTCTTACATCTTTCTTACTTCTTTCTTACTTCTTTCTTACTTCTTTCTAACTTCTTTCTTTCTTCTTTCTTTCTTCTTTCTTTCTTCTTTCTTTCTTTTTTCTTACTTCTTTCTTTCTTACTTCTTTCTTTCTTCTTTCTTACTTTTTCTTACTTCTTTCTAACTTCTTTCTTACATCTTTCTTACTTCTTTCTTACTTCTTTCTTACTTCTTTCTAACTTCTTTCTTTCTTCTTTCTTTCTTCTTTCTTTCTTCTTTCTTTCTTCTTTCTTACTTCTTTCTTTCTTACTTCTTTCTTTCTTCTCTCTTACTTCTTTCTTACTTCTTTCTTAGTTCTTTCTTACTTCTTTTTTACTTCTTTCTAACTTCTTTCTTACTTCTTTCTTACTTCTTTCTTACTTCTTTCTTTCTTCTTTCTTACTTCTTTCTTACTTCTTTCTGACTTCTTTCTTACTTATTTCTTCTTTCTTTCTTACTTCTTTCTTACTTCTTTCTTACTTCTTTCTTACTTCTTTCTTACTTCTTTCTTACTTCATTCTAACTTCTTTTTTCTCCTTTCTTTCTGCTTTCTTTCTTCTTTCTTTCTTACTTCTTTCTTACTTCTTTCTTACTTCTTTCTTTCTTAATTCTTTCGTACTTCTTTCTAACTTCTTTCTTTCTTACTTCTTTCTTACTTCTTTCCTACTTCTTTCTTACTTCTTTCTTCTTTCTTTCTTACTTCTTTCTTACTTCTTTCTTACTTCTTTCTTACTTCTTTCTTTCTTCTTACTTTCTTCTTTCTTACTTCTTTCTTTCTTACTTTTTTCTTACTTCTTTCTTACTTCTTTCTAACTTCTTTCTTTCTTCTTTCTTTCTTCTTTCTTTCTTCTTTCTTTCTTCTTTCTTACTTCTTTCTTTCTTACTTCTTTCTTTCTTCTTTCTTACTTCTTTCTTACTTCTTTCTTACTTCTTTCTTACTTCTTTCTAACTTCTTTCTTACTTCTTTCTTACTTCTTTCTTACTTCTTTCTAACTTCTTTCTTTCTTCTTTCTTTCTTCTTTCTTTCTTCTTTCTTACTCCTTTCTTTCTTACTTCTTTCTTACTTCTTTCTTACTACTTTCTTACTTCTTTCTTACTTCTTTCTTACTTCTTACTTTTTTCTTTCTTACTTCTTTCTTTCTTACTTCTTTCATACTTCTTTCTTATTTCTTTCTTACTTCTTTCTTACTTCTTTCTTACTTCTAACTTCTTTTTTCTTCTTTCTTTCTTCTTTCTTTCTTCTTTTTTTCTTACTTCTTTCTTACTTCTTTCTTACTTCTTTCTTACTTCTTTCTTTCGTAATTCTTTCGTACTTCTTTCTTACTTCTTTTTTCTTACTTCTTTCTTATTTCATTCTTACTTCTTTCTTACTTCTTTCTTACTTCTTTCGTACTTCTTTCTTACTTCTTTCTACTTTCTTTCTTACTTCTTTCTTACTTCTTTCTTAATTCTTTCTTTCTTCTTTCTTACTTCTTTCTTCTTTCTTTCTTACTTCTTTCTTACTTCTTACTTTTTTCTATCTTACTTCTTTCTTTCTTACTTCTTTCTTACTTCTTTCTTACTTCTAACTTCGTTTTTCTTCTTTCTTTCTTCTTTCTTTCTTCTTTTTTTCTTACTTCTTTCTTACTTCTTTCTTACTTCTTTCTTTCTTAATTCTTTCGTACTTCTTTCTTACTTCTTTTTTCTTACTTCTTTCTTATTTCTTTCTTACTTCTTTCGTACTTCTTTCTTACTTCTTTCTACTTTCTTTCTTACTTCTTTCTTACTTCTTTCTTAATTCTTTCTTTCTTCTTTCTTACTTCTTTCTAACTTCTTTTTTCTCCTTTCTTTCTTCTTTCTTTCTTCTTTCTTTCTTACTTCTTTCTTACTTCTTTCTTACTTCTTTCTTACTTCTTTCTTACTTCTTTCTAACTTCTTTTTTCTCCTTTCTTTCTTCTTTCTTTCTTCTCTCTTTCTTACTTCTTTCTTACTTCTTTCTTACTTCTTTCTTTCTTAATTCTTTCGTACTTCTTTCTAACTTCTTTCTTTCTTACTTCTTTCTTACTTCTTTCCTACTTCTTTCTTACTTCTTTCTTCTTTCTTACTTACTTCTTTCTTACTTCTTTCTTACTTCTTTCTTACTTCTTTCTTTCTTCTTACTTTCTTCTTTCTTACTTCTTTCTTTCTTACTTCTTTCTTTCTTCTTTCTTACTTTTTCTTACTTCTTTCTAATTTCTTTCTTACATCTTTCTTACTTCTTTCTTACTTCTTTCTTACTTCTTTCTAACTTCTTTCTTTCTTCTTTCCTTCTTCTTTCTTTCTTCTTTCTTACTTCTTTCTTACTTCTTTCCTACTTCTTTCTTACTTCTTTCTACTTTCTTTCTTACTTCTTTCTTACTTCTTTCTTTCTTCTTTCTTCCTTCTTTCTTACTTCTTTCTTCTTTCTTTCTTACTTCTTTCTAACTTCTTTCTTACTTCTTTCTTACTTCATTCTTACTTCTTTCTTACTTCTTTCTTACTTCTTTCTAACTTCTTTTTTCTCCTTTCTTTCTTCTTTCTTTCTTCTTTCTTTCTTACTTCTTTCTTACTTCTTTCTTACTTCTTTCTTACTTCTTTCTTTCTTAATTCTTTCGTACTTCTTTCTTACTTCTTTCTTACTTCTTTCTAACTTCTTTCCTACTTCTTTCTTACTACTTTCTTCTTTCTTTCTTACTTCTTTCTTACTTCTTTCTTACTCCTTTCTTTCTTCTTAATTTCTTCTTTCTTACTTCTTTCTTTCTTACTTCTTTCTTTCTTCTTTCTTACTTTTTCTTACTTCTTTCTAACTTCTTTCTTAATTCTTTCTTACTTCTTACTTCTTTCTTTCTTACTTCTTTCTTTCTTAATTCTTTCTTACTTCTTTCTTACTTCTTTCTTACTTCAAACTTCTTTTTTCTTCTTTCTTTCTTCTTTCTTTCTTCTTTCTTTCTTACTTCTGTCTTACTTCTTTCTTACTTCTTTCTTTCTTAATTCTTTCGTACTTCTTTCTTACTTCTTTCTTCTTTCTTTCTTACTTCTTTCTTACTTCTTTCTTACTTCTTTCTTTCTTCTTTCTTACTTCTTTCTTACTTCTTTCTTACTTCTTTCTTACTTCTTTCTTACTTCTTTCTGACTTCTTTCTTACTTCTTTCTTCTTTCTTTCTTACTTCTTTCTTACTTCTTTCTTACTTCTTTCTTACTTCTTTCTTACTTCTTTCTTACTTCTTTCTAACTTCTTTTTTCTCCTTTCCTTCTTCTTTCTTTCTTCTTTCTTTCTTACTTCTTTCTTACTTCTTTCTTACTTCTTTCTTTCTTACTTCTTTCTTTCTTCTTTCTTACTTTTTCTTACTTCTTTCTTCCTTCTTTCTTACTTCTTTCTAACTTCTTTTTTCTCCTTTCTTTCTTCTTTCTTTCTTCTTTCTTTCTTACTTCTTTCTTACTTCTTTCTTTTTTCTTTCTTACTTCTTTCTTACTTCTTTCTAACTTCTTTCTTACTTCTTTCTTACTTCTTTCTTACTTCTTTCTTACTTCTAACTTCTTTTTTCTTCTTTCTTTCTTCTTTTTTTCTTACTTCTTTCTTACTTCTTTCTTACTTCTTTCTTACTTCATTCTAACTTCTTTCTTACTTCTTTCTTACTTCTTTCTTACTTCTTTCTTACTTCTAACTTCTTTCTTTCTTCTTTCTTTCTTCTTTCTTTCTTCTTTCTTACTCCTATCTTTCTTACTTCTTTCTTACTTGTTTCTTACTACTTTCTTACTTCTTTCTTACTTCTTCCTTACTTCTTTCTTACTTCTTACTTTTTTCTTTCTTACTTCTTTCTGTCTTACTTCTTTCTTACTTCTTTCTTATTTCTTTCTTACTTCTTTCTTACTTCTTTCTTACTTCTAACTTCTTTTTTCTTCTTTCTTTCTTCTTTCTTTCTTTTTTTCTTACTTCTTTCTTACTTCTTTCTTACTTCTTTCTTTCTTAATTCTTTCGTACTTCTTTCTTACTTCTTTTTTCTTACTTCTTTCTTACTTCTTTCTTACTTCTTTCTTACTTCTTTCTTACTTCTTTCCTACTTCTTTCTTACTTCTTTCTACTTTCTTTCTTACTTCTTTCTTACTTCTTTCTTTCTTCTTTCTTTCTTCTTTCTTACTTCTTTCTTCTTTCTTTCTTACTTCTTTCTAACTTCTTTCTTACTTCTTTCTTACTTCTTTCTAACTTCTTTTTTCTCCTTTCTTTCTTCTTTCTTTCTTCTTTCTTTCTTACTTCTTTCTTACTTCTTTCTTACTTCTTTCTTACTTCTTTCTTTCTTAATTCTTTCGTACTTCTTTCTTACTTCTTTCTTACTTCTTTCTAACTTCTTTCCTACTTCTTTCTTACTACTTTCTTCTTTCTTTCTTACTTCTTTCTTACTTCTTTCTTACTCCTTTCTTTCTTCTTAATTTCTTCTTTCTTACTTCTTTCTTTCTTACTTCTTTCTTTCTTCTTTCTTACTTTTTCTTACTTCTTTCTAACTTCTTTCTTAATTCTTTCTGACTTATTTCTTACTTCTTTCTTCTTTCTTTCTTACTTCTTTCTTACTTCTTTCTTACTTCTTACTTCTTTCTTTCTTACTTCTTTCTTTCTTACTTCTTTCTTACTTCTTTCTTACTTCTTTCTTACTTCTTTCTTACTTCTTTCTTACTTCAAACTTCTTTTTTCTTCTTTCTTTCTTCTTTCTTTCTTCTTTCTTTCTTACTTCTTTCTTACTTCTTTCTTTCTTAATTCTTTCGTACTTCTTTCTTACTTCTTTCTTCTTTCTTTCTTACTTCTTTCTTACTTCTTTCTTACTTCTTTCTTTCTTCTTTCTTACTTCTTTCTTACTTCTTTCTGACTTCTTTCTTGCTTCTTTCTTCTTTCTTTCTTACTTCTTTCTTACTTCTTTCTTACTTCTTTCTTACTTCTTTCTTACTTCTTTCTTACTTCTTTCTAACTTCTTTCTAACTTCTTTTTTCTCCTTTCTTTCTTCTTTCTTTCTTCTTTATTTCTTACTTCTTTCTTACTTCTTTCTTACTTCTTTCCTACTTCTTTCTTACTTCTTTCTCCTTTCTTTCTTACTTCTTTCTTACTTCTTTCTTACTTCTTTCTTTGTTCTTACTTTCTTCTTTCTTACTTCTTTCTTTCTTACTTCTTTCTTTCTTCTTTCTTACTTTTTCTTACTTCTTTCTAACTTCTTTCTTACATCTTTCTTACTTCTTTCTTACTTCTTTCTAACTTCTTTCTTTCTTCTTTCTTTCTTCTTTCTTTCATCTTTCTTTCTTCTTTCTTACTTCTTTCTTTCTTACTTCTTTCTTACTTCTTTCTTTCTTACTTCTTTCTTACTTGTTTCTTACTACTTTCTTACTTCTTTCTTACTTCTTCCTTACTTCTTTCTTACTTCTTACTTTTTTCTTTCTTACTTCTTTCTGTCTTACTTCTTTCTTACTTCTTTCTTATTTCTTTCTTACTTCTTTCTTACTTCTTTCTTACTTCTAACTTCTTTTTTCTTCTTTCTTTCTTCTTTCTTTCTTCTTTTTTTCTTACTTCTTTCTTACTTCTTTCTTACTTCTTTCTTTCTTAATTCTTTCGTACTTCTTTCTTACTTCTTTTTTCTTACTTCTTTCTTACTTCTTTCTTACTTCTTTCTTACTTCTTTCTTACTTCTTTCCTACTTCTTTCTTACTTCTTTCTACTTTCTTTCTTACTTCTTTCTTACTTCTTTCTTTCTTCTTTCTTTCTTCTTTCTTACTTCTTTCTTCTTTCTTTCTTACTTCTTTCTAACTTCTTTCTTACTTCTTTCTTACTTCATTCTTACTTCTTTCTTACTTCTTTCTTACTTCTTTCTAACTTCTTTTTTCTCCTTTCTTTCTTCTTTCTTTCTTCTTTCTTTCTTACTTCTTTCTTACTTCTTTCTTACTTCTTTCTTACTTCTTTCTTTCTTAATTCTTTCGTACTTCTTTCTTACTTCTTTCTTACTTCTTTCTAACTTCTTTCCTACTTCTTTCTTACTACTTTCTTCTTTCTTTCTTACTTCTTTCTTACTTCTTTCTTACTCCTTTCTTTCTTCTTAATTTCTTCTTTCTTACTTCTTTCTTTCTTACTTCTTTCTTTCTTCTTTCTTACTTTTTCTTACTTCTTTCTAACTTCTTTCTTAATTCTTTCTGACTTCTTTCTTACTTCTTTCTTTCTTACTTCTTTCTTACTTCTTTCTTACTTCTTACTTCTTTCTTTCTTACTTCTTTCTTTCTTACTTCTTTCTTACTTCTTTCTTACTTCTTTCTTACTTCAAACTTCTTTTTTCTTCTTTCTTTCTTCTTTCTTTCTTCTTTCTTTCTTACTTCTGTCTTACTTCTTTCTTACTTCTTTCTTTCTTAATTTTTTCGTACTTCTTTCTTACTTCTTTCTTCTTTCTTTCTTACTTCTTTCTTACTTCTTTCTTACTTCTTTCTTTCTTCTTTCTTACTTCTTTCTTACTTCTTTCTTACTTCTTTCTTACTTCTTTCTTACTTCTTTCTGACTTCTTTCTTACTTCTTTCTTCTTTCTTTCTTACTTCTTTCTTACTTCATTCTTACTTCTTTCTTACTTCTTTCTTACTTCTTTCTTACTTCTTTCTAACTTCTTTTTTCTCCTTTCCTTCTTCTTTCTTTCTTCTTTCTTTCTTACTTCTTTCTTACTTCTTTCTTACTTCTTTCTTTCTTACTTCTTTCTTTCTTCTTTCTTACTTCTTTCTTACTTCTTTCTTCCTTCTTTCTTACTTCTTTCTAACTTCTTTTTTCTCCTTTCTTTCTTCTTTCTTTCTTCTTTCTTTCTTACTTCTTTCTTACTTCTTTCTTTTTTCTTTCTTACTTCTTTCTTACTTCTTTCTAACTTCTTTCTTACTTCTTTCTTACTTCTTTCTTACTTCTTTCTTACTTCTAACTTCTTTTTTCTTCTTTCTTTCTTCTTTTTTTCTTACTTCTTTCTTACTTCTTTCTTACTTCTTTCTTACTTCTTTCTAACTTCTTTCTTACTTCTTTCTTACTTCTTTCTTACTTCTAACTTCTTTCTTTCTTCTTTCTTTCTTCTTTCTTTCTTCTTTCTTACTCCTTTCTTTCTTACTTCTTTCTTACTTGTTTCTTACTACTTTCTTACTTCTTTCTTACTTCTTCCTTACTTCTTTCTTACTTCTTACATTTTTCTTTCTTACTTCTTTCTTTCTTACTTCTTTCTTACTTCTTTCTTATTTCTTTCTTACTTCTTTCTTACTTCTTTCTTACTTCTAACTTCTTTTTTCTTCTTTCTTTCTTCTTTTTTTCTTACTTCTTTCTTACTTCTTTCTTACTTCTTTCTTTCTTAATTCTTTCGTACTTCTTTCTTACTTCTTTTTTCTTACTTCTTTCTTACTTCTTTCTTACTTCTTTCTTACTTCTTTCTTACTTCTTTCCTACTTCTTTCTTACTTCTTTCTACTTTCTTTCTTACTTCTTTCTTACTTCTTTCTTTCTTCTTTCTTTCTTCTTTCTTACTTCTTTCTTCTTTCTTTCTTACTTCTTTCTAACTTCTTTCTTACTTCTTTCTTACTTCATTCTTACTTCTTTCTTACTTCTTTCTTACTTCTTTCTAACTTCTTTTTTCTCCTTTCTTTCTTCTTTCCTTCTTCTTTCTTTCTTACTTCTTTCTTACTTCTTTCTTACTTCTTTCTTACTTCTTTCTTTCTTAATTCTTTCGTACTTCTTTCTTACTTCTTTCTTACTTCTTTCTAACTTCTTTCCTACTTCTTTCTTACTACTTTCTTCTTTCTTTCTTACTTCTCTCTTACTTCTTTCTTACTTCTTTCTTACTCCTTTCTTTCTTCTTAATTTCTTCTTTCTTACTTCTTTCTTTCTTACTTCTTTCTTTCTTCTTTCTTACTTTTTCTTACTTCTTTCTAACTTCTTTCTTACTTCTTTCTTACTTCTTTCTTAGTTCTTACTTCTTTCTTTCTTACTTCTTTCTTTCTTACTTCTTTCTTACTTCTTTCTTACTTCTTTCTTACTTCAAACTTCTTTTTTCTTCTTTCTTTCTTCTTTCTTTCTTCTTTCTTTCTTACTTCTTTCTTACTTCTTTCTTACTTCTTTCTTTCTTAATTCTTTCGTACTTCTTTCTTACTTCTTTCTTCTTTCTTTCTTACTTCTTTCTTACTTCTTTCTTACTTCTTTCTTTCTTCTTTCTTACTTCTTTCTTACTTCTTTCTGACTTCTTTCTTACTTATTTCTTCTTTCTTTCTTACTTCTTTCTTACTTCTTTCTTACTTCTTTCTTACTTCTTTCTTACTTCTTTCTTACTTCATTCTAACTTCTTTTTTCTCCTTTCTTTCTGCTTTCTTTCTTCTTTCTTTCTTACTTCTTTCTTACTTCTTTCTTACTTCTTTCTTACTTCTTTCTTTCTTAATTCTTTCGTACTTCTTTCTAACTTCTTTCGTTCTTACTTCTTTCTTACTTCTTTCCTACTTCTTTCTTACTTCTTTCTTCTTTCTTTCTTACTTCTTTCTTACTTCTTTCTTCCTTCTTTCTTTCTTCTTTCTTTCTTCTTTCTTTCTTCTTTCTTACTTCTTTCTTTCTTACTTCTTTCTTTCTTCTTTCTTACTTCTTTCTTACTTCTTTCTTACTTCTTTCTTACTTCTTTCTAACTTCTTTCTTTCTTCTTTCTTTCTTCTTTCTTTCTTCTTTCTTACTCCTTTCTTTCTTACTTCTTTCTTACTTCTTTCTTACTACTTTCTTACTTCTTTCTTACTTCTTTCTTACTTCTTACTTTTTTCTTTCTTACTTCTTTCTTTCTTACTTCTTTCATACTTCTTTCTTATTTCTTTCTTACTTCTTTCTTACTTCTTTCTTACTTCTAACTTCTTTTTTCTTCTTTCTTTCTTCTTTCTTTCTTCTTTTTTTCTTACTTCTTTCTTACTTCTTTCTTACTTCTTTCTTTCTTAATTCTTTCGTACTTCTTTCTTACTTCTTTTTTCTTACTTCTTTCTTATTTCTTTCTTACTTCTTTCTTACTTCTTTCTTACTTCTTTCGTACTTCTTTCTTACTTCTTTCTACTTTCTTTCTTACTTCTTTCTTACTTCTTTCTTAATTCTTTCTTTCTTCTTTCTTACTTCTTTCTTCTTTCTTTCTTACTACTTTCTTACTTCTTTCTTACTTCTTTCTTACTTCTTTCTTACTTCATTCTTACTTCTTTCTTACATCTTTCTTACTTCTTTCTAACTTCTTTTTTCTCCTTTCTTTCTTCTTTCTTTCTTCTTTCTTTCTTACTTCTTTCTTACTTCTTTCTTACTTCTTTCTTACTTCTTTCTTTCTTAATTCTTTCGTACTTCTTTATTACTTCTTTCTTTCTTACTTCTTTCTTACTTCTTTCTAACTTCTTTCCTACTTCTTTCTTACTACTTTCTTCTTTCTTTCTTACTTCTTTCTTACTTCTTTCTTACTTCTTTCTTACTCCTTTCTTTCTTCTTAATTTCTTCTTTCTTACTTCTTTCTTTCTTACTTCTTTCTTTCTTCTTTCTTACTTTTTCTTACTTCTTTCTAACTTCTTTCTTAATTCTTTCTGACTTCTTTCTTTCTTCTTTCTTCTTTCTTTCTTACTTCTTTCTTACTTCTTTCTTACTTCTTACTTTTTTCTTTCTTACTTCTTTCTTTCTTACTTCTTTCTTACTTCTTTCTTACTTCAAACTTCTTTTTTCTTCTTTCTTTCTTCTTTCTTTCTTCTTTCTTTCTTACTTCTTTCTTACTTCTTTCTTACTTCTTTCTTTCTTAATTCTTTCGTACTTCTTTCTTACTTCTTTCTTACTTCTTTCTTACTTCTTTCTTACTTCTTTCTGACTTCTTTCTTACTTCTTTCTTCTTTCTTTCTTACTTCTTTCTTACTTCTTTCTTACTTCTTTCTTACTTCTTTCTTACTTCTTTCTTACTTCTTTCATTCTTAATTCTTTCTTACTTCTTTCTAAATTCTTTCTTTCTTCTTTCTTTCTTCTTTCTTTCTTCTTTCTTACTCCTTTCTTTCTTACTTCTTTCTTACTTCTTTCTTACTTCTTTCTTACTTCTTTCTTACTTCTTTCTTTGTTCTTACTTTCTTCTTTCTTACTTCTTTCTTTCTTACTTCTTTCTTTCTTCTTTCTTACTTTTTCTTACTTCTTTCTAACTTCTTTCTTACATCTTTCTTACTTCTTTCTTACTTCTTTCTTACTTCTTTCTAACTTCTTTCTTTCTTCTTTCTTTCTTCTTTCTTTCTTCTTTCTTTCTTTTTTCTTACTTCTTTCTTTCTTACTTCTTTCTTTCTTCTTTCTTACTTTTTCTTACTTCTTTCTAACTTCTTTCTTACATCTTTCTTACTTCTTTCTTACTTCTTTCTTACTTCTTTCTAACTTCTTTCTTTCTTCTTTCTTTCTTCTTTCTTTCTTCTTTCTTTCTTCTTTCTTACTTCTTTCTTTCTTACTTCTTTCTTTCTTCTCTCTTACTTCTTTCTTACTTCTTTCTTAGTTCTTTCTTACTTCTTTTTTACTTCTTTCTAACTTCTTTCTTACTTCTTTCTTACTTCTTTCTTACTTCTTTCTTTCTTCTTTCTTACTTCTTTCTTACTTCTTTCTGACTTCTTTCTTACTTATTTCTTCTTTCTTTCTTACTTCTTTCTTACTTCTTTCTTACTTCTTTCTTACTTCTTTCTTACTTCTTTCTTACTTCTTTCTTACTTCATTCTAACTTCTTTTTTCTCCTTTCTTTCTGCTTTCTTTCTTCTTTCTTTCTTACTTCTTTCTTACTTCTTTCTTACTTCTTTCTTTCTTAATTCTTTCGTACTTCTTTCTAACTTCTTTCTTTCTTACTTCTTTCTTACTTCTTTCCTACTTCTTTCTTACTTCTTTCTTCTTTCTTTCTTACTTCTTTCTTACTTCTTTCTTACTTCTTTCTTACTTCTTTCTTTCTTCTTACTTTCTTCTTTCTTACTTCTTTCTTTCTTACTTTTTTCTTACTTCTTTCTTACTTCTTTCTAACTTCTTTCTTTCTTCTTTCTTTCTTCTTTCTTTCTTCTTTCTTTCTTCTTTCTTACTTCTTTCTTTCTTACTTCTTTCTTTCTTCTTTCTTACTTCTTTCTTACTTCTTTCTTACTTCTTTCTTACTTCTTTCTAACTTCTTTCTTACTTCTTTCTTACTTCTTTCTTACTTCTTTCTAACTTCTTTCTTTCTTCTTTCTTTCTTCTTTCATTCTTCTTTCTTACTCCTTTCTTTCTTACTTCTTTCTTACTTCTTTCTTACTACTTTCTTACTTCTTTCTTACTTCTTTCTTACTTCTTACTTTTTTCTTTCTTACTTCTTTCTTTCTTACTTCTTTCATACTTCTTTCTTATTTCTTTCTTACTTCTTTCTTACTTCTTTCTTACTTCTAACTTCTTTTTTCTTCTTTCTTTCTTCTTTCTTTCTTCTTTTTTTCTTACTTCTTTCTTACTTCTTTCTTACTTCTTTCTTACTTCTTTCTTTCTTAATTCTTTCGTACTTCTTTCTTACTTCTTTTTTCTTACTTCTTTCTTATTTCATTCTTACTTCTTTCTTACTTCTTTCTTACTTCTTTCGTACTTCTTTCTTACTTCTTTCTACTTTCTTTCTTACTTCTTTCTTACTTCTTTCTTAATTCTTTCTTTCTTCTTTCTTACTTCTTTCTTCTTTCTTTCTTACTTCTTTCTTACTTCTTTCTTACTTCTTTCTTACTTCATTCTTACTTCTTTCTTACATCTTTCTTACTTCTTTCTAACTTCTTTTTTTTCCTTTCTTTCTTCTTTCTTTCTTCTTTCTTTCTTACTTCTTTCTTACTTCTTTCTTACTTCTTTCTTTCTTACTTCTTTCTTACTTCTTTCTAACTTCTTTCCTACTTCTTTCTTACTACTTTCTTCTTTCTTTCTTACTTCTTTCTTACTTCTTTCTTACTTCTTTCTTACTCCTTTCTTTCTTCTTAATTTCTTCTTTCTTACTTCTTTCTTTCTTACTTCTTTCTTTCTTCTTTCTTACTTTTTCTTACTTCTTTCTAACTTCTTTCTTAATTCTTTCTGACTTCTTTCTTTCTTCTTTCTTCTTTCTTTCTTACTTCTTTCTTACTTCTTTCTTACTTCTTACTTTTTTCTTTCTTACTTCTTTCTTTCTTACTTCTTTCTTACTTCTTTCTTACTTCAAACTTCTTTTTTCTTCTTTCTTTCTTCTTTCTTTCTTCTTTCTTTCTTACTTCTTTCTTACTTCTTTCTTACTTCTTTCTTTCTTAATTCTTTCGTACTTCTTTCTTACTTCTTTCTTACTTCTTTCTTACTTCTTTCTTACTTCTTTCTGACTTCTTTCTTACTTCTTTCTTCTTTCTTTCTTACTTCTTTCTTACTTCTTTCTTACTTCTTTCTTACTTCTTTCTTACTTCTTTCTTACTTCTTTCATTCTTAATTCTTTCTTACTTCTTTCTAAATTCTTTCTTTCTTCTTTCTTTCTTCTTTCTTTCTTCTTTCTTACTCCTTTCTTTCTTACTTCTTTCTTACTTCTTTCTTACTTCTTTCTTACTTCTTTCTTACTTCTTTCTTTGTTCTTACTTTCTTCTTTCTTACTTCTTTCTTTCTTACTTCTTTCTTTCTTCTTTCTTACTTTTTCTTACTTCTTTCTAACTTCTTTCTTACATCTTTCTTACTTCTTTCTTACTTCTTTCTTACTTCTTTCTAACTTCTTTCTTTCTTCTTTCTTTCTTCTTTCTTTCTTCTTTCTTTCTTTTTTCTTACTTCTTTCTTTCTTACTTCTTTCTTTCTTCTTTCTTACTTTTTCTTACTTCTTTCTAACTTCTTTCTTACATCTTTCTTACTTCTTTCTTACTTCTTTCTTACTTCTTTCTAACTTCTTTCTTTCTTCTTTCTTTCTTCTTTCTTTCTTCTTTCTTTCTTCTTTCTTACTTCTTTCTTTCTTACTTCTTTCTTTCTTCTCTCTTACTTCTTTCTTACTTCTTTCTTAGTTCTTTCTTACTTCTTTTTTACTTCTTTCTAACTTCTTTCTTACTTCTTTCTTACTTCTTTCTTACTTCTTTCTTTCTTCTTTCTTACTTCTTTCTTACTTCTTTCTGACTTCTTTCTTACTTATTTCTTCTTTCTTTCTTACTTCTTTCTTACTTCTTTCTTACTTCTTTCTTACTTCTTTCTTACTTCTTTCTTACTTCATTCTAACTTCTTTTTTCTCCTTTCTTTCTGCTTTCTTTCTTCTTTCTTTCTTACTTCTTTCTTACTTCTTTCTTACTTCTTTCTTTCTTAATTCTTTCGTACTTCTTTCTAACTTCTTTCTTTCTTACTTCTTTCTTACTTCTTTCCTACTTCTTTCTTACTTCTTTCTTCTTTCTTTCTTACTTCTTTCTTACTTCTTTCTTACTTCTTTCTTACTTCTTTCTTTCTTCTTACTTTCTTCTTTCTTACTTCTTTCTTTCTTACTTTTTTCTTACTTCTTTCTTACTTCTTTCTAACTTCTTTCTTTCTTCTTTCTTTCTTCTTTCTTTCTTCTTTCTTTCTTCTTTCTTACTTCTTTCTTTCTTACTTCTTTCTTTCTTCTTTCTTACTTCTTTCTTACTTCTTTCTTACTTCTTTCTTACTTCTTTCTAACTTCTTTCTTACTTCTTTCTTACTTCTTTCTTACTTCTTTCTAACTTCTTTCTTTCTTCTTTCTTTCTTCTTTCTTTCTTCTTTCTTACTCCTTTCTTTCTTCTTTCTTACTTCTTTCTTACTACTTTCTTACTTCTTTCTTACTTCTTTCTTACTTCTTACTTTTTTCTTTCTTACTTCTTTCTTTCTTACTTCTTTCATACTTCTTTCTTATTTCTTTCTTACTTCTTTCTTACTTCTTTCTTACTTCTAACTTCTTTTTTCTTCTTTCTTTCTTCTTTCTTTCTTCTTTCTTTCTTCTTTTTTTCTTACTTCTTTCTTACTTCTTTCTTACTTCTTTCTTTCTTAATTCTTTCGTACTTCTTTCTTACTTCTTTTTTCTTACTTCTTTCTTACTTCTTTCTAACTTCTTTCCTACTTCTTTCTTACTACTTTCTTCTTTCTTTCTTACTTCTTTCTTACTTCTTTCTTACTTCTTTCTTACTCCTTTCTTTCTTCTTAATTTCTTCTTTCTTACTTCTTCTTTCTTACTTCTTTCTTTCTTCTTTCTTACTTTTTCTTACTTCTTTCTAACTTCTTTCTTAATTCTTTCTGACTTCTTTCTTACTTCTTTCTTCTTTCTTTCTTACTTCTTTCTTACTTCTTTCTTACTTCTTACTTTTTTCTTTCTTACTTCTTTCTTTCTTACTTCTTTCTTACTTCTTTCTTACTTCAAACTTCTTTTTTCTTCTTTCTTTCTTCTTTCTTTCTTCTTTCTTTCTTACTTCTTTCTTACTTCTTTCTTACTTCTTTCTTTCTTAATTCTTTCGTACTTCTTTCTTACTTCTTTCTTCTTTCTTACTTCTTTCTTACTTCTTTCTGACTTCTTTCTTACTTCTTTCTTCTTTCTTTCTTACTTCTTTCTTACTTCTTTCTTACTTCTTTCTTACTTCTTTCTTACTTCTTTCTTACTTCTTTCATTCTTAATTCTTTCTTACTTCTTTCTAAATTCTTTCTTTCTTCTTTCTTTCTTCTTTCTTTCTTCTTTCTTACTCCTTTCTTTCTTACTTCTTTCTTACTTCTTTCTTACTTCTTTCTTACTTCTTTCTTACTTCTTTCTTTGTTCTTACTTTCTTCTTTCTTACTTCTTTCTTTCTTACTTCTTTCTTTCTTCTTTCTTACTTTTTCTTACTTCTTTCTAACTTCTTTCTTACATCTTTCTTACTTCTTTCTTACTTCCTTCTTACTTCTTTCTAACTTCTTTCTTTCTTCTTTCTTTCTTCTTTCTTTCTTCTTTCTTACTCCTTTCTTTCTTACTTCTTTCTTACTTCTTTCTTACTACTTTCTTACTTCTTTCTTACTTCTTTCTTACTTCTTTCTTATTTCTTTCTAACTTCTTTCTTACTTCTTTCTTACTTCTTTCTTACTTCTTTCTAACTTCTTTCTTTCTTCTTTCTTTCTTCTTTCTTTCTTCTTTCTTACTCCTTTCTTTCTTACTTCTTTCTTACTTCTTTCTTACTACTTTCTTACTTCTTTCTTACTTCTTTCTTACTTCTTTCTTATTTCTTTCTTACTTCTTTCTTACTTCTTTCTTACTTCTAACTTCTTTTTTCTTCTTTCTTTCTTCTTTCTTTCTTCTTTTTTTCTTACTTCTTTCTTACTTCATTCTTACTTCTTTCTTTCTTAATTCTTTCGTACTTCTTTCTTACTTCTTTTTTCTTACTTCTTTCTTACTTCTTTCTTACTTCTTTCTTACTTCTTTCTTACTTCTTTCCTACTTCTTTCTTACTTCTTTCTACTTTCTTTCTTACTTCTTTCTTACTTCTTTCTTTCTTCTTTCTTTCTTCTTTCTTACTTCTTTCTTCTTTCTTTCTTACTTCTTTCTTACTTCTTTCTTACTTCTTTCTTACTTCATTCTTACTTCTTTCTTACTCCTTATTACTTCTTTCTAACTTCTTTTTTCTCCTTTCTTTCTTCTTTCTTTCTTCTTTCTTTCTTACTTCTTTCTTACTTCTTTCTTACTTCTTTCTTACTTCTTTCTTTCTTAATTCTTTCGTACTTCTTTCTTACTTCTTTCTTTCTTACTTGTTTCTTACTTCTTTCTAACTTCTTTCCTACTTCTTTCTTACTACTTTCTTCTTTCTTTCTTACTTCTTTCTTACTTCTTTCTTACTTCTTTCTTACTCCTTTCTTTCTTCTTAATTTCTTCTTTCTTACTTCTTTCTTTCTTACTTCTTTCTTTCTTCTTTCTTACTTTTTCTTACTTCTTTCTAACTTCTTTCTTAATTCTTTCTGACTTCTTTCTTACTTCTTTCTTCTTTCTTTCTTACTTCTTTCTTACTTCTTTCTTACTTCTTACTTCTTTCTTTCTTACTTCTTTCTTTCTTACTTCTTTCTTACTTCTTTCTTACTTCTTTCTTACTTCTTTCTTACTTCTTTCTTACTTCAAACTTCTTTTTTCTTCTTTCTTTCTTCTTTCTTTCTTCTTTCTTTCTTACTTCTTTCTTACTTCTTTCTTACTTCTTTCTAACTTCTTTCTTTCTTCTTTCTTTCTTCTTTCTTTCTTCTTTCTTTCTTCTTTCTTACTTCTTTCTTTCTTACTTCTTTCTTTCTTCTTTCTTACTTCTTTCTTACTTCTTTCTTACTTCTTTCTTACTTCTTTCTAACTTCTTTCTTACTTCTTTCTTACTTCTTTCTTACTTCTTTCTAACTTCTTTCTTTCTTCTTTCTTTCTTCTTTCTTTCTTCTTTCTTACTCCTTTCTTTCTTACTTCTTTCTTACTTCTTTCTTACTACTTTCTTACTTCTTTCTTACTTCTTTCTTACTTCTTACTTTTTTCTTTCTTACTTCTTTCTTTCTTACTTCTTTCATACTTCTTTCTTATTTCTTTCTTACTTCTTTCTTACTTCTTTCTTACTTCTAACTTCTTTTTTCTTCTTTCTTTCTTCTTTCTTTCTTCTTTTTTTCTTACTTCTTTCTTACTTCTTTCTTACTTCTTTCTTACTTCTTTCTTTCTTAATTCTTTCGTACTTCTTTCTTACTTCTTTTTTCTTACTTCTTTCTTATTTCATTCTTACTTCTTTCTTACTTCTTTCTTACTTCTTTCGTACTTCTTTCTTACTTCTTTCTACTTTCTTTCTTACTTCTTTCTTACTTCTTTCTTAATTCTTTCTTTCTTCTTTCTTACTTCTTTCTTCTTTCTTTCTTACTTCTTTCTTACTTCTTTCTTACTTCTTTCTTACTTCATTCTTACTTCTTTCTTACATCTTTCTTACTTCTTTCTAACTTCTTTTTTTTCCTTTCTTTCTTCTTTCTTTCTTCTTTCTTTCTTACTTCTTTCTTACTTCTTTCTTACTTCTTTCTTTCTTAATTCTTTCGTACTTCTTTATTACTTCTTTCTTTCTTACTTCTTTCTTACTTCTTTCTAACTTCTTTCCTACTTCTTTCTTACTACTTTCTTCTTTCTTTCTTACTTCTTTCTTACTTCTTTCTTACTTCTTTCTTACTCCTTTCTTTCTTCTTAATTTCTTCTTTCTTACTTCTTCTTTCTTACTTCTTTCTTTCTTCTTTCTTACTTTTTCTTACTTCTTTCTAACTTCTTTCTTAATTCTTTCTGACTTCTTTCTTACTTCTTTCTTCTTTCTTTCTTACTTCTTTCTTACTTCTTTCTTACTTCTTACTTTTTTCTTTCTTACTTCTTTCTTTCTTACTTCTTTCTTACTTCTTTCTTACTTCAAACTTCTTTTTTCTTCTTTCTTTCTTCTTTCTTTCTTCTTTCTTTCTTACTTCTTTCTTACTTCTTTCTTACTTCTTTCTTTCTTAATTCTTTCGTACTTCTTTCTTACTTCTTTCTTCTTTCTTACTTCTTTCTTACTTCTTTCTGACTTCTTTCTTACTTCTTTCTTCTTTCTTTCTTACTTCTTTCTTACTTCTTTCTTACTTCTTTCTTACTTCTTTCTTACTTCTTTCTTACTTCTTTCATTCTTAATTCTTTCTTACTTCTTTCTAAATTCTTTCTTTCTTCTTTCTTTCTTCTTTCTTTCTTCTTTCTTACTCCTTTCTTTCTTACTTCTTTCTTACTTCTTTCTTACTTCTTTCTTACTTCTTTCTTACTTCTTTCTTTGTTCTTACTTTCTTCTTTCTTACTTCTTTCTTTCTTACTTCTTTCTTTCTTCTTTCTTACTTTTTCTTACTTCTTTCTAACTTCTTTCTTACATCTTTCTTACTTCTTTCTTACTTCCTTCTTACTTCTTTCTAACTTCTTTCTTTCTTCTTTCTTTCTTCTTTCTTTCTTCTTTCTTACTCCTTTCTTTCTTACTTCTTTCTTACTTCTTTCTTACTACTTTCTTACTCTTTCTTACTTCTTTCTTACTTCTTTCTTATTTCTTTCTAACTTCTTTCTTACTTCTTTCTTACTTCTTTCTTACTTCTTTCTAACTTCTTTCTTTCTTCTTTCTTTCTTCTTTCTTTCTTCTTTCTTACTCCTTTCTTTCTTACTTCTTTCTTACTTCTTTCTTACTACTTTCTTACTTCTTTCTTACTTCTTTCTTACTTCTTTCTTATTTCTTTCTTACTTCTTTCTTACTTCTTTCTTACTTCTAACTTCTTTTTTCTTCTTTCTTTCTTCTTTCTTTCTTCTTTTTTTCTTACTTCTTTCTTACTTCATTCTTACTTCTTTCTTTCTTAATTCTTTCGTACTTCTTTCTTACTTCTTTTTTCTTACTTCTTTCTTACTTCTTTCTTACTTCTTTCTTACTTCTTTCTTACTTCTTTCCTACTTCTTTCTTACTTCTTTCTACTTTCTTTCTTACTTCTTTCTTACTTCTTTCTTTCTTCTTTCTTTCTTCTTTCTTACTTCTTTCTTCTTTCTTTCTTACTTCTTTCTTACTTCTTTCTTACTTCTTTCTTACTTCATTCTTACTTCTTTCTTACTCCTTATTACTTCTTTCTAACTTCTTTTTTCTCCTTTCTTTCTTCTTTCTTTCTTCTTTCTTTCTTACTTCTTTCTTACTTCTTTCTTACTTCTTTCTTACTTCTTTCTTTCTTAATTCTTTCGTACTTCTTTCTTACTTCTTTCTTTCTTACTTGTTTCTTACTTCTTTCTAACTTCTTTCCTACTTCTTTCTTACTACTTTCTTCTTTCTTTCTTACTTCTTTCTTACTTCTTTCTTACTTCTTTCTTACTCCTTTCTTTCTTCTTAATTTCTTCTTTCTTACTTCTTTCTTTCTTACTTCTTTCTTTCTTCTTTCTTACTTTTTCTTACTTCTTTCTAACTTCTTTCTTAATTCTTTCTGACTTCTTTCTTACTTCTTTCTTCTTTCTTTCTTACTTCTTTCTTACTTCTTTCTTACTTCTTACTTCTTTCTTTCTTACTTCTTTCTTACTTACTTCTTTCTTACTTCTTTCTTACTTCTTTCTTACTTCTTTCTTTCTTCTTACTTTCTTCTTTCTTACTTCTTTCTTTCTTACTTCTTTCTTTCTTCTTTCTTACTTTTTCTTACTTCTTTCTAACTTCTTTCTTACATCTTTCTTACTTCTTTCTTACTTCTTTCTTACTTCTTTCTAACTTCTTTCTTTCTTCTTTCTTTCTTCTTTCTTTCTTCTTTCTTTCTTCTTTCTTACTTCTTTCTTTCTTACTTCTTTCTTTCTTCTTTCTTACTTCTTTCTTACTTCTTTCTTACTTCTTTCTTACTTCTTTCTAACTTCTTTCTTACTTCTTTCTTACTTCTTTCTTACTTCTTTCTAACTTCTTTCTTTCTTCTTTCTTTCTTCTTTCTTTCTTCTTTCTTACTCCTTTCTTTCTTACTTCTTTCTTACTTCTTTCTTACTACTTTCTTACTTCTTTCTTACTTCTTTCTTACTTCTTTCTTACGTCTTTCTTATTTCAAACTTCTTTTTTCTTCTTTCTTTCTTCTTTCTTTCTTCTTTCTTTCTTACTTCTTTCTTACTTCTTTCTTACTTCTTTCTTTCTTAATTCTTTCGTACTTCTTTCTTACTTCTTTCTTACTTCTTTCTTACATCTTTCTTACTTCTTTCTTACTTCTTTCTTACTTCTTTCTAACTTCTTTCTTTCTTCTTTCTTTCTTCTTTCTTTCTTCTTTCTTTCTTCTTTCTTTCTTCTTTCTTTCTTACTTCTTTCTTTCTTCTTTCTTACTTCTTTCTTACTTCTTTCTTAGTTCTTTCTTACTTCTTTTTTACTTCTTTCTAACTTCTTTCTTACTTCTTTCTTACTTCTTTCTTACTTCTTTCTAACTTCTTTCTTTCTTCTTTCTTTCTTCTTTCTTTCTTCTTTCTTACTCCTTTCTTTCTTACTTCTTTCTTACTTCTTTCTTACTACTTTCTTACTTCTTTCTTACTTCTTTCTTACTTCTTTCTTACTTATTACTTTTTTCTTTCTTACTTCTTTCTTACTTCTTTCTTACTTCTTTCTTATTTCTTTCTTACTTCTTTCTTACTTCTTTCTTACTTCTAACTTCTTTTTTCTTCTTTCTTTCTTCTTTCTTTCTTCTTTTTTTCTTACTTCTTTCTTACTTCTTTCTTACTTCTTTCTTTCTTAATTCTTTCGTACTTCTTTATTACTTCTTTTTTCTTACTTATTTCTTACTTCTTTCTTACTTCTTTCTTACTTCTTTCTTACTTCTTTCCTACTTCTTTCTTACTTCTTTCTACTTTCTTTCTTACTTCTTTCTTACTTCTTTCTTTCTTCTTTCTTTCTTCTTTCTTACTTCTTTCTTCTTTCTTTCTTACTTCTTTCTTACTTCTTTCTTACTTCTTTCTTACTTCATTCTTACTTCTTTCTTACTTCTTATTACTTCTTTCTAACTTCTTTTTTCTCCTTTCTTTCTTCTTTCTTTCTTCTTTCTTTCTTACTTCTTTCTTACTTCTTTCTTACTTCTTTCTTACTTCTTTCTTTCTTAATTCTTTCGTACTTCTTTCTTACTTCTTTCTTTCTTACTTCTTTCTTACTTCTTTCTAACTTCTTTCCTACTTCTTTCTTACTACTTTCTTCTTTCTTTCTTACTTCTTTCTTACTTCTTTCTTACTTCTTTCTTACTCCTTTCTTTCTTCTTAATTTCTTCTTTCTTACTTCTTTCTTTCTTACTTCTTTCTTTCTTCTTTCTTACTTTTTCTTACTTCTTTCTAACTTCTTTCCTAATTCTTTCTGACTTCTTTCTTACTTCTTTCTTCTTTCTTTCTTACTTCTTTCTTACTTCTTTCTTACTTCTTACTTCTTTCTTTCTTACTTCTTTCTTTCTTACTTCTTTCTTTCTTACTTCTTTCTTACTTCTTTCTTACTTCTTTCTTACTTCTTTCTTACTTCTTTCTTGCTTCAAACTTCTTTTTTCTTCTTTCTTTCTTCTTTCTTTCTTCTTTCTTTCTTACTTCTTTCTTACTTCTTTCTTACTTCTTTCTTTCTTAATTCTTTCGTACTTCTTTCTTACTTCTTTCTTCTTTCTTTCTTACTTCTTTCTTACTTCTTTCTTACTTCTTTCTTTCTTCTTTCTTACTTCTTTCTTACTTCTTTCTTACTTCTTTCTTACTTCTTTCTGACTTCTTTCTTACTTCTTTCTTCTTTCTTTCTTACTTCTTTCTTACTTCTTTCTTACTTCTTTCTTACTTCTTTCTAACTTCTTTTTTCTCCTTTCTTTCTTCTTTCTTTCTTCTCTCTTTCTTACTTCTTTCTTACTTCTTTCTTACTTCTTTCTTTCTTAATTCTTTCGTACTTCTTTCTAACTTCTTTCTTTCTTACTTCTTTCTTACTTCTTTCCTACTTCTTTCTTACTTCTTTCTTCTTTCTTTCTTACTTCTTTCTTACTTCTTTCTTACTTCTTTCTTACTTCTTTCTTTCTTCTTACTTTCTTCTTTCTTACTTCTTTCTTTCTTACTTCTTTCTTTCTTCTTTCTTACTTTTTCTTACTTCTTTCTAATTTCTTTCTTACTTCTTTCTTACTTCTTTCTTACTTCTTTCTTACTTCTTTCTAACTTCTTTCTTTCTTCTTTCCTTCTTCTTTCTTTCTTCTTTCTTTCTTCTTTCTTACTTCTTTCTTTCTTACTTCTTTCTTTCTTCTTTCTTACTTCTTTCTTACTTCTTTCTTACTTCTTTCTTACTTCTTTCTAACTTCTTTCTTACTTCTTTCTTACTTCTTTCTTACTTCTTTCTAACTTCTTTCTTTCTTCTTTCTTCTTTCTTTCTTCTTTCTTACTCCTTTCTTTCTTACTTCTTTCTTACTTCTTTCTTACTACTTTCTTACTTCTTTCTTACTTCTTTCTTACTTCTTTCTTACTTCTTACTTTTTTCTATCTTACTTCTTTCTTTCTTACTTCTTTCTTACTTCTTTCTTACTTCTAACTTCTTTTTTCTTCTTTCTTTCTTCTTTCTTTCTTCTTTTTTTCTTACTTCTTTCTTACTTCTTTCTTACTTCTTTCTTTCTTAATTCTTTCGTACTTCTTTCTTACTTCTTTTTTCTTACTTCTTTCTTATTTCTTTCTTACTTCTTTCGTACTTCTTTCTTACTTCTTTCTACTTTCTTTCTTACTTCTTTCTTACTTCTTTCTTAATTCTTTCTTTCTTCTTTCTTACTTCTTTCTAACTTCTTTTTTCTCCTTTCTTTCTTCTTTCTTTCTTCTTTCTTTCTTACTTCTTTCTTACTTCTTTCTTACTTCTTTCTTACTTCTTTCTTACTTCTTTCTAACTTCTTTTTTCTCCTTTCTTTCTTCTTTCTTTCTTCTCTCTTTCTTACTTCTTTCTTACTTCTTTCTTACTTCTTTCTTTCTTAATTCTTTCGTAC
This sequence comes from Columba livia, assembly GCF_036013475.1. Taxonomy (NCBI): domain Eukaryota; kingdom Metazoa; phylum Chordata; class Aves; order Columbiformes; family Columbidae; genus Columba; species Columba livia. The sequence goes on from NC_088615.1 coordinate 20,495,771, forward strand.
TTCTTTCTAACTTCTTTCTTTCTTACTTCTTTCTTACTTCTTTCCTACTTCTTTCTTACTTCTTTCTTCTTTCTTACTTACTTCTTTCTTACTTCTTTCTTACTTCTTTCTTACTTCTTTCTTTCTTCTTACTTTCTTCTTTCTTACTTCTTTCTTTCTTACTTCTTTCTTTCTTCTTTCTTACTTTTTCTTACTTCTTTCTAATTTCTTTCTTACATCTTTCTTACTTCTTTCTTACTTCTTTCTTACTTCTTTCTAACTTCTTTCTTTCTTCTTTCCTTCTTCTTTCTTTCTTCTTTCTTTCTTCTTTCTTACTTCTTTCTTTCTTACTTCTTTCTTACTTCTTTCTTACTTCTTTCTTACTTCTTTCTAACTTCTTTCTTACTTCTTTCTTACTTCTTTCTTACTTCTTTCTAACTTCTTTCTTTCTTCTTTCTTCTTTCTTTCTTCTTTCTTACTCCTTTCTTTCTTACTTCTTTCTTACTTCTTTCTTACTACTTTCTTACTTCTTTCTTACTTCTTTCTTACTTCTTTCTTACTTCTTACTTTTTTCTATCTTACTTCTTTCTTTCTTACTTCTTTCTTACTTCTTTCTTGCTTCAAACTTCTTTTTTCTTCTTTCTTTCTTCTTTCTTTCTTCTTTCTTTCTTACTTCTTTCTTACTTCTTTCTTACTTCTTTCTTTCTTAATTCTTTCGTACTTCTTTCTTACTTCTTTCTTCTTTCTTTCTTACTTCTTTCTTACTTCTTTCTTACTTCTTTCTTTCTTCTTTCTTACTTCTTTCTTACTTCTTTCTTACTTCTTTCTTACTTCTTTCTGACTTCTTTCTTACTTCTTTCTTCTTTCTTTCTTACTTCTTTCTTACTTCTTTCTTACTTCTTTCTTACTTCTTTCTAACTTCTTTTTTCTCCTTTCTTTCTTCTTTCTTTCTTCTCTCTTTCTTACTTCTTTCTTACTTCTTTCTTACTTCTTTCTTTCTTAATTCTTTCGTACTTCTTTCTAACTTCTTTCTTTCTTACTTCTTTCTTACTTCTTTCCTACTTCTTTCTTACTTCTTTCTTCTTTCTTTCTTACTTCTTTCTTACTTCTTTCTTACTTCTTTCTTACTTCTTTCTTTCTTCTTACTTTCTTCTTTCTTACTTCTTTCTTTCTTACTTCTTTCTTTCTTCTTTCTTACTTTTTCTTACTTCTTTCTAATTTCTTTCTTACATCTTTCTTACTTCTTTCTTACTTCTTTCTTACTTCTTTCTAACTTCTTTCTTTCTTCTTTCCTTCTTCTTTCTTTCTTCTTTCTTTCTTCTTTCTTACTTCTTTCTTTCTTACTTCTTTCTTTCTTCTTTCTTACTTCTTTCTTACTTCTTTCTTACTTCTTTCTTACTTCTTTCTAACTTCTTTCTTACTTCTTTCTTACTTCTTTCTTACTTCTTTCTAACTTCTTTCTTTCTTCTTTCTTCTTTCTTTCTTCTTTCTTACTCCTTTCTTTCTTACTTCTTTCTTACTTCTTTCTTACTACTTTCTTACTTCTTTCTTACTTCTTTCTTACTTCTTTCTTACTTCTTACTTTTTTCTATCTTACTTCTTTCTTTCTTACTTCTTTCTTACTTCTTTCTTACTTCTAACTTCTTTTTTCTTCTTTCTTTCTTCTTTCTTTCTTCTTTTTTTCTTACTTCTTTCTTACTTCTTTCTTACTTCTTTCTTTCTTAATTCTTTCGTACTTCTTTCTTACTTCTTTTTCTTACTTCTTTCTTATTTCTTTCTTACTTCTTTCGTACTTCTTTCTTACTTCTTTCTACTTTCTTTCTTACTTCTTTCTTACTTCTTTCTTAATTCTTTCTTTCTTCTTTCTTACTTCTTTCTAACTTCTTTTTTCTCCTTTCTTTCTTCTTTCTTTCTTCTTTCTTTCTTACTTCTTTCTTACTTCTTTCTTACTTCTTTCTTACTTCTTTCTTACTTCTTTCTAACTTCTTTTTTCTCCTTTCTTTCTTCTTTCTTTCTTCTCTCTTTCTTACTTCTTTCTTACTTCTTTCTTACTTCTTTCTTTCTTAATTCTTTCGTACTTCTTTCTAACTTCTTTCTTTCTTACTTCTTTCTTACTTCTTTCCTACTTCTTTCTTACTTCTTTCTTCTTTCTTACTTACTTCTTTCTTACTTCTTTCTTACTTCTTTCTTACTTCTTTCTTTCTTCTTACTTTCTTCTTTCTTACTTCTTTCTTTCTTACTTCTTTCTTTCTTCTTTCTTACTTTTTCTTACTTCTTTCTAATTTCTTTCTTACATCTTTCTTACTTCTTTCTTACTTCTTTCTTACTTCTTTCTAACTTCTTTCTTTCTTCTTTCCTTCTTCTTTCTTTCTTCTTTCTTTCTTCTTTCTTACTTCTTTCTTTCTTACTTCTTTCTTACTTCTTTCTTACTTCTTTCTTACTTCTTTCTAACTTCTTTCTTACTTCTTTCTTACTTCTTTCTTACTTCTTTCTAACTTCTTTCTTTCTTCTTTCTTCTTTCTTTCTTCTTTCTTACTCCTTTCTTTCTTACTTCTTTCTTACTTCTTTCTTACTACTTTCTTACTTCTTTCTTACTTCTTTCTTACTTCTTTCTTACTTCTTACTTTTTTCTATCTTACTTCTTTCTTTCTTACTTCTTTCTTACTTCTTTCTTACTTCTAACTTCTTTTTCTTCTTTCTTTCTTCTTTCTTTCTTCTTTTTTTCTTACTTCTTTCTTACTTCTTTCTTACTTCTTTCTTTCTTAATTCTTTCGTACTTCTTTCTTACTTCTTTTTTCTTACTTCTTTCTTATTTCTTTCTTACTTCTTTCGTACTTCTTTCTTACTTCTTTCTACTTTCTTTCTTACTTCTTTCTTACTTCTTTCTTAATTCTTTCTTTCTTCTTTCTTACTTCTTTCTAACTTCTTTTTTCTCCTTTCTTTCTTCTTTCTTTCTTCTTTCTTTCTTACTTCTTTCTTACTTCTTTCTTACTTCTTTCATTCTTTATTCTTTCTTACTTCTTTCTAACTTCTTTCTTTCTTCTTTCTTTCTTCTTTCTTTCTTCTTTCTTACTCCTTTCTTTCTTACTTCTTTCTTACTTCTTTCTTACTTCTTTCTTACTTCTTTCTTTGTTCTTACTTTCTTCTTTCTAACTTCTTTCTTACATCTTTCTTAACTTCTTTCTTACTTCTTTCTTACTTCTTTCTAACTTCTTTCTTTCTTCTTTCTTTCTTCTTTCTTTCTTCTTTCTTTCTTCTTTCTTACTTCTTTCTTTCTTACTTCTTTCTTTCTTCTTTCTTACTTCTTTCTTACTTCTTTCTTAGTTCTTTCTTACTTCTTTTTTACTTCTTTCTAACTTCTTTCTTACTTCTTTCTTACTTCTTTCTTACTTCTTTCTAACTTCTTTCTTTCTTCTTTCTTTCTTCTTTCTTACTCCTTTCTTTCTTACTTCTTTCTTACTTCTTTCTTACTACTTTCTTACTTCTTTCTTACTTCTTTCTTACTTCTTTCTTACTTCTTACTTTTTTCTTTCTTACTTCTTTCTTTCTTACTTCTTTCTTACTTCTTTCTTATTTCTTTCTTACTTCTTTCTTACTTCTTTCTTACTTCTTACTTCTTACTTCTTTCTTTCTTAGTTCTTTCTTTCTTACTTCTTTCTTACTTCTTTCTTACTTCTTTCTTACTTCTTTCTTACTTCTTTCTTACTTCAAACTTCTTTTTTCTTCTTTCTTTTTTCTTTCTTTCTTCTTTCTTTCTTACTTCTTTCTTACTTCTTTCTTACTTCTTTCTTTCTTAATTCTTTCGTACTTCTTTCTTTCTTCTTTCTTCTTTCTTTCTTACTTCTTTCTTACTTCTTTCTTACTTCTTTCTTTCTTCTTTCTTACTTCTTTCTTACTTCTTTCCTACTTCTTTCTTACTTCTTTCTTCTTTCTTTCTTACTTCTTTCTTACTTCTTTCTTACTTCTTTCTTACTTCTTTCTTTCTTCTTACTTTCTTCTTTCTTACTTCTTTCTTTCTTACTTCTTTCTTTCTTCTTTCTTACTTTTTCTTACTTCTTTCTAACTTCTTTCTTACATCTTTCTAACTTCTTTCTTACTTCCTTCTTACTTCTTTCTAACTTCTTTCTTTCTTCTTTCTTTCTTCTTTCTTTCTTCTTTCTTTCTTCTTTCTTTCTTCTTTCTTACTTCTTTCTTTCTTACTTCTTTCTTTCTTCTTTCTTACTTCTTTCTTACTTCTTTCTTACTTCTTTCTTACTTCTTTCTAACTTCTTTCGTACTTCTTTCTTACTTCTTTCTTACTTCTTTCTAACTTCTTTCTTTCTTCTTTCTTTCTTCTTTCTTTCTTCTTTCTTACTCCTTTCTTTCTTACTTCTTTCTTACTTCTTTCTTACTACTTTCTTACTTCTTTCTTACTTCTTTCTTACTTCTTTCTTACTTCTTACTTTTTTCTTTCTTACTTCTTTCTTTCTTACTTCTTTCTTACTTCTTTCTTATTTCTTTCTTACTTCTTTCTTACTTCTTTCTTACTTCTAACTTCTTTTTTCTTCTTTCTTTCTTCTTTCTTTCTTCTTTTTTTCTTACTTCTTTCTTACTTCTTTCTTACTTCTTTCTTTCTTAATTCTTTCGTACTTCTTTCTTACTTCTTTTTTCTTACTTCTTTCTTATTTCTTTCTTACTTCTTTCTTACTTCTTTCTTACTTCTTTCGTACTTCTTTCTTACTTCTTTCTACTTTCTTTCTTACTTCTTTCTTACTTCTTTCTTAATTCTTTCTTTCTTCTTTCTTACTTCTTTCTTCTTTCTTTCTTACTTCTTTCTTACTTCTTTCTTACTTCTTTCTTACTTCATTCTTACTTCTTTCTTACATCTTTCTTACTTCTTTCTAACTTCTTTTTTCTCCTTTCTTTCTTCTTTCTTTCTTCTTTCTTTCTTACTTCTTTCTTACTTCTTTCTTACTTCTTTCTTTCTTAATTCTTTCGTACTTCTTTCTTACTTCTTTCTTTCTTACTTCTTTCTTACTTCTTTCTAACTTCTTTCCTACTTCTTTCTTACTACTTTCTTCTTTCTTTCTTACTTCTTTCTTACTTCTTTCTTACTTCTTTCTTACTCCTTTCTTTCTTCTTAATTTCTTCTTTCTTACTTCTTTCTTTCTTACTTCTTTCTTTCTTCTTTCTTACTTTTTCTTACTTCTTTCTAACTTCTTTCTTAATTCTTTCTGACTTCTTTCTTACTTCTTTCTTCTTTCTTTCTTACTTCTTTCTTACTTCTTTCTTACTTCTTACTTTTTTCTTTCTTACTTCTTTCTTTCTTACTTCTTTCTTACTTCTTTCTTACTTCTTTCTTACTTCTTTCTTACTTCTTTCTTACTTCAAACTTCTTTTTTCTTCTTTCTTTCTTCTTTCTTTCTTCTTTCTTTCTTACTTCTTTCTTACTTCTTTCTTACTTCTTTCTTTCTTAATTCTTTCGTACTTCTTTCTTACTTCTTTCTTACTTCTTTCTTACTTCTTTCTTACTTCTTTCTGACTTCTTTCTTAATTCTTTCTTCTTTCTTTCTTACTTCTTTCTTACTTCTTTCTTACTTCTTTCTTACTTCTTTCTTACTTCTTTCTAACTTCTTTTTTCTCCTTTCTTTCTTCTTTCTTTCTTCTTTCTTTCTTACTTCTTTCTTACTTCTTTCTTACTTCTTTCATTCTTAATTCTTTCTTACTTCTTTCTAACTTCTTTCTTTCTTCTTTCTTTCTTCTTTCTTTCTTCTTTCTTACTCCTTTCTTTCTTACTTCTTTCTTACTTCTTTCTTACTTCTTTCTTACTTCTTTCTTTGTTCTTACTTTCTTCTTTCTTACTTCTTTCTTTCTTACTTCTTTCTTTCTTCTTTCTTACTTTTTCTTACTTCTTTCTAACTTCTTTCTTACATCTTTCTTACTTCTTTCTTACTTCTTTCTTACTTCTTTCTAACTTCTTTCTTACTTCTTTCTAACTTCTTTCTTTCTTCTTTCTTTCTTCTTTCTTTCTTCTTTCTTTCTTTCTTCTTTCTTTCTTCTTTCTTACTTCTTTCTTTCTTACTTCTTTCTTTCTTCTTTCTTACTTTTTCTTACTTCTTTCTAACTTCTTTCTTACATCTTTCTTACTTCTTTCTTACATCTTTCTTACTTCTTTCTTACTTCTTTCTTACTTCTTTCTAACTTCTTTCTTTCTTCTTTCTTTCTTAATTCTTTCTTCTTTCTTTCTTCTTTCTTACTTCTTTCTTTCTTACTTCTTTCTTTCTTCTTTCTTACTTCTTTCTAACTTCTTTCTTTTTGCTTTCTTTCTTCTTTCTTTCTTCTTTCTTACTCCTTTCTTTCTTACTTCTTTCTTACTTCTTTCTTACTACTTTCTTACTTCTTTCTTACTTCTTTCTTAATTCTTTCTTACTTCTTACTTTTTTCTTTCTTACTTCTTTCTTTCTTACTTCTTTCTTACTTCTTTCTTATTTCTTTCTTACTTCTTTCTTACTTCTTTCTTAATTCTAACTTCTTTTTTCTTCTTTCTTTCTTCTTTCTTTCTTCTTTTTTTCTTACTTCTTTCTTACTTCTTTCTTACTTCTTTCTTTCTTAATTCTTTCGTACTTCTTTCTTACTTCTTTTTTCTTACTTCTTTCTTACTTCTTTCTTACTTCTTTCTTACTTCTTTCTTACTTCTTTCCTACTTCTTTCTTACTTCTTTCTACTTTCTTTCTTACTTCTTTCTTACTTCTTTCTTTCTTCTTTCTTTCTTCTTTCTTACTTCTTTCTTCTTTCTTTCTTACTTCTTTCTTACTTCTTTCTTTCTTCTTTCTTACTTCATTCTTACTTCTTTCTTACTTCTTATTACTTCTTTCTAACTTCTTTTTTCTCCTTTCTTTCTTCTTTCTTTCTTCTTTCTTTCTTACTTCTTTCTTACTTCTTTCTTAATTCTTTCTTACTTCTTTCTTTCTTAATTCTTTCGTACTTCTTTCTTACTTCTTTCTTTCTTACTTGTTTCTTACTTCTTTCTAACTTCTTTCCTACTTCTTTCTTACTACTTTCTTCTTTCTTTCTTACTTCTTTCTTACTTCTTTCTTACTTCTTTCTTACTCCTTTCTTTCTTCTTAATTTCTTCTTTCTTACTTCTTTCTTTCTTACTTCTTTCTTTCTTCTTTCTTACTTTTTCTTACTTCTTTCTAACTTCTTTCTTAATTCTTTCTGACTTCTTTCTTACTTCTTTCTTCTTTCTTTCTTACTTCTTTCTTACTTCTTTCTTACTTCTTACTTCTTTCTTTCTTACTTCTTTCTTTCTTACTTCTTTCTTACTTCTTTCTTACTTCTTTCTTACTTCTTTCTTACTTCTTTCTTACTTCAAACTTCTTTTTTCTTCTTTCTTTCTTACTTCTTTCTTCTTTCTTTCTTACTTCTTTCTTACTTTCTTACTTCTTTCTTTCTTCTTTCTTACTTCTTTCTTACTTCTTTCTGACTTCTTTCTTGCTTCTTTCTTCTTTCTTTCTTACTTCTTTCTTACTTCTTTCTTACTTCTTTCTTACTTCTTTCTTACTTCTTTCTTACTTCTTTCTAACATCTTTCTAACTTCTTTTTTCTCCTTTCTTTCTTCTTTCTTTCTTCTTTATTTCTTACTTCTTTCTTACTTCTTTCTTACTTCTTTCTTTCTTAATTCTTTCGTACTTCTTTCTTACTTCTTTCTTTCTTACTTCTTTCTTACTTCTTTCTGACTTCTTTCTTGCTTCTTTCTTCTTTCTTTCTTACTTCTTTCTTTCTTCTTTCTTACTTTTTCTTACTTCTTTCTAACTTCTTTCTTAATTCTTTCTGACTTCTTTCTTACTTCTTTCTTCTTTCTTTCTTACTTCTTTCTTACTTCTTTCTTACTTCTTACTTCTTACTTCTTTCTTTCTTACTTCTTTCTTTCTTACTTCTTTCTTACTTCTTTCTTACTTCTTTCTTACTTCTTTCTTACTTCTTTCTTACTTCAAACTTCTTTTTTCTTCTTTCTTTTTTCTTTCTTTCTTCTTTCTTTCTTACTTCTTTCTTACTTCTTTCTTACTTCTTTCTTTCTTAATTCTTTCGTACTTCTTTCTTACTTCTTTCTTCTTTCTTTCTTACTTCTTTCTTACTTCTTTCTTACTTCTTTCTTTCTTCTTTCTTACTTCTTTCTTACTTCTTTCCTACTTCTTTCTTACTTCTTTCTTCTTTCTTTCTTACTTCTTTCTTACTTCTTTCTTACTTCTTTCTTACTTCTTTCTTTCTTCTTACTTTCTTCTTTCTTACTTCTTTCTTTCTTACTTCTTTCTTTCTTCTTTCTTACTTTTTCTTACTTCTTTCTAACTTCTTTCTTACATCTTTCTTACTTCTTTCTTACTTCTTTCTTACTTCTTTCTAACTTCTTTCTTTCTTCTTTCTTTCTTCTTTCTTTCTTCTTTCTTTCTTCTTTCTTACTTCTTTCTTTCTTACTTCTTTCTTTCTTCTTTCTTACTTCTTTCTTACTTCTTTCTTACTTCTTTCTTACTTCTTTCTAACTTCTTTCTTACTTCTTTCTTTCTTCTTTCTTTCTTCTTTCTTACTCCTTTCTTTCTTACTTCTTTCGTACTTCTTTCTAACTTCTTTCCTACTTCTTTCTTACTACTTTCTTCTTTCTTTCTTACTTCTTTCTTACTTCTTTCTTACTTCTTTCTTACTCCTTTCTTTCTTCTTAATTTCTTCTTTCTTACTTCTTTCTTTCTTACTTCTTTCTTTCTTCTTTCTTACTTTTTCTTACTTCTTTCTAACTTCTTTCTTAATTCTTTCTGACTTCTTTCTTACTTCTTTCTTCTTTCTTTCTTACTTCTTTCTTACTTCTTTCTTACTTCTTACTTCTTTCTTTCTTACTTCTTTCTTTCTTACTTCTTTCTTACCTCTTTCTTACTTCTTTCTTTCTACTGTCTTACTTCTTTCTTACTTCAAACTTCTTTTTTCTTCTTTCTTTCTTCTTTCTTTCTTCTTTCTTTCTTACTTCTTTCTTACTTCTTTCTTACTTCTTTCTTTCTTAATTCTTTCGTACTTCTTTCTTACTTCTTTCTTCTTTCTTTCTTCTTTCTTTCTTCTTTCTTACTCCTTTCTTTCTTACTTCTTTCTTACTTCTTTCTTGCTTCTTTCTTACTTCTTTCTTACTTCTTTCTTGCTTCTTTCTTACTTCTTTCTTTCTTCTTTCTTACTTCTTTCTAACTTCTTTTTTCTCCTTTCTTTCTTCTTTCTTTCTTCTTTCTTTCTTACTTCTTTCTTACTTCTTTCTTACTTCTTTCATTCTTAATTCTTTCTTACTTCTTTCTAACTTCTTTCTTTCTTCTTTCTTTCTTCTTTCTTTCTTCTTTCTTACTCCTTTCTTTCTTACTTCTTTCTTACTTCTTTCTTACTTCTTTCTTACTTCTTTCTTACTTCTTTCTTTGTTCTTACTTTCTTCTTTCTTACTTCTTTCTTTCTTACTTCTTTCTTTCTTCTTTCTTACTTTTTCTTACTTCTTTCTAACTTCTTTCTTACATCTTTCTTACTTATTTCTTACTTCTTTCTTACTTCTTTTTAACTTCTTTCTTTCTTCTTTCTTTCTTCTTTCTTTCTTCTTTCTTTCTTCTTTCTTACTTCTTTCTTTCTTACTTCTTTCTTTCTTCTTTCTTACTTCTTTCTTACTTCTTTCTTAGTTCTTTCTTACTTCTTTTTTACTTCTTTCTAACTTCTTTCTTACTTCTTTCTTACTTCTTTCTTACTTCTTTCTAACTTCTTTCTTTTTTCTTTCTTTCTTCTTTCTTTCTTCTTTCTTACTCCTTTCTTTCTTACTTCTTTCTTACTTCTTTCTTACTACTTTCTTACTTCTTTCTTACTTCTTTCTTACTTCTTTCTTACTTCTTACTTTTTTCTTTCTTACTTCTTTCTTTCTTACTTCTTTCTTACTTCTTTCTTATTTCTTTCTTACTTCTTTCTTACTTCTTTCTTACTTCTAACTTCTTTTTTCTTCTTTCTTTCTTCTTTCTTTCTTCTTTTTTTCTTACTTCTTTCTTACTTCTTTCTTACTTCTTTCTTTCTTAATTCTTTCGTACTTCTTTCTTACTTCTTTTTTCTTACTTCTTTCTTACTTCTTTCTTACTTCTTTCTTACTTCTTTCTTACTTCTTTCCTACTTCTTTCTTACTTCTTTCTACTTTCTTTCTTACTTCTTTCTTACTTCTTTCTTACTTCTTTCTTACTCCTTTCTTTCTTCTTAATTTCTTCTTTCTTACTTCTTTCTTTCTTACTTCTTTCTTTCTTCTTTCTTACTTTTTCTTACTTCTTTCTAACTTCTTTCTTAATTCTTTCGGACTTCTTTCTTACTTCTTTCTTCTTTCTTTCTTACTTCTTTCTTACTTCTTTCTTACTTCTTACTTCTTTCTTTCTTACTTCTTTCTTTCTTACTTCTTTCTTACTTCTTTCTTACTTCTTTCTTACTTCTTTCTTACTTCTTTCTAACTTCTTTCTAACTTCTTTTTTCTCCTTTCTTTCTTCTTTCTTTCTTCTTTATTTCTTACTTCTTTCTTACTTCTTTCTTACTTCTTTGTTTCTTAATTCTTTCGTACTTCTTTCTTACTTCTTTCTTTCTTACTTCTTTCTTACTTCTTTCTTACTTCTTTCCTACTTCTTTCTTACTTCTTTCTTCTTTCTTTCTTACTTCTTTCTTACTTCTTTCTTACTTCTTTCTTTGTTCTTACTTTCTTCTTTCTTACTTCTTTCTTTCTTACTTCTTTCTTTCTTCTTTCTTACTTTTTCTTACTTCTTTCTAACTTCTTTCTTACATCTTTCTTACTTCTTTCTTACTTCTTTCTAACTTCTTTCTTTCTTCTTTCTTTCTTCTTTCTTTCATCTTTCTTTCTTCTTTCTTACTTCTTTCTTTCTTACTTCTTTCTTTCTTCTTTCTTACTTCTTTCTTACTTCTTTCTTCCTTCTTTCTTACTTCTTTCTAACTTCTTTCTTTCTTCTTTCTTTCTCCTTTCTTTCTTCTTTCTTACTTCTTTCTTTGTTACTTCTTTCTTACTTCTTTCTTAGTTCTTTCTTACTTCTTTCTTACTTTTTCTTACTTCTTTCTTACTTCTTTCTTTCTTCTTACTTTCTTCTTTCTTACTTCTTTCTTTCTTACTTCTTTCTTTCTTCTTTCTTACTTTTTCTTACTTCTTTCTAACTTCTTTCTTACATCTTTCTTACATCTTTCTTACTTCTTTCTTACTTCTTTCTTACTTCTTTCTAACTTCTTTCTTTCTTCTTTCTTTCTTCTTTCTTTCTTCTTTCTTTCTTCTTTCTTACTTCTTTCTTTCTTACTTCTTTCTTTCTTCTTTCTTACTTCTTTCTTACTTCTTTCTTACTTCTTTCTTACTTCTTTCTAACTTCTTTCTTACTTCTTTCTTACTTCTTTCTTACTTCTTTCTAACTTCTTTCTTTCTTCTTTCTTTCTTCTTTCTTTCTTCTTTCTTACTCCTTTCTTTCTTACTTCTTTCTTACTTCTTTCTTACTACTTTCTTACTTCTTTCTTACTTCTTTCTTACTTCTTTCTTACTTCTTACTTTTTTCTTTCTTACTTCTTTCTTTCTTACTTCTTTCTTACTTCTTTCTTATTTCTTTCTTACTTCTTTCTTACTTCTTTCTTACTTCTAACTTCTTTTTTCTTCTTTCTTTCTTCTTTCTTTCTTCTTTTTTTCTTACTTCTTTCTTACTTCTTTCTTACTTCTTTCTTTCTTAATTCTTTCGTACTTCTTTCTTACTTCTTTTTTCTTACTTCTTTCTTATTTCTTTCTTACTTCTTTCTTACTTCTTTCTTACTTCTTTCGTACTTCTTTCTTACTTCTTTCTACTTTCTTTCTTACTTCTTTCTTACTTCTTTCTTAATTCTTTCTTTCTTCTTTCTTACTTCTTTCTTCTTTCTTTCTTACTTCTTTCTTACTTCTTTCTTACTTCTTTCTTACTTCATTCTTACTTCTTTCTTACATCTTTCTTACTTCTTTCTAACTTCTTTTTTCTCCTTTCTTTCTTCTTTCTTTCTTCTTTCTTTCTTACTTCTTTCTTACTTCTTTCTTACTTCTTTCTTACTTCTTTCTTTCTTAATTCTTTCGTACTTCTTTCTTACTTCTTTCTTTCTTACTTCTTTCTTACTTCTTTCTAACTTCTTTCCTACTTCTTTCTTACTACTTTCTTCTTTCTTTCTTACTTCTTTCTTACTTCTTTCTTACTTCTTTCTTACTCCTTTCTTTCTTCTTAATTTCTTCTTTCTTACTTCTCTCTTTCTTACTTCTTTCTTTCTTCTTTCTTACTTTTTCTTACTTCTTTCTAACTTCTTTCTTAATTCTTTCTGACTTCTTTCTTACTTCTTTCTTCTTTCTTTCTTACTTCTTTCTTACTTCTTTCTTACTTCTTACTTTTTTCTTTCTTACTTCTTTCTTTCTTACTTCTTTCTTACTTCTTTCTTACTTCTTTCTTACTTCTTTCTTACTTCTTTCTTACTTCTTTCTTACTTCAAACTTCTTTTTTCTTCTTTCTTTCTTCTTTCTTTCTTCTTTCTTTCTTACTTCTTTCTTACTTCTTTCTTACTTCTTTCTTTCTTAATTCTTTCGTACTTCTTTCTTACTTCTTTCTTACTTCTTTCTTACTTCTTTCTTACTTCTTTCTGACTTCTTTCTTACTTCTTTCTTTCTTCTTTCTTACTTTTTCTTACTTCTTTCTAACTTCTTTCTTACATCTTTCTTACTTCTTTCTTACTTCTTTCTTACTTCTTTCTAACTTCTTTCTTTCTTCTTTCTTTCTTCTTTCTTTCTTCTTTCTTTCTTCTTTCTTACTTCTTTCTTTCTTACTTCTTTCTTTCTTCTTTCTTACTTCTTTCTTACTTCTTTCTTAGTTCTTTCTTACTTCTTTTTTACTTCTTTCTAACTTCTTTCTTACTTCTTTCTTACTTCTTTCTTACTTCTTTCTAACTTCTTTCTTTTTTCTTTCTTTCTTCTTTCTTTCTTCTTTCTTACTCCTTTCTTTCTTACTTCTTTCTTACTTCTTTCTTACTACTTTCTTACTTCTTTCTTACTTCTTTCTTACTTCTTTCTTACTTCTTACTTTTTTCTTTCTTACTTCTTTCTTTCTTACTTCTTTCTTACTTCTTTCTTATTTCTTTCTTACTTCTTTCTTACTCCTTTCTTAATTCTAACTTCTTTTTTCTTCTTTCTTTCTTCTTTCTTTCTTCTTTTTTTCTTACTTCTTTCTTACTACTTTCTTACTTCTTTCTTTCTTAATTCTTTCGTACTTCTTTCTTACTTCTTTTTTCTTACTTCTTTCTTTCTTCTTTCTTACTTCTTTCTTACTTCTTTCTTACTTCTTTCCTACTTCTTTCTTACTTCTTTCTACTTTCTTTCTTACTTCTTTCTTACTTCTTTCTTTCTTCTTTCTTTCTTCTTTCTTACTTCTTTCTTCTTTCTTTCTTACTTCTTTCTTACTTCTTTCTTCTTTCTTACTTCATTCTTACTTCTTTCTTACTTCTAATTACTTCTTTCTAACTTCTTTTTTCTCCTTTCTTTCTTCTTTCTTTCTTCTTTCTTTCTTACTTCTTTCTTACTTCTTTCTTACTTCTTTCTTACTTCTTTCTTTCTTAATTCTTTCGTACTTCTTTCTTACTTCTTTCTTTCTTACTTGTTTCTTACTTCTTTCTAACTTCTTTCCTACTTCTTTCTTACTACTTTCTTCTTTCTTTCTTACTTCTTTCTTACTTCTTTCTTACTTCTTTCTTACTCCTTTCTTTCTTCTTAATTTCTTCTTTCTTACTTCCTTCTTTCTTACTTCTTTCTTTCTTCTTTCTTACTTTTTCTTACTTCTTTCTAACTTCTTTCTTAATTCTTTCTGACTTCTTTCTTACTTCTTTCTTCTTTCTTTATTACTTCTTTCTTACTTCTTTCTTACTTCTTACTTCTTTCTTTCTTACTTCTTTCTTTCTTACTTCTTTCTTACTTCTTTCTTACTTCTTTCTTACTTCTTTCTTACTTCTTTCTTACTTCAAACTTCTTTTTTCTTCTTTCTTTCTTCTTTCTTTCTTCTTTCTTTCTTACTTCTTTCTTACTTCTTTCTTACTTCTTTCTTACTTCTTTCTTCTTTCTTTCTTACTTCTTTCTTACTTTCTTACTTCTTTCTTTCTTCTTTCTTACTTCTTTCTTACTTCTTTCTGACTTCTTTCTTGCTTCTTTCTTCTTTCTTTCTTACTTCTTTCTTACTTCTTTTTACTTCTTTCTTACTTCTTTCTTACTTCTTTCTTACTTCTTTCTAACTTCTTTCTAACTTCTTTTTTCTCCTTTCTTTCTTCTCTCTTTCTTCTTTATTTCTTACTTCTTTCTTACTTCTTTCTTACTTCTTTCTTTCTTAATTCTTTCGTACTTCTTTCTTACTTCTTTCTTTCTTACTTCTTTCTTACTTCTTTCTTACTTCTTTCCTACTTCTTTCTTACTTCTTTCTTCTTTCTTTCTTACTTCTTTCTTACTTCTTTCTTACTTCTTTCTTTGTTCTTACTTTCTTCTTTCTTACTTCTTTCTTTCTTACTTCTTTCTTTCTTCTTTCTTACTTTTTCTTACTTCTTTCTAACTTCTTTCTTACATCTTTCTTACTTCTTTCTTACTTCTTTCTAACTTCTTTCTTTCTTCTTTCTTTCTTCTTTCTTTCATCTTTCTTTCTTCTTTCTTACTTCTTTCTTTCTTACTTCTTTCTTTCTTCTTTCTTACTTCTTTCTTACTTCTTTCTTCCTTCTTTCTTACTTCTTTCTAACTTCTTTCTTTCTTCTTTATTTCTCCTTTCTTTCTTCTTTCTTACTTCTTTCTTTTTTACTTCTTTCTTACTTCTTTCTTAGTTCTTTCTTACTTCTTTCTTACTTCTTTCTTACTTCTTTCTTACTTCTTTCTTTCTTCTTACTTTCTTCTTTCTTACTTCTTTCTTTCTTACTTCTTTCTTTCTTCTTTCTTACTTTTTCTTACTTCTTTCTAACTTCTTTCTTACATCTTTCTTACTTCTTTCTTACTTCTTTCTTACTTCTTTCTAACTTCTTTCTTTCTTCTTTCTTTCTTCTTTCTTTCTTCTTTCTTTCTTCTTTCTTACTTCTTTCTTTCTTACTTCTTTCTTTCTTCTTTCTTACTTCTCTCTTACTTCTTTCTTACTTCTTTCTTACTTCTTCTAACTTCTTTCTTACTTCTTTCTTACTTCTTTCTTACTTCTTTCTAACTTCTTTCTTTCTTCTTTCTTTCTTCTTTCTTTCTTCTTTCTTACTCCTTTCTTTCTTACTTCTTTCTTACTTCTTTCTTACTACTTTCTTACTTCTTTCTTACTTCTTTCTTACTTCTTTCTTACTTCTTTCTAACTTCTTTCTTTCTTCTTTCTTTCTTCTTTCTTTCTTCTTTCTTTCTTCTTTCTTACTTCTTTCTTTCTTACTTCTTTCTTTCTTCTTTCTTACTTCTTTCTTACTTCTTTCTTACTTCTTTCTTACTTCTTTCTAACTTCTTTCTTACTTCTTTCTTACTTCTTTCTTACTTCTTTCTAACTTCTTTCTTTCTTCTTTCTTTCTTCTTTCTTACTCCTTTCTTTCTTACTTCTTTCTTACTTCTTTCTTACTTCTTTCTTATTTCTTCCTTACTTCTTTCTTACTTCTTTCTTACTTCTAACTTCTTTTTTCTTCTTTCTTTCTTCTTTCTTTCTTCTTTTTTTCTTACTTCTTTCTTACTTCTTTCTTACTTCTTTCTTTCTTAATTCTTTCGTACTTCTTTCTTACTTCTTTTTTCTTACTTCTTTCTTATTTCTTTCTTACTTCTTTCTTACTTCTTTCTTACTTCTTTCGTACTTCTTTCTTACTTCTTTCTACTTTCTTTCTTACTTCTTTCTTACTTCTTTCTTAATTCTTTCTTTCTTCTTTCTTACTTCTTTCTTCTTTCTTTCTTACTTCTTTCTTACTTCTTTCTTACTTCTTTCTTACTTCATTCTTACTTCTTTCTTACATCTTTCTTACTTCTTTCTAACTTCTTTTTTCTCCTTTCTTTCTTCTTTCTTTCTTCTTTCTTTCTTACTTCTTTCTTACTTCTTTCTTACTTCTTTCTTACTTCTTTCTTTCTTAATTCTTTCGTACTTCTTTCTTACTTCTTTCTTTCTTACTTCTTTCTTACTTCTTTCTTTCTTCTTTCTTACTTCTTTCTTACTTCTTTCTTTGTTCTTACTTTCTTCTTTCTTACTTCTTTCTTTCTTACTTCTTTCTTTCTTCTTTCTTACTTTTTCTTACTTCTTTCTAACTTCTTTCTTACATCTTTCTTACTTCTTTCTTACTTCTTTCTTACTTCTTTCTAACTTCTTTCTTTCTTCTTTCTTTCTTCTTTCTTTCTTCTTTCTTTCTTCTTTCTTACTTCTTTCTTTCTTAGTTCTTTCTTTCTTCTTTCTAACTTCTTTCTTACTTCTTTCTTACTTCTTTCTTACTTCTTTCTAACTTCTTTCTTTTTTCTTTCTTTCTTCTTTCTTTCTTCTTTCTTACTCCTTTCTTTCTTACTTCTTTCTTACTTCTTTCTTACTACTTTCTTACTTCTTTCTTACTTCTTTCTTACTTCTTACTTTTTTCTTTCTTACTTCTTTCTTTCTTACTTCTTTCTTACTTCTTTCTTACTTCTTTCTTACTTCTTTCTTACTTCTTTCTTACTTCTTTCTTACTTCAAACTTCTTTTTTCTTCTTTCTTTCTTCTTTCTTTCTTCTTTCTTTCTTACTTCTTTCTTACTTCTTTCTTACTTCTTTCTTTCTTAATTCTTTCGTACTTCTTTCTTACTTCTTTCTTATTTCTTTCTTACTTCTTTCTTACTTATTTCTGACTTCTTTCTTACTTCTTTCTTCTTTCTTTCTTACTTCTTTCTTACTTCTTTCTTACTTCTTTCTAACTTCTTTTTTCTCCTTTCTTTCTTCTTTCTTTCTTCTTTCTTTCTTACTTCTTTCTTACTTCTTTCTTACTTCTTTCATTCTTAATTCTTTCTAACTTCTTTCTTTCTTCTTTCTTTCTTCTTTCTTTCTTCTTTCTTTCTTCTTTCTTACTCCTTTCTTTCTTACTTCTTTCTTACTTCTTTCTTTCTTCTTTCTTACTTCTTTCTTACTTCTTTCTTTGTTCTTACTTTCTTCTTTCTTACTTCTTTCTTTCTTACTTCTTTCTTTCTTCTTTCTTACTTTTTCTTACTTCTTTCTAACTTCTTTCTTACATCTTTCTTACTTCTTTCTTACTTCTTTCTTACTTCTTTCTAACTTCTTTCTTTCTTCTTTCTTTCTTCTTTCTTTCTTCTTTCTTTCTTCTTTCTTACTTCTTTCTTTCTTAGTTCTTTCTTTCTTCTTTCTAACTTCTTTCTTACTTCTTTCTTACTTCTTTCTTACTTCTTTCTAACTTCTTTCTTTTTTCTTTCTTTCTTCTTTCTTTCTTCTTTCTTACTCCTTTCTTTCTTACTTCTTTCTTACTTCTTTCTTACTACTTTCTTACTTCTTTCTTACTTCTTTCTTACTTCTTACTTTTTTCTTTCTTACTTCTTTCTTTCTTACTTCTTTCTTACTTCTTTCTTATTTCTTTCTTACTTCTTTCTTACTTCTTTCTTACTTCTAACTTCTTTTTTCTTCTTTCTTTCTTCTTTCTTTCTTCTTTTTTTCTTACTTCTTTCTTACTACTTTCTTACTTCTTTCTTTCTTAATTCTTTCGTACTTCTTTCTTACTTCTTTTTTCTTACTTCTTTCTTACTTCTTTCTTACTTCTTTCTTACTTCTTTCCTACTTCTTTCTTACTTCTTTCTACTTTCTTTCTTACTTCTTTCTTACTTCTTTCTTTCTTCTTTCTTTCTTTTTTCTTACTTCTTTCTTATTTCTTTCTTACTTCTTTCTTACTTCTTTCTTACTTCTTTCGTACTTCTTTCTTACTTCTTTCTACTTTCTTTCTTACTTCTTTCTTACTTCTTTCTTAATTCTTTCTTTCTTCTTTCTTACTTCTTTCTTCTTTCTTTCTTACTTCTTTCGTACTTCTTTCTTACTTCTTTCTACTTTCTTTCTTACTTCTTTCTTACTTCTTTCTTAATTCTTTCTTTCTTCTTTCTTACTTCTTTCTTCTTTCTTTCTTACTTCTTTCTTACTTCTTTCTTACTTCTTTCTTACTTCATTCTTACTTCTTTCTTACATCTTTCTTACTTCTTTCTAACTTCTTTTTTCTCCTTTCTTTCTTCTTTCTTTCTTCTTTCTTTCTTACTTCTTTCTTACTTCTTTCTTACTTCTTTCTTACTTCTTTCTTTCTTAATTCTTTCGTACTTCTTTCTTACTTCTTTCTTTCTTACTTCTTTCTTACTTCTTTCTAACTTCTTTCCTACTTCTTTCTTACTACTTTCTTCTTTCTTTCTTACTTCTTTCTTACTTCTTTCTTACTTCTTTCTTACTCCTTTCTTTCTTCTTAATTTCTTCTTTCTTACTTCTTTCTTTCTTACTTCTTTCTTTCTTCTTTCTTACTTTTTCTTACTTCTTTCTAACTTCTTTCTTAATTCTTTCTGACTTCTTTCTTACATCTTTCTTCTTTCTTTCTTACTTCTTTCTTACTTCTTTCTTACTTCTTACTTTTTTCTTTCTTACTTCTTTCTTTCTTACTTCTTTCTTACTTCTTTCTTACTTCTTTCTTACTTCTTTCTTACTTCTTTCTTACTTCTTTCTTACTTCAAACTTCTTTTTTCTTCTTTCTTTCTTCTTTCTTTCTTCTTTCTTTCTTACTTCTTTCTTACTTCTTTCTTACTTCTTTCTTTCTTAATTCTTTCGTACTTCTTTCTTACTTCTTTCTTATTTCTTTCTTACTTCTTTCTTACTTATTTCTGACTTCTTTCTTACTTCTTTCTTCTTTCTTTCTTACTTCTTTCTTACTTCTTTCTTACTTCTTTCTAACTTCTTTTTTCTCCTTTCTTTCTTCTTTCTTTCTTCTTTCTTTCTTACTTCTTTCTTACTTCTTTCTTACTTCTTTCATTCTTAATTCTTTCTAACTTCTTTCTTTCTTCTTTCTTTCTTCTTTCTTTCTTCTTTCTTTCTTCTTTCTTACTCCTTTCTTTCTTACTTCTTTCTTACTTCTTTCTTTCTTACTTCTTTCTTACTTCTTTCTTTGTTCTTACTTTCTTCTTTCTTACTTCTTTCTTTCTTACTTCTTTCTTTCTTCTTTCTTACTTTTTCTTACTTCTTTCTAACTTCTTTCTTACATCTTTCTTACTTCTTTCTTACTTCTTTCTTACTTCTTTCTAACTTCTTTCTTTCTTCTTTCTTTCTTCTTTCTTTCTTCTTTCTTTCTTCTTTCTTACTTCTTTCTTTCTTAGTTCTTTCTTTCTTCTTTCTAACTTCTTTCTTACTTCTTTCTTACTTCTTTCTTACTTCTTTCTAACTTCTTTCTTTTTTCTTTCTTTCTTCTTTCTTTCTTCTTTCTTACTCCTTTCTTTCTTACTTCTTTCTTACTTCTTTCTTACTACTTTCTTACTTCTTTCTTACTTCTTTCTTACTTCTTACTTTTTTCTTTCTTACTTCTTTCTTTCTTACTTCTTTCTTACTTCTTTCTTATTTCTTTCTTACTTCTTTCTTACTTCTTTCTTACTTCTAACTTCTTTTTTCTTCTTTCTTTCTTCTTTCTTTCTTCTTTTTTTCTTACTTCTTTCTTACTACTTTCTTACTTCTTTCTTTCTTAATTCTTTCGTACTTCTTTCTTACTTCTTTTTTCTTACTTCTTTCTTACTTCTTTCTTACTTCTTTCTTACTTCTTTCCTACTTCTTTCTTACTTCTTTCTACTTTCTTTCTTACTTCTTTCTTACTTCTTTCTTTCTTCTTTCTTTCTTTTTTCTTACTTCTTTCTTATTTCTTTCTTACTTCTTTCTTACTTCTTTCTTACTTCTTTCGTACTTCTTTCTTACTTCTTTCTACTTTCTTTCTTACTTCTTTCTTACTTCTTTCTTAATTCTTTCTTTCTTCTTTCTTACTTCTTTCTTCTTTCTTTCTTACTTCTTTCTTACTTCTTTCTTACTTCTTTCTTACTTCATTCTTACTTCTTTCTTACATCTTTCTTACTTCTTTCTAACTTCTTTTTTCTCCTTTCTTTCTTCTTTCTTTCTTCTTTCTTTCTTACTTCTTTCTTACTTCTTTCTTACTTCTTTCTTACTTCTTTCTTTCTTAATTCTTTCGTACTTCTTTCTTACTTCTTTCTTTCTTACTTCTTTCTTACTTCTTTCTAACTTCTTTCCTACTTCTTTCTTACTACTTTCTTCTTTCTTTCTTACTTCTTTCTTACTTCTTTCTTACTTCTTTCTTACTCCTTTCTTTCTTCTTAATTTCTTCTTTCTTACTTCTCTCTTTCTTACTTCTTTCTTTCTTCTTTCTTACTTTTTCTTACTTCTTTCTAACTTCTTTCTTAATTCTTTCTGACTTCTTTCTTACTTCTTTCTTCTTTCTTTCTTACTTCTTTCTTACTTCTTTCTTACTTCTTTCTTACTTCTTTCTTACTTCTTTCTTACTTCAAACTTCTTTTTTCTTCTTTCTTCTTTCTTTCTTCTTTCTTTCTTACTTCTTTCTTACTTCTTTCTTACTTCTTTCTTTCTTAATTCTTTCGTACTTCTTTCTTACTTCTTTCTTACTTCTTTCTTACTTCTTTCTTACTTCTTTCTGACTTCTTTCTTACTTCTTTCTTTCTTCTTTCTTACTTTTTCTTACTTCTTTCTAACTTCTTTCTTACATCTTTCTTACTTCTTTCTTACTTCTTTCTTACTTCTTTCTAACTTCTTTCTTTCTTCTTTCTTTCTTCTTTCTTTCTTCTTTCTTTCTTCTTTCTTAGTTCTTTCTTACTTCTTTTTTACTTCTTTCTAACTTCTTTCTTACTTCTTTCTTTCTTCTTTCTTACTTCTTTCTTACTTCTTTCTTAGTTCTTTCTTACTTCTTTTTTACTTCTTTCTAACTTCTTTCTTACTTCTTTCTTACTTCTTTCTTACTTCTTTCTAACTTCTTTCTTTTTTCTTTCTTTCTTCTTTCTTTCTTCTTTCTTACTCCTTTCTTTCTTACTTCTTTCTTACTTCTTTCTTACTACTTTCTTACTTCTTTCTTACTTCTTTCTTACTTCTTTCTTACTTCTTACTTTTTTCTTTCTTACTTCTTTCTTTCTTACTTCTTTCTTACTTCTTTCTTATTTCTTTCTTACTTCTTTCTTACTCCTTTCTTAATTCTAACTTCTTTTTTCTTCTTTCTTTCTTCTTTCTTTCTTCTTTTTTTCTTACTTCTTTCTTACTACTTTCTTACTTCTTTCTTTCTTAATTCTTTCGTACTTCTTTCTTACTTCTTTTTTCTTACTTCTTTCTTTCTTCTTTCTTACTTCTTTCTTACTTCTTTCTTACTTCTTTCCTACTTCTTTTTTACTTCTTTCTACTTTCTTTCGTACTTCTTTCTTACTTCTTTCTTTCTTCTTTCTTTCTTCTTTCTTACTTCTTTCTTCTTTCTTTCTTACTTCTTTCTTACTTCTTTCTTCTTTCTTACTTCATTCTTACTTCTTTCTTACTTCTAATTACTTCTTTCTAACTTCTTTTTTCTCCTTTCTTTCTTCTTTCTTTCTTCTTTCTTTCTTACTTCTTTCTTACTTCTTTCTTACTTCTTTCTTACTTCTTTCTTTCTTAATTCTTTCGTACTTCTTTCTTACTTCTTTCTTTCTTACTTGTTTCTTACTTCTTTCTAACTTCTTTCCTACTTCTTTCTTACTACTTTCTTCTTTCTTTCTTACTTCTTTCTTACTTCTTTCTTACTTCTTTCTTACTCCTTTCTTTCTTCTTAATTTCTTCTTTCTTACTTCCTTCTTTCTTACTTCTTTCTTTCTTCTTTCTTACTTTTTTTTACTTCTTTCTAACTTCTTTCTTAATTCTTTCTGACTTCTTTCTTACTTCTTTCTTCTTTCTTTATTACTTCTTTCTTACTTCTTTCTTACTTCTTACTTCTTTCTTTCTTACTTCTTTCTTTCTTACTTCTTTCTTACTTCTTTCTTACTTCTTTCTTACTTCTTTCTTACTTCTTTCTTACTTCAAACTTCTTTTTTCTTCTTTCTTTCTTCTTTCTTTCTTCTTTCTTTCTTACTTCTTTCTTACTTCTTTCTTACTTCTTTCTTACTTCTTTCTTCTTTCTTTCTTACTTCTTTCTTACTTTCTTACTTCTTTCTTTCTTCTTTCTTACTTCTTTCTTACTTCTTTCTGACTTCTTTCTTGCTTCTTTCTTCTTTCTTTCTTACTTCTTTCTTACTTCTTTTTACTTCTTTCTTACTTCTTTCTTACTTCTTTCTTACTTCTTTCTAACTTCTTTCTAACTTCTTTTTTCTCCTTTCTTTCTTCTCTCTTTCTTCTTTATTTCTTACTTCTTTCTTACTTCTTTCTTACTTCTTTCTTTCTTAATTCTTTCGTACTTCTTTCTTACTTCTTTCTTTCTTACTTCTTTCTTACTTCTTTCTTACTTCTTTCCTACTTCTTTCTTACTTCTTTCTTCTTTCTTTCTTACTTCTTTCTTACTTCTTTCTTACTTCTTTCTTTGTTCTTACTTTCTTCTTTCTTACTTCTTTCTTTCTTACTTCTTTCTTTCTTCTTTCTTACTTTTTCTTACTTCTTTCTAACTTCTTTCTTACATCTTTCTTACTTCTTTCTTACTTCTTTCTAACTTCTTTCTTTCTTCTTTCTTTCTTCTTTCTTTCATCTTTCTTTCTTCTTTCTTACTTCTTTCTTTCTTACTTCTTTCTTTCTTCTTTCTTACTTCTTTCTTACTTCTTTCTTCCTTCTTTCTTACTTCTTTCTAACTTCTTTCTTTCTTCTTTATTTCTCCTTTCTTTCTTCTTTCTTACTTCTTTCTTTTTTACTTCTTTCTTACTTCTTTCTTAGTTCTTTCTTACTTCTTTCTTACTTCTTTCTTACTTCTTTCTTACTTCTTTCTTTCTTCTTACTTTCTTCTTTCTTACTTCTTTCTTTCTTACTTCTTTCTTTCTTCTTTCTTACTTTTTCTTACTTCTTTCTAACTTCTTTCTTACATCTTTCTTACTTCTTTCTTACTTCTTTCTTACTTCTTTCTAACTTCTTTCTTTCTTCTTTCTTTCTTCTTTCTTTCTTCTTTCTTTCTTCTTTCTTACTTCTTTCTTTCTTACTTCTTTCTTTCTTCTTTCTTACTTCTCTCTTACTTCTTTCTTACTTCTTTCTTACTTCTTCTAACTTCTTTCTTACTTCTTTCTTACTTCTTTCTTACTTCTTTCTAACTTCTTTCTTTCTTCTTTCTTTCTTCTTTCTTTCTTCTTTCTTACTCCTTTCTTTCTTACTTCTTTCTTACTTCTTTCTTACTACTTTCTTACTTCTTTCTTACTTCTTTCTTACTTCTTTCTTACTTCTTTCTAACTTCTTTCTTTCTTCTTTCTTTCTTCTTTCTTTCTTCTTTCTTTCTTCTTTCTTACTTCTTTCTTTCTTACTTCTTTCTTTCTTCTTTCTTACTTCTTTCTTACTTCTTTCTTACTTCTTTCTTACTTCTTTCTAACTTCTTTCTTACTTCTTTCTTACTTCTTTCTTACTTCTTTCTAACTTCTTTCTTTCTTCTTTCTTTCTTCTTTCTTACTCCTTTCTTTCTTACTTCTTTCTTACTTCTTTCTTACTTCTTTCTTATTTCTTCCTTACTTCTTTCTTACTTCTTTCTTACTTCTAACTTCTTTTTTCTTCTTTCTTTCTTCTTTCTTTCTTCTTTTTTTCTTACTTCTTTCTTACTTCTTTCTTACTTCTTTCTTTCTTAATTCTTTCGTACTTCTTTCTTACTTCTTTTTTCTTACTTCTTTCTTATTTCTTTCTTACTTCTTTCTTACTTCTTTCTTACTTCTTTCGTACTTCTTTCTTACTTCTTTCTACTTTCTTTCTTACTTCTTTCTTACTTCTTTCTTAATTCTTTCTTTCTTCTTTCTTACTTCTTTCTTCTTTCTTTCTTACTTCTTTCTTACTTCTTTCTTACTTCTTTCTTACTTCATTCTTACTTCTTTCTTACATCTTTCTTACTTCTTTCTAACTTCTTTTTTCTCCTTTCTTTCTTCTTTCTTTCTTCTTTCTTTCTTACTTCTTTCTTACTTCTTTCTTACTTCTTTCTTACTTCTTTCTTTCTTAATTCTTTCGTACTTCTTTCTTACTTCTTTCTTTCTTACTTCTTTCTTACTTCTTTCTAACTTCTTTCCTACTTCTTTCTTACTACTTTCTTCTTTCTTTCTTACTTCTTTCTTACTTCTTTCTTACTTCTTTCTTACTCCTTTCTTTCTTCTTAATTTCTTCTTTCTTACTTCTTTCTTTCTTACTTCTTTCTTTCTTCTTTCTTACTTTTTCTTACTTCTTTCTAACTTCTTTCTTAATTCTTTCTGACTTCTTTCTTACTTCTTTCTTCTTTCTTTCTTACTTCTTTCTTACTTCTTTCTTACTTCTTACTTTTTTCTTTCTTACTTCTTTCTTTCTTACTTCTTTCTTACTTCTTTCTTACTTCTTTCTTACTTCTTTCTTACTTCTTTCTTACTTCTTTCTTACTTCAAACTTCTTTTTTCTTCTTTCTTTCTTCTTTCTTTCTTCTTTCTTTCTTACTTCTTTCTTACTTCTTTCTTACTTCTTTCTTTCTTAATTCTTTCGTACTTCTTTCTTACTTCTTTCTTATTTCTTTCTTACTTCTTTCTTACTTATTTCTGACTTCTTTCTTACTTCTTTCTTCTTTCTTTCTTACTTCTTTCTTACTTCTTTCTTACTTCTTTCTAACTTCTTTTTTCTCCTTTCTTTCTTCTTTCTTTCTTCTTTCTTTCTTACTTCTTTCTTACTTCTTTCTTACTTCTTTCATTCTTAATTCTTTCTAACTTCTTTCTTTCTTCTTTCTTTCTTCTTTCTTTCTTCTTTCTTTCTTCTTTCTTACTCCTTTCTTTCTTACTTCTTTCTTACTTCTTTCTTTCTTCTTTCTTACTTCTTTCTTACTTCTTTCTTTGTTCTTACTTTCTTCTTTCTTACTTCTTTCTTTCTTACTTCTTTCTTTCTTCTTTCTTACTTTTTCTTACTTCTTTCTAACTTCTTTCTTACATCTTTCTTACTTCTTTCTTACTTCTTTCTTACTTCTTTCTAACTTCTTTCTTTCTTCTTTCTTTCTTCTTTCTTTCTTCTTTCTTTCTTCTTTCTTACTTCTTTCTTTCTTAGTTCTTTCTTTCTTCTTTCTAACTTCTTTCTTACTTCTTTCTTACTACTTTCTTACTTCTTTCTAACTTCTTTCTTTTTTCTTTCTTTCTTCTTTCTTTCTTCTTTCTTACTCCTTTCTTTCTTACTTCTTTCTTACTTCTTTCTTACTACTTTCTTACTTCTTTCTTACTTCTTTCTTACTTCTTACTTTTTTCTTTCTTACTTCTTTCTTTCTTACTTCTTTCTTACTTCTTTCTTATTTCTTTCTTACTTCTTTCTTACTTCTTTCTTACTTCTAACTTCTTTTTTCTTCTTTCTTTCTTCTTTCTTTCTTCTTTTTTTCTTACTTCTTTCTTACTACTTTCTTACTTCTTTCTTTCTTAATTCTTTCGTACTTCTTTCTTACTTCTTTTTTCTTACTTCTTTCTTACTTCTTTCTTACTTCTTTCTTACTTCTTTCCTACTTCTTTCTTACTTCTTTCTACTTTCTTTCTTACTTCTTTCTTACTTCTTTCTTTCTTCTTTCTTTCTTCTTTCTTACTTCTTTCTTCTTTCTTTCTTACTTCTTTCTTACTTCTTTCTTACTTCTTTCTTACTTCATTCTTACTTCTTTCTTACTTCTTATTACTTCTTTCTAACTTCTTTTTTCTCCTTTCTTTCTTCTTTCTTTCTTCTTTATTTCTTACTTCTTTCTTACTTCTTTCTTACTTCTTTCTTACTTCTTTCTTTCTTAATTCTTTCGTACTTCTTTCTTACTTCTTTCTTTCTTACTTGTTTCTTACTTCTTTCTAACTTCTTTCCTACTTCTTTCTTACTACTTTCTTCTTTCTTTCTTACTTCTTTCTTACTTCTTTCTTACTTCTTTCTTACTCCTTTCTTTCTTCTTAATTTCTTCTTTCTTACTTCTTTCTTTCTTACTTCTTTCTTTCTTCTTTCTTACTTTTTCTTACTTCTTTCTAACTTCTTTCTTAATTCTTTCTTACTTCTTTCTTACTTCTTTCTTACGTCTTTCTTACTTCTTTCTTACTTCTTTCTTACTTCAAACTTCTTTTTTCTTCTTTCTTTCTTCTTTCTTTCTTCTTTCTTTCTTACTTCTTTCTTACTTCTTTCTTACTTCTTTCTTACTTCTTTCTTCTTTCTTTCTTACTTCTTTCTTACTTTCTTACTTCTTTCTTTCTTCTTTCTTACTTCTTTCTTACTTCTTTCTGACTTCTTTCTTGCTTCTTTCTTCTTTCTTTCTTACTTCTTTCTTACTTCTTTCTTACTTCTTTCTTACTTCTTTCTAACTTCTTTCTAACTTCTTTTTTCTCCTTTCTTTCTTCTTTCTTTCTTCTTTATTTCTTACTTCTTTCTTACTTCTTTCTTACTTCTTTCTTTCTTAATTCTTTCGTACTTCTTTCTTACTTCTTTCTTTCTTACTTCTTTCTTACTTCTTTCTTACTTCATTCCTACTTCTTTCTTACTTCTTTCTTCTTTCTTTCTTACTTCTTTCTTACTTCTTTCTTACTTCTTTCTTTGTTCTTACTTTCTTCTTTCTTACTTCTTTCTTTCTTACTTCTTTCTTTCTTCTTTCTTACTTTTTCTTACTTCTTTCTAACTTCTTTCTTACATCTTTCTTACTTCTTTCTTACTTCTTTCTAACTTCTTTCTTTCTTCTTTCTTTCTTCTTTCTTTCATCTTTCTTTCTTCTTTCTTACTTCTTTCTTTCTTACTTCATTCTTTCTTCTTTCTTACTTCTTTCTTACTTCTTTCTTCCTTCTTTCTTACTTCTTTCTAACTTCTTTCTTTCTTCTTTATTTCTCCTTTCTTTCTTCTTTCTTACTTCTTTCTTTGTTACTTCTTTCTTAAATCTTTCTTAGTTCTTTCTTACTTCTTTCTTACTTCTTTCTTACTTCTTTCTTACTTCTTTCTTTCTTCTTACTTTCTTCTTTCTTACTTCTTTCTTTCTTACTTCTTTCTTTCTTCTTTCTTACTTTTTCTTACTTCTTTCTAACTTCTTTCTTACATCTTTCTTACTTCTTTCTTACTTCTTTCTTACTTCTTTCTTACTTCTTTCTAACTTCTTTCTAACTTCTTTTTTCTCCTTTCTTTCTTCTTTCTTTCTTCTTTATTTCTTACTTCTTTCTTACTTCTTTCTTTCTTAATTCTTTCGTACTTCTTTCTTACTTCTTTCTTTCTTACTTCTTTCTTACTTCTTTCTTACTTCTTTCCTACTTCTTTCTTACTTCTTTCTTCTTTCTTTCTTACTTCTTTCTTACTTCTTTCTTACTTCTTTCTTTGTTCTTACTTTCTTCTTTCTTACTTCTTTCTTTCTTACTTCTTTCTTTCTTCTTTCTTACTTTTTCTTACTTCTTTCTAACTTCTTTCTTAAATCTTTCTTACTTCTTTCTTACTTCTTTCTAACTTCTTTTTTCTTCTTTCTTTCTTCTTTCTTTCATCTTTCTTTCTACTTTCTTACTTCTTTCTTTCTTACTTCTTTCTTTCTTCTTTCTTACTTCTTTCTTACTTCTTTCTTCCTTCTTTCTTACTTCTTTCTAACTTCTTTCTTTCTTCTTTATTTCTCCTTTCTTTCTTCTTTCTTACTTCTTTCTTTGTTACTTCTTTCTTACTTCTTTCTTAGTTCTTTCTTACTTCTTTCTTACTTCTTTCTTACTTCTTTCTTACTTCTTTCTTTCTTCTTACTTTCTTCTTTCTTACTTCTTTCTTTCTTACTTCTTTCTTTCTTCTTTCTTACATTTTCTTACTTCTTTCTAACTTCTTTCTTACATCTTTCTTACTTCTTTCTTACTTATATCTTACTTCTTTCTAACTTCTTTCTTTCTTCTTTCTTTCTTCTTTCTTTCTTCTTTCTTTCTTCTTTCTTACTTCTTTCTTTCTTACTTCTTTCTTTCTTCTTTCTTACTTCTTTCTTACTTCTTTCTTACTTCTTTCTTACTTCTTTCTAACTTCTTTCTTACTTCTTTCTTACTTCTTTCTTACTTCTTTCTAACTTCTTTCTTTCTTCTTTCTTTCTTCTTTCTTTCTTCTTTCTTACTCCTTTCTTTCTTACTTCTTTCTTACTTCTTTCTTACTACTTTCTTACTTCTTTCTTACTTCTTTCTTACTTCTTTCTTACTTCTTACTTTTTTCTTTCTTACTTCTTTCTTTCTTACTTCTTTCTTACTTCTTTCTTATTTCTTTCTTACTTCTTTCTTACTTCATTCTTACTTCTAACTTCTTTTTTCTTCTTTCTTTCTTCTTTCTTTCTTCTTTTTTTCTTACTTCTTTCTTACTTCTTTCTTACTTCTTTCTTTCTTAATTCTTTCGTACTTCTTTCTTACTTCTTTTTTCTTACTTCTTTCTTATTTCTTTCTTACTTCTTTCTTACTTCTTTCTTACTTCTTTCGTACTTCTTTCTTACTTCTTTCTACTTTCTTTCTTACTTCTTTCTTACTTCTTTCTTAATTCTTTCTTTCTTCTTTCTTACTTCTTTCTTCTTTCTTTCTTACTTCTTTCTTACTTCTTTCTTACTTCTTTCTTACTTCATTCTTACTTCTTTCTTACATCTTTCTTACTTCTTTCTAACTTCTTTTTTCTCCTTTCTTTCTTCTTTCTTTCTTCTTTCTTTCTTACTTCTTTCTTACTTCTTTCTTACTTCTTTCTTACTTCTTTCTTTCTTAATTCATTCGTACTTCTTTCTTACTTCTTTCTTTCTTACTTCTTTCTTACTTCTTTCTACCTTCTTTTCTACTTCTTTCTTACTACTTTCTTCTTTCTTTCTTACTTCTTTCTTACTTCTTTCTTACTTCTTTCTTACTCCTTTCTTTCTTCTTAATTTCTTCTTTCTTACTTCTTTCTTTCTTACTTCTTTCTTTCTTCTTTCTTACTTTTTCTTACTTCTTTCTAACTTCTTTCTTAACTCTTTCTGACTTCTTTCTTACTTCTTTCTTCTTTCTTTCTTACTTCTTTCTTACTTTTTTCTTACTTCTTACTTTTTTCTTTCTTACTTCTTTCTTTCTTACTTCTTTCTTACTTCTTTCTTACTTCTTTCTTACTTCTTTCTTACTTCTTTCTTACTTCAAACTTCTTTTTTCTTCTTTCTTTCTTCTTTCTTTCTTCTTTCTTTCTTACTTCTTTCTTACTTCTTTCTTACTTCTTTCTTTCTTAATTCTTTCGTACTTCTTTCTTACTTCTTTCTTACTTCTTTCTTACTTCTTTCTTACTCCTTTCTGACTTCTTTCTTACTTCTTTCTTCTTTCTTTCTTACTTCTTTCTTACTTCTTTCTTACTTCTTTCTTACTTCTTTCTTACTTCTTTCTAACTTCTTTTTTCTCCTTTCTTTCTTCTTTCTTTCTTCTTTCTTTCTTACTTCTTTCTTACTTCTTTCTTTCCTCTTTCATTCTTAATTCTTTCTTACTTCTTTCTAACTTCTTTCTTTCTTCTTTCTTTCTTCTTTCTTTCTTCTTTCTTACTCCTTTCTTTCTTATTTCTTTCTTACTTCTTTCTTACTTCTTTCTTACTTCTTTCTTTGTTCTTACTTTCTTCTTTCTTACTTCTTTCTTTCTTACTTCTTTCTTTCTTCTTTCTTACTTTTTCTTACTTCTTTCTTACTTCTTTCTTTCTTCTTTCTTACTTCTTTCTTACTTCTTTCTTAGTTCTTTCTTACTTCTTTTTTACTTCTTTCTAACTTCTTTCTTACTTCTTTCTTACTTCTTTCTTACTTCTTTCTTCCTTCTTTCTTACTTCTTTCTAACTTCTTTCTTTCTTCTTTATTTCTCCTTTCTTTCTTCTTTCTTACTTCTTTCTTTGTTACTTATTTCTTACTTCTTTCTTAGTTCTTTCTTACTTCTTTCTTACTTCTTTCTTACTTCTTTCTTACTTCTTTCTTACTTCTTTCTTTCTTCTTACTTTCTTCTTTCTTACTTCTTTCTTTCTTACTTCTTTCTTTCTTCTTTCTTACTTTTTCTTACTTCTTTCTAACTTCTTTCTTACATCTTTCTTACTTCTTTCTTACTTCTTTCTTACTTCTTTCTAACTTCTTTCTTTCTTCTTTCTTTCTTCTTTCTTTCTTCTTTCTTTCTTCTTTCTTACTTCTTTCTTTCTTACTTCTTTCTTTCTTCTTTCTTACTTCTTTCTTACTTCTTTCTTACTTCTTTCTTACTTCTTTCTAACTTCTTTCTTACTTCTTTCTTACTTCTTTCTTACTTCTTTCTAACTTCTTTCTTTCTTCTTTCTTTCTTCTTTCTTTCTTCTTTCTTACTCCTTTCTTTCTTACTTCTTTCTTACTTCTTTCTTACTACTTTCTTACTTCTTTCTTACTTCTTTCTTACTTCTTTCTTACTTCTTACTTTTTTCTTTCTTACTTCTTTCTTTCTTACTTCTTTCTTACTTCTTTCTTATTTCTTTCTTACTTCTTTCTTACTTCTTTCTTACTTCTAACTTCTTTTTTCTTCTTTCTTTCTTCTTTCTTTCTTCTTTTTTTCTTACTTCTTTCTTACTTCTTTCTTACTTCTTTCTTTCTTAATTCTTTCGTACCACTTTCTTACTTCTTTTTTCTTACTTCTTTCTTATTTCTTTCTTACTTCTTTCTTACTTCTTTCTTACTTCTTTCGTACTTCTTTCTTACTTCTTTCTACTTTCTTTCTTACTTCTTTCTTACTTCTTTCTTAATTCTTTCTTTCTTCTTTCTTACTTCTTTCTTCTTTCTTTCTTACTTCTTTCTTACTTCTTTCTTACTTCTTTCTTACTTCATTCTTACTTCTTTCTTACATCTTTCTTACTTCTTTCTAACTTCTTTTTTCTCCTTTCTTTCTTCTTTCTTTCTTCTTTCTTTCTTACTTCTTTCTTACTTCTTTCTTACTTCTTTCTTACTTCTTTCTTTCTTAATTCTTTCGTACTTCTTTCTTACTTCTTTCTTTCTTACTTCTTTCTTACTTCTTTCTAACTTCTTTCCTACTTCTTTCTTACTACTTTCTTCTTTCTTTCTTACTTCTTTCTTACTTCTTTCTTACTTCTTTCTTACTCCTTTCTTTCTTCTTAATTTCTTCTTTCTTACTTCTTTCTTTCTTACTTCTTTCTTTCTTCTTTCTTACTTTTTCTTACTTCTTTCTAACTTCTTTCTTAATTCTTTCTGACTTCTTTCTTACTTCTTTCTTCTTTCTTTCTTACTTCTTTCTTACTTTTTTCTTACTTCTTACTTTTTTCTTTCTTACTTCTTTCTTTCTTACTTCTTTCTTACTTCTTTCTTACTTCTTTCTTACTTCTTTCTTACTTCTTTCTTACTTCAAACTTCTTTTTTCTTCTTTCTTTCTTCTTTCTTTCTTCTTTCTTTCTTACTTCTTTCTTACTTCTTTCTTACTTCTTTCTTTCTTAATTCTTTCGTACTTCTTTCTTACTTCTTTCTTACTTCTTTCTTACTTCTTTCTTACTTCTTTCTGACTTCTTTCTTACTTCTTTCTTCTTTCTTTCTTACTTCTTTCTTACTTCTTTCTTACTTCTTTCTTACTTCTTTCTTACTTCTTTCTAACTTCTTTTTTCTCCTTTCTTTCTTCTTTCTTTCTTCTTTCTTTCTTACTTCTTTCTTACTTCTTTCTTTCTTCTTTCATTCTTAATTCTTTCTTACTTCTTTCTAACTTCTTTCTTTCTTCTTTCTTTCTTCTTTCTTTCTTCTTTCTTACTCCTTTCTTTCTTACTTCTTTCTTACTTCTTTCTTACTTCTTTCTTACTTCTTTCTTTGTTCTTACTTTCTTCTTTCTTACTTCTTTCTTTCTTACTTCTTTCTTTCTTCTTTCTTACTTTTTCTTACTTCTTTCTAACTTCTTTCTTACATCTTTCTTACTTCTTTCTTACTTCTTTCTTACTTCTTTCTAACTTCTTTCTTTCTTCTTTCTTTCTTCTTTCTTTCTTCTTTCTTTCTTCTTTCTTACTTCTTTCTTTCTTACTTCTTTCTTAGTTCTTTCTTACTACTTTTTTACTTCTTTCTAACTTCTTTCTTACTTCTTTCTTACTTCTTTCTTACTTCTTTCTAACTTCTTTCTTTTTTCTTACTTTCTTCTTTCTTTCTTCTTTCTTACTCCTTTCTTTCTTACTTCTTTCTTACTTCTTTCTTACTACTTTCTTACTTCTTTCTTACTTCTTTCTTACTTCTTTCTTACTTCTTACTTTTTTCTTTCTTACTTCTTTCTTTCTTACTTCTTTCTTACTTCTTTCTTATTTCTTTCTTACTTCTTTCTTACTTCTTTCTTACTTCTAACTTCTTTTTTCTTCTTTCTTTCTTCTTTCTTTCTTCTTTTTTTCTTACTTCTTTCTTACTACTTTCTTACTTCTTTCTTTCTTAATTCTTTCGTACTTCTTTCTTACTTCTTTTTTCTTACTTCTTTCTTACTTCTTTCTTACTTCTTTCTTACTTCTTTCTTACTTCTTTCCTACTTCTTTCTTACTTCTTTCTACTTTCTTTCTTACTTCTTTCTTACTTCTTTCTTTCTTCTTTCTTTCTTCTTTCTTACTTCTTTCTTCTTTCTTTCTTACTTCTTTCTTACTTCTTTCTTACTTCTTTCTTACTTCATTCTTACTTCTTTCTTACTTCTTATTACTTCTTTCTAACTTCTTTTTTCTCCTTTCTTTCTTCTTTCTTTCTTCTTTATTTCTTACTTCTTTCTTACTTCTTTCTTACTTCTTTCTTACTTCTTTCTTTCTTAATTCTTTCGTACTTCTTTCTTACTTCTTTCTTTCTTACTTGTTTCTTACTTCTTTCTAACTTCTTTCCTACTTCTTTCTTACTACTTTCTTCTTTCTTTCTTACTTCTTTCTTACTTCTTTCTTACTTCTTTCTTACTCCTTTCTTTCTTCTTAATTTCTTCTTTCTTACTTCTTTCTTTCTTACTTCTTTCTTTCTTCTTTCTTACTTTTTCTTACTTCTTTCTAACTTCTTTCTTAATTCTTTCTGACTTCTTTCTTACTTCTTTCTTCTTTCTTTCTTACTTCTTTCTTACTTCTTTCTTACTTCTTACTTCTTTCTTTCTTACTTCTTTCTTTCTTACTTCTTTCTTACTTCTTTCTTACTTCTTTCTTACTTCTTTCTTACTTCTTTCTTACTCCTTTCTTTCTTCTTAATTTCTTCTTTCTTACTTCTTTCTTTCTTACTTCTTTCTTTCTTCTTTCTTACTTTTTCTTACTTCTTTCTAACTTCTTTCTTAATTCTTTCTGACTTCTTTCTTACTTCTTTCTTCTTTCTTTCTTACTTCTTTCTTACTTCTTTCTTACTTCTTACTTCTTTCTTTCTTACTTCTTTCTTTCTTACTTCTTTCTTACTTCTTTCTTACTTCTTTCTTACTTCTTTCTTACTTCTTTCTTACTTCAAACTTCTTTTTTCTTCTTTCTTTCTTCTTTCTTTCTTCTTTCTTTCTTACTTCTTTCTTACTTCTTTCTTACTTCTTTCTTACTTCTTTCTTCTTTCTTTCTTACTTCTTTCTTACTTTCTTACTTCTTTCTTTCTTCTTTCTTACTTCTTTCTTACTTCTTTCTGACTTCTTTCTTGCTTCTTTCTTCTTTCTTTCTTACTTCTTTCTTACTTCTTTCTTACTTCTTTCTTACTTCTTTCTAACTTCTTTCTAACTTCTTTTTTCTCCTTTCTTTCTTCTTTCTTTCTTCTTTATTTCTTACTTCTTTCTTACTTCTTTCTTACTTCTTTCTTTCTTAATTCTTTTGTACTTCTTTCTTACTTCTTTCTTTCTTACTTCTTTCTTACTTCTTTCTTACTTCTTTCCTACTTCTTTCTTACTTCTTTCTTCTTTCTTTCTTACTTCTTTCTTACTTCTTTCTTACTTCTTTCTTTGTTCTTACTTTCTTCTTTCTTACTTCTTTCTTTCTTACTTCTTTCTTTCTTCTTTCTTACTTTTTCTTACTTCTTTCTAACTTCTTTCTTACATCTTTCTTACTTCTTTCTTACTTCTTTCTAACTTCTTTCTTTCTTCTTTCTTTCTTCTTTCTTTCATCTTTCTTTCTTCTTTCTTACTTCTTTCTTTCTTACTTCTTTCTTTCTTCTTTCTTACTTCTTTCTTACTTCTTTCTTCCTTCTTTCTTACTTCTTTCTAACTTCTTTCTTTCTTCTTTATTTCTCCTTTCTTTCTTCTTTCTTACTTCTTTCTTTGTTACTTCTTTCTTCCTTCTTTCTTAGTTCTTTCTTACTTCTTTCTTACTTCTTTCTTACTTCTTTCTTACTTCTTTCTTTCTTCTTACTTTCTTCTTTCTTACTTCTTTCTTTCTTACTTCTTTCTTTCTTCTTTCTTACTTTTTCTTACTTCTTTCTAACTTCTTTCTTACATCTTTCTTACTTCTTTCTTACTTCTTTCTTACTTCTTTCTTACTTCTTTCTAACTTCTTTCTAACTTCTTTTTTCTCCTTTCTTTCTTCTTTCTTTATTCTTTATTTCTTACTTCTTTCTTACTTCTTTCTTACTTCTTTCTTTCTTAATTCTTTCGTACTTCTTTCTTACTTCTTTCTTTCTTACTTCTTTCTTACTTCTTTCTTACTTCTTTCCTACTTCTTTCTTACTTCTTTCTTCTTTCTTTCTTACTTCTTTCTTACTTCTTTCTTTGTTACTTCTTTCTTACTTCTTTCTTAGTTCTTTCTTACTTCTTTCTTACTTCTTTCTTACTTCTTTCTTACTTCTTTCTTTCTTCTTACTTTCTTCTTTCTTACTTCTTTCTTTCTTACTTCTTTCTTTCTTCTTTCTTACTTTTTCTTACTTCTTTCTAACTTCTTTCTTACTTCTTTCTAACTTCTTTCTTACTTCTTTCTTACTTCTTTCTTACTTCTTTCTAACTTCTTTCTTTCTTCTTTCTTTCTTCTTTCTTTCTTCTTTCTTACTCCTTTCTTTCTTACTTCTTTCTTACTTCTTTCTTACTACTTTCTTACTTCTTTCTTACTTCTTTCTTACTTCTTTCTTACTTCTTACTTTTTTCTTTCTTACTTCTTTCTTTCTTACTTCTTTCTTACTTCTTTCTTATTTCTTTCTTACTTCTTTCTTACTTCTTTCTTACTTCTAACTTCTTTTTTCTTCTTTCTTTCTTCTTTCTTTCTTCTTTTTTTCTTACTTCTTTCTTACTTCTTTCTTACTTCTTTCTTTCTTAATTCTTTCGTACTTCTTTCTTACTTCTTTTTTCTTACTTCTTTCTTATTTCTTTCTTACTTCTTTCTTACTTCTTTCTTACTTCTTTCGTACTTCTTTCTTACTTCTTTCTACTTTCTTTCTTACTTCTTTCTTACTTCTTTCTTAATTCTTTCTTTCTTCTTTCTTACTTCTTTCTTCTTTCTTTCTTACTTCTTTCTTACTTCTTTCTTACTTCTTTCTTACTTCATTCTTACTTCTTTCTTACATCTTTCTTACTTCTTTCTAACTTCTTTTTTCTCCTTTCTTTCTTCTTTCTTTCTTCTTTCTTTCTTACTTCTTTCTTACTTCTTTCTTACTTCTTTCTTACTTCTTTCTTTCTTAATTCTTTCGTACTTCTTTCTTACTTCTTTCTTTCTTACTTCTTTCTTACTTCTTTCTAACTTCTTTCCTACTTCTTTCTTACTACTTTCTTCTTTCTTTCTTACTTCTTTCTTACTTCTTTCTTACTTCTTTCTTACTCCTTTCTTTCTTCTTAATTTCTTCTTTCTTACTTCTTTCTTTCTTACTTCTTTCTTTCTTCTTTCTTACTTTTTCTTACTTCTTTCTAACTTCTTTCTTAATTCTTTCTGACTTCTTTCTTACTTCTTTCTTCTTTCTTTCTTACTTCTTTCTTACTTTTTTCTTACTTCTTACTTTTTTCTTTCTTACTTCTTTCTTTCTTACTTCTTTCTTACTTCTTTCTTACTTCTTTCTTACTTCTTTCTTACTTCTTTCTTACTTCTTTCTTACTTCAAACTTCTTTTTTCTTCTTTCTTTCTTCTTTCTTTCTTCTTTCTTTCTTACTTCTTTCTTACTTCTTTCTTACTTCTTTCTTTCTTAATTCTTTCGTACTTCTTTCTTACTTCTTTCTTACTTCTTTCTTACTTCTTTCTTACTTCTTTCTGACTTCTTTCTTACTTCTTTCTTCTTTCTTTCTTACTTCTTTCTTACTTCTTTCTTACTTCTTTCTTACTTCTTTCTTACTTCTTTCTAACTTCTTTTTTCTCCTTTCTTTCTTCTTTCTTTCTTCTTTCTTTCTTACTTCTTTCTTACTTCTTTCTTTCTTCTTTCATTCTTAATTCTTTCTTACTTCTTTCTAACTTCTTTCTTTCTTCTTTCTTTCTTCTTTCTTTCTTCTTTCTTACTCCTTTCTTTCTTACTTCTTTCTTACTTCTTTCTTACTTCTTTCTTACTTCTTTCTTTGTTCTTACTTTCTTCTTTCTTACTTCTTTCTTTCTTACTTCTTTCTTTCTTCTTTCTTACTTTTTCTTACTTCTTTCTAACTTCTTTCTTACATCTTTCTTACTTCTTTCTTACTTCTTTCTTACTTCTTTCTAACTTCTTTCTTTCTTCTTTCTTTCTTCTTTCTTTCTTCTTTCTTTCTTCTTTCTTACTTCTTTCTTTCTTACTTCTTTCTTTCTTCTTTCTTACTTCTTTCTTACTTCTTTCTTAGTTCTTTCTTACTTCTTTTTTACTTCTTTCTAACTTCTTTCTTACTTCTTTCTTACTTCTTTCTTACTTCTTTCTTCCTTCTTTCTTACTTCTTTCTAACTTCTTTCTTTCTTCTTTATTTCTCCTTTCTTTCTTCTTTCTTACTTCTTTCTTTGTTACTTCTTTCTTACTTCTTTCTTACTTATTTCTTAGTTCTTTCTTACTTCTTTCTTACTTCTTTCTTACTTCTTTCTTTCTTCTTACTTTCTTCTTTCTTACTTCTTTCTTTCTTACTTCTTTCTTTCTTCTTTCTTACTTTTTCTTACTTCTTTCTAACTTCTTTCTTACATCTTTCTTACTTCTTTCTTACTTCTTTCTTACTTCTTTCTAACTTCTTTCTTTCTTCTTTCTTTCTTCTTTCTTTCTTCTTTCTTTCTTCTTTCTTACTTCTTTCTTTCTTACTTCTTTCTTTCTTCTTTCTTACTTCTTTCTTACTTCTTTCTTACTTCTTTCTTACTTCTTTCTAACTTCTTTCTTACTTCTTTCTTACTTCTTTCTTACTTCTTTCTAACTTCTTTCTTTCTTCTTTCTTTCTTCTTTCTTTCTTCTTTCTTACTCCTTTCTTTCTTACTTCTTTCTTACTTCTTTCTTACTACTTTCTTACTTCTTTCTTACTTCTTTCTTACTTCTTTCTTACTTCTTACTTTTTTCTTTCTTACTTCTTTCTTTCTTACTTCTTTCTTACTTCTTTCTTATTTCTTTCTTACTTCTTTCTTACTTCTTTCTTACTTCTAACTTCTTTTTTCTTCTTTCTTTCTTCTTTCTTTCTTCTTTTTTTCTTACTTCTTTCTTACTTCTTTCTTACTTCTTTCTTTCTTAATTCTTTCGTACTTCTTTCTTACTTCTTTTTTCTTACTTCTTTCTTATTTCTTTCTTACTTCTTTCTTACTTCTTTCTTACTTCTTTCGTACTTCTTTCTTACTTCTTTCTACTTTCTTTCTTACTTCTTTCTTACTTCTTTCTTAATTCTTTCTTTCTTCTTTCTTACTTCTTTCTTCTTTCTTTCTTACTTCTTTCTTACTTCTTTCTTACTTCTTTCTTACTTCATTCTTACTTCTTTCTTACATCTTTCTTACTTCTTTCTAACTTCTTTTTTCTCCTTTCTTTCTTCTTTCTTTCTTCTTTCTTTCTTACTTCTTTCTTACTTCTTTCTTACTTCTTTCTTACTTCTTTCTTTCTTAATTCTTTCGTACTTCTTTCTTACTTCTTTCTTTCTTACTTCTTTCTTACTTCTTTCTAACTTCTTTCCTACTTCTTTCTTACTACTTTCTTCTTTCTTTCTTACTTCTTTCTTACTTCTTTCTTACTTCTTTCTTACTCCTTTCTTTCTTCTTAATTTCTTCTTTCTTACTTCTTTCTTTCTTACTTCTTTCTTTCTTCTTTCTTACTTTTTCTTACTTCTTTCTAACTTCTTTCTTAATTCTTTCTGACTTCTTTCTTACTTCTTTCTTCTTTCTTTCTTACTTCTTTCTTACTTTTTTCTTACTTCTTACTTTTTTCTTTCTTACTTCTTTCTTTCTTACTTCTTTCTTACTTCTTTCTTACTTCTTTCTTACTTCTTTCTTACTTCTTTCTTACTTCAAACTTCTTTTTTCTTCTTTCTTTCTTCTTTCTTTCTTCTTTCTTTCTTACTTCTTTCTTACTTCTTTCTTACTTCTTTCTTTCTTTATTCTTTCGTACTTCTTTCTTACTTCTTTCTTACTTCTTTCTTACTTCTTTCTTACTTCTTTCTGACTTCTTTCTTACTTCTTTCTTCTTTCTTTCTTACTTCTTTCTTACTTCTTTCTTACTTCTTTCTTACTTCTTTCTTACTTCTTTCTAACTTCTTTTTTCTCCTTTCTTTCTTCTTTCTTTCTTCTTTCTTTCTTACTTCTTTCTTACTTCTTTCTTTCTTCTTCCATTCTTAATTCTTTCTTACTTCTTTCTAACTTCTTTCTTTCTTCTTTCTTTCTTCTTTCTTTCTTCTTTCTTACTCCTTTCTTTCTTACTTCTTTCTTACTTCTTTCTTACTTCTTTCTTACTTCTTTCTTTGTTCTTACTTTCTTCTTTCTTACTTCTTTCTTTCTTACTTCTTTCTTTCTTCTTTCTTACTTTTTCTTACTTCTTTCTAACTTCTTTCTTACATCTTTCTTACTTCTTTCTTACTTCTTTCTTACTTCTTTCTAACTTCTTTCTTTCTTCTTTCTTTCTTCTATCTTTCTTCTTTCTTTCTTCTTTCTTACTTCTTTCTTTCTTACTTCTTTCTTTCTTCTTTCTTACTTCTTTCTTACTTCTTTCTTACTTCTTTCTAACTTCTTTCTTTCTTCTTTCTTTCTTCTTTCTTTCTTCTTTCTTACTCCTTTCTTTCTTACTTCTTTCTTACTTCTTTCTGACTACTATCTTACTTATTTCTTACTTCTTTCTTACTTCTTTCTTACTTCTTACTTCTTTCTTTCTTACTTCTTTCTTTCTTACTTCTTTCTTACTTCTTTCTTATTTCTTTCTTACTTCTTTCTTACTTCTTTCTTACTTCTAACTTCTTTTTTCTTCTTTCTTTCTTCTTTCTTTCTTCTTTTTTTCTTACTTCTTTCTTACTTCTTTCTTACTTCTTTCTTTCTTAATTCTTTCGTACTTCTTTCTTACTTCTTTTTTCTTACTTCTTTCTTACTTCTTTCTTACTTCTTTCTTACTTCTTTCTTACTTCTTTCCTACTTCTTTCTTACTTCTTTATTCTTTCTTTCTTACTTCTTTCTTACTTCTTTCTTACTTCTTTCTTACTTCATTCTTAATTCTTTCTTACTTCTTATTACTTCTTTCTAACTTCTTTTTTCTCCTTTCTTTCTTCTTTCTTTCTTCTTTCTTTCTTACTTCTTTCTAACTTCTTTCCTACTTCTTTCTTACTACTTTCTTCTTTCTTTCTTACTTCTTTCTTACTTCTTTCTTACTTCTTTCTTACTCCTTTCTTTCTTCTTAATTTCTTCTTTCTTACTTCTTTCTTTCTTACTTCTTTCTTTCTTCTTTCTTACTTTTTCTTACTTCTTTCTAACTTCTTTCTTAATTCTTTCTGACTTCTTTCTTACTTCTTTCTTCTTTCTTTCTTACTTCTTTCTTACTTCTTTCTTACTTCTTACTTCTTTCTTTCTTACTTCTTTCTTTCTTACTTCTTTCTTTCTTTCTTACTTCTTTCTTACTTCTTTCTTACTTCTTTCTAACTTCTTTCTTTCTTCTTTCTTTCTTCTTTCTTTCTTCTTTCTTTCTTCTTTCTTACTTCTTTCTTTCTTACTTCTTTCTTTCTTCTTTCTTACTTCTTTCTTACTTCTTTCTTAGTTCTTTCTTACTTCTTTTTTACTTCTTTCTAACTTCTTTCTTACTTCTTTCTTACTTCTTTCTTACTTCTTTCTAACATCTTTCTTTTTTCTTTCTTTCTTCTTTCTTTCTTCTTTCTTACTCCTTTCTTTCTTACTTCTTTCTTACTTCTTTCTTACTACTTTCTTACTTCTTTCTTACTTCTTTCTTACTTCTTTCTTACTTCTTACTTTTTTCTTTCTTACTTCTTTCTTTCTTACTTCTTTCTTACTTCTTTCTTATTTCTTTCTTACTTCTTTCTTACTTCTTTCTTACTTCTAACTTCTTTTTTCTTCTTTCTTTCTTCTTTCTTTCTTCTTTTTTTCTTACTTCTTTCTTACTTCTTTCTTACTTCTTTCTTTCTTAATTCTTTCGTACTTCTTTCTTACTTCTTTTTTCTTACTTCTTTCTTACTTCTTTCTTACTTCTTTCTTACTTCTTTCTTACTTCTTTCCTACTTCTTTCTTACTTCTTTCTACTTTCTTTCTTACTTCTTTCTTACTTCTTTCTTTCTTCTTTCTTTCTTCTTTCTTACTTCTTTCTTCTTTCTTTCTTACTTCTTTCTTACTTCTTTCTTACTTCTTTCTTACTTCATTCTTACTTCTTTCTTACTTCTTATTACTTCTTTCTAACTTCTTTTTTCTCCTTTCTTTCTTCTTTCTTTCTTCTTTATTTCTTACTTCTTTCTTACTTCTTTCTTACTTCTTTCTTACTTCTTTCTTTCTTAATTCTTTCGTACTTCTTTCTTACTTCTTTCTTTCTTACTTCTGTCTTACTTCTTTCTAACTTCTTTCCTACTTCTTTCTTACTACTTTCTTCTTTCTTTCTTACTTCTTTCTTACTTCTTTCTTACTTCTTTCTTACTCCTTTCTTTCTTCTTAATTTCTTCTTTCTTACTTCTTTCTTTCTTACTTCTTTCTTTCTTCTTTCTTACTTTTTCTTACTTCTTTCTAACTTCTTTCTTAATTCTTTCTGACTTCTTTCTTACTTCTTTCTTCTTTCTTTCTTACTTCTTTCTTACTTTTTTCTTACTTCTTACTTTTTTCTTTCTTACTTCTTTCTTTCTTACTTCTTTCTTACTTCTTTCTTACTTCTTTCTTAATTCTTTCTTACTTCTTTCTTACTTCAAACTTCTTTTTTCTTCTTTCTTTCTTCTTTCTTTCTTCTTTCTTTCTTACTTCTTTCTAACTTCTTTCTTAATTCTTTCTGACTTCTTTCTTACTTCTTTCTTCTTTCTTTCTTACTTCTTTCTTACTTCTTTCTTACTTCTTACTTCTTTCTTTCTTACTTCTTTCTTTCTTACTTCTTTCTTACTTCTTTCTTACTTCTTTCTTACTTCTTTCTTACTTCTTTCTAACTTCTTTTTTCTCCTTTCTTTCTTCTTTCTTTCTTCTTTCTTTCTTACTTCTTTCTTACTTCTTTCTTTCTTCTTTCATTCTTAATTCTTTCTTACTTCTTTCTAACTTCTTTCTTTCTTCTTTCTTTCTTCTTTCTTTCTTCTTTCTTACTCCTTTCTTTCTTACTTCTTTCTTACTTCTTTCTTACTTCTTTCTTACTTCTTTCTTTGTTCTTACTTTCTTCTTTCTTACTTCTTTCTTTCTTACTTCTTTCTTTCTTCTTTCTTACTTTTTCTTACTTCTTTCTTACTTCTTTCTTACTTCTTTCTTACTTCTTTCTTACTTCTTTCTTACTTCTTTCTAACTTCTTTCTTTCTTCTTTCTTTCTTCTTTCTTTCTTCTTTCTTTCTTCTTTCTTACTTCTTTCTTTCTTACTTCTTTCTTTCTTCTTTCTTACTTCTTTCTTCTTTCTTAGTTCTTTCTTACTTCTTTTTTACTTCTTTCTAACTTCTTTCTTACTTCTTTCTTACTTCTTTCTTACTTCTTTCTAACTTCTTTCTTTCTTCTTTCTTTCTTCTTTCTTTCTTCTTTCTTACTCCTTTCTTTCTTACTTCTTTCTTACTTCTTTCTTACTACTTTCTTACTTCTTTCTTACTTCTTTCTTACTTCTTTCTTACTTCTTACTTTTTTCTTTCTTACTTCTTTCTTTCTTACTTCTTTCTTACTTCTTTCTTATTTCTTTCTTACTTCTTTCTTACTTCTTTCTTACTTCTAACTTCTTTTTTCTTCTTTCTTTCTTCTTTCTTTCTTCTTTTTTTCTTACTTCTTTCTTACTTCTTTCTTACTTCTTTCTTTCTTAATTCTTTCGTACTTCTTTCTTACTTCTTTTTTCTTACTTCTTTCTTACTTCTTTCTTACTTCTTTCTTACTTCTTTCTTACTTCTTTCTACTTTCTTTCTTACTTCTTTCTTACTTCTTTCTTTCTTCTTTCTTTCTTCTTTCTTACTTCTTTCTTCTTTCTTTCTTACTTCTTTCTTACTTCTTTCTTACTTCTTTCTTACTTCATTCTTACTTCTTTCTTACTTCTTATTACTTCTTTCTAACTTCTTTTTTCTCCTTTCTTTCTTCTTTCTTTCTTCTTTATTTCTTACTTCTTTCTTACTTCTTTCTTACTTCTTTCTTACTTCTTTCTTTCTCAATTCTTTCGTACTTCTTTCTTACTTCTTTCTTTCTTACTTGTTTCTTACTTCTTTCTAACTTCTTTCCTACTTCTTTCTTACTACTTTCTTCTTTCTTTCTTACTTCTTTCTTACTTCTTTCTTACTCCTTTCTTTCTTCTTAATTTCTTCTTTCTTACTTCTTTCTTTCTTACTTCTTTCTTTCTTCTTTCTTACTTTTTCTTACTTCTTTCTAAATTCTTTCTTAATTCTTTCTGACTTCTTTCTTACTTCTTTCTTCTTTCTTTCTTACTTCTTTCTTACTTCTTTCTTACTTCTTACTTCTTTCTTTCTTACTTCTTTCTTTCTTACTTCTTTCTTACTTCTTTCTTACTTCTTTCTTACT
Source organism: Columba livia (assembly GCF_036013475.1). Taxonomy (NCBI): domain Eukaryota; kingdom Metazoa; phylum Chordata; class Aves; order Columbiformes; family Columbidae; genus Columba; species Columba livia. The sequence goes on from NC_088615.1 coordinate 20,538,797, forward strand.
TCTTTCTTACTTCTTTCTTACTTCAAACTTCTTTTTTCTTCTTTCTTTCTTCTTTCTTTCTTCTTTCTTTCTTACTTCTTTCTTACTTCTTTCTTACTTCTTTCTTACTTCTTTCTTCTTTCTTTCTTACTTCTTTCTTACTTTCTTACTTCTTTCTTTCTTCTTTCTTACTTCTTTCTTACTTCTTTCTGACTTCTTTCTTGCTTCTTTCTTCTTTCTTTCTTACTTCTTTCTTACTTCTTTCTTACTTCTTTCTTACTTCTTTCTTACTTCTTTCTAACTTCTTTCTAACTTCTTTTTTCTCCTTTCTTTCTTCTTTCTTTCTTCTTTATTTCTTACTTCTTTCTTACTTCTTTCTTTCTTAATTCTTTCGTACTTCTTTCTTACTTCTTTCTTTCTTACTTCTTTCTTACTTCTTTCTTACTTCTTTCCTACTTCTTTCTTACTTCTTTCTTCTTTCTTTCTTACTTCTTTCTTACTTCTTTCTTACTTCTTTCTTTGTTCTTACTTTCTTCTTTCTTACTTCTTTCTTTCTTACTTCTTTCTTTCTTCTTTCTTACTTTTTCTTACTTCTTTCTAACTTCTTTCTTACATCTTTCTTACTTCTTTCTTACTTCTTTCTAACTTCTTTCTTTCTTCTTTCTTTCTTCTTTCTTTCATCTTTCTTTCTTCTTTCTTACTTCTTTCTTTCTTACTTCTTTCTTTCTTCTTTCTTACTTCTTCCTTACTTCTTTCTTCCTTCTTTCTTACTTCTTTCTAACTTCTTTCTTTCTTCTTTATTTCTCCTTTCTTTCTTCTTTCTTACTTCTTTCTTTGTTACTTCTTTCTTACTTCTTTCTTAGTTCTTTCTTACTTCTTTCTTACTTCTTTCTTACTTCTTTCTTACTTCTTTCTTTCTTCTTACTTTCTTCTTTCTTACTTCTTTCTTTCTTACTTCTTTCTTTCTTCTTTCTTACTTTTTCTTACTTCTTTCTAACTTCTTTCTTACATCTTTCTTACTTCTTTCTTACTTCTTTCTTACTTCTTTCTAACTTCTTTCTTTCTTCTTTCTTTCTTCTTTCTTTCTTCTTTCTTTCTTCTTTCTTACTTCTTTCTTTCTTACTTCTTTCTTTCTTCTTTCTTACTTCTTTCTTACTTCTTTCTTACTTCTTTCTTACTTCTTTCTAACTTCTTTCTTACTTCTTTCTTACTTCTTTCTTACTTCTTTCTAACTTCTTTCTTTCTTCTTTCTTTCTTCTTTCTTTCTTCTTTCTTACTCCTTTCTTTCTTACTTCTTTCTTACTTCTTTCTTACTACTTTCTTACTTCTTTCTTACTTCTTTCTTACTTCTTTCTTACTTCTTACTTTTTTCTTTCTTACTTCTTTCTTTCTTACTTCTTTCTTACTTCTTTCTTATTTCTTTCTTACTTCTTTCTTACTTCTTTCTTACTTCTAACTTCTTTTTTCTTCTTTCTTTCTTCTTTCTTTCTTCTTTTTTTCTTACTTCTTTCTTACTTCTTTCTTACTTCTTTCTTTCTTAATTCTTTCGTACTTCTTTCTTACTTCTTTTTTCTTACTTCTTTCTTATTTCTTTCTTACTTCTTTCTTACTTCTTTCTTACTTCTTTCGTACTTCTTTCTTACTTCTTTCTACTTTCTTTCTTACTTCTTTCTTACTTCTTTCTTAATTCTTTCTTTCTTCTTTCTTACTTCTTTCTTCTTTCTTTCTTACTTCTTTCTTACTTCTTTCTTACTTCTTTCTTACTTCATTCTTACTTCTTTCTTACATCTTTCTTACTTCTTTCTAACTTCTTTTTTCTCCTTTCTTTCTTCTTTCTTTCTTCTTTCTTTCTTACTTCTTTCTTACTTCTTTCTTACTTCTTTCTTACTTCTTTCTTTCTTAATTCTTTCGTACTTCTTTCTTACTTCTTTCTTTCTTACTTCTTTCTTACTTCTTTCTAACTTCTTTCCTACTTCTTTCTTACTACTTTCTTCTTTCTTTCTTACTTCTTTCTTACTTCTTTCTTACTTCTTTCTTACTCCTTTCTTTCTTCTTAATTTCTTCTTTCTTAATTCTTTCTTTCTTACTTCTTTCTTTTTTCTTTCTTACTTTTTCTTACTTCTTTCTAACTTCTTTCTTAATTCTTTCTGACTTCTTTCTTACTTCTTTCTTCTTTCTTTCTTACTTCTTTCTTACTTTTTTCTTACTTCTTACTTTTTTCTTTCTTACTTCTTTCTTACTTCTTTCTTACTTCTTTCTTACTTCTTTCTTACTTCAAACTTCTTTTTTCTTCTTTCTTTCTTCTTTCTTTCTTCTTTCTTTCATACTTCTTTCTTACTTCTTTCTTACTTCTTTCTTTCTTAATTCTTTCGTACTTCTTTCTTACTTCTTTCTTACTTCTTTCTTACTTCTTTCTGACTTCTTTCTTACTTCTTTCTTCTTTCTTTCTTACTTCTTTCTTACTTCTTTCTTACTTCTTTCTTACTTCTTTCTTACTTCTTTCTAACTTCTTTTTTCTCCTTTCTTTCTTCTTTCTTTCTTCTTTCTTTCTTACTTCTTTCTTACTTCTTTCTTACTTCTTTCATTCTTAATTCTTTCTTACTTCTTTCTAACTTCTTTCTTTCTTCTTTCTTTCTTCTTTCTTTCTTCTTTCTTACTCCTTTCTTTCTTACCTCTTTCTTACTTCTTTCTTACTTCTTTCTTACTTCTTTCTTTGTTCTTACTTTCTTCTTTCTTACTTCTTTCTTTCTTACTTCTTTCTTTCTTCTTTCTTACTTTTTCTTACTTCTTTCTAACTTCTTTCTTACATCTTTCTTACTTCTTTCTTACTTTTTCTTACTTCTTTCTAACTTCTTTCTTTCTTCTTTCTTTCTTCTTTCTTTCTTCTTTCTTTCTTCTTTCTTACTTCTTTCTTTCTTACTTCTTTCTTTCTTCTTTCTTACTTCTTTCTTACTTCTTTCTTAGTTCTTTCTTACTTCTTTTTTACTTCTTTCTAACTTCTTTCTTACTTCTATCTTACTTCTTTCTTACTTCTTTCTAACTTCTTTCTTTCTTCTTTCTTTCTTCTTTCTTTCTTCTTTCTTACTCCTTTCTTTCTTACTTCTTTCTTACTTCTTTCTTACTTCTTTCTTACTTCTTACTTTTTTCTTTCTTACTTCTTTCTTTCTTACTTCTTTCTTACTTCTTTCTTATTTCTTTCTTACTTCTTTCTTACTTCTTTCTTACTTCTAACTTCTTTTTTCTTCTTTCTTTCTTCTTTCTTTCTTCTTTTTTTCTTACTTCTTTCTTACTTCTTTCTTACTTCTTTCTTTCTTAATTCTTTCGTACTTCTTTCTTACTTCTTTTTTCTTACTTCTTTCTTACTTCTTTCTTACTTCTTTCTTACTTCTTTCTTACTTCTTTCTTACTTCTTTCCTACTTCTTTCTTACTTCTTTCTTCTTTCTTTCTTACTTCTTTCTTACTTCTTTCTTACTTCTTTCTTACTTCATTCTTACTTCTTTCTTACTTCTTATTACTTCTTTCTAACTTCTTTTTTCTCCTTTCTTTCTTCTTTCTTTCTTCTTTCTTTCTTACTTCTTTCTAACTTCTTTCCTACTTCTTTCTTAATACTTTCTTCTTTCTTTCTTAATTCTTTCTTACTTCTTTCTTACTTCTTTCTTACTCCTTTCTTTCTTCTTAATTTCTTCTTTCTTACTTCTTTCTTTCTTACTTCTTTCTTTCTTCTTTCTTACTTTTTCTTACTTCTTTCTAACTTCTTTCTTAATTCTTTCTGACTTCTTTCTTACTTCTTTCTTCTTTCTTTCTTACTTCTTTCTTACTTCTTTCTTACTTCTTACTTCTTTCTTTCTTACTTCTTTCTTTCTTACTTCTTTCTTACTTCTTTCTTACTTCTTTCTTACTTCTTTCTTACTTCTTTCTAACTTCTTTCTTTCTTCTTTATTTCTTCTTTCTTTCTTCTTTCTTTCTTCTTTCTTACTTCTTTCTTTCTTACTTCTTTCTTTCTTCTTTCTTACTTCTTTCTTACTTCTTTCTTAGTTCTTTCTTACTTCTTTTTTACTTCTTTCTAACTTCTTTCTTACTTCTTTCTTACTTCTTTCTTACTTCTTTCTAACTTCTTTCTTTTTTCTTTCTTTCTTCTTTCTTTCTTCTTTCTTACTCCTTTCTTTCTTACTTCTTTCTTACTTCTTTCTTACTACTTTCTTACTTCTTTCTTACTTCTTTCTTACTTCTTTCTTACTTCTTACTTTTTTCTTTCTTACTTCTTTCTTTCTTACTTCTTTCTTACTTCTTTCTTATTTCTTTCTTACTTCTTTCTTACTTCTTTCTTACTTCTAACTTCTTTTTTCTTCTTTCTTTCTTCTTTCTTTCTTCTTTTTTTCTTACTTCTTTCTTACTTCTTTCTTTCTTAATTCTTTCGTACTTCTTTCTTACTTCTTTTTTCTTACTTCTTTCTTACTTCTTTCTTACTTCTTTCTTACTTCTTTCTTACTTCTTTCCTACTTCTTTCTTACTTCTTTCTACTTTCTTTCTTACTTCTTTCTTACTTCTTTCTTTCTTCTTTCTTTCTTCTTTCTTACTTCTTTCTTCTTTCTTTCTTACTTCTTTCTTACTTCTTTCTTACTTCTTTCTTACTTCATTCTTACTTCTTTCTTACTTCTTATTACTTCTTTCTAACTTCTTTTTTCTCCTTTCTTTCTTCTTTCTTTCTTCTTTATTTCTTACTTCTTTCTTACTTCTTTCTTACTTCTTTCTTACTTCTTTCTTTCTTCTTACTTTCTTCTTTCTTACTTCTTTCTTTCTTACTTCTTTCTTTCTTCTTTCTTACTTTTTCTTACTTCTTTCTAACTTCTTTCTTACATCTTTCTTACTTCTTTCTTACTTCTTTCTTACTTCTTTCTAACTTCTTTCTTTCTTCTTTCTTTCTTCTTTCTTTCTTCTTTCTTTCTTCTTTCTTACTTCTTTCTTTCTTACTTCTTTCTTTCTTCTTTCTTACTTCTTTCTTACTTCTTTCTTACTTCTTTCTTACTTCTTTCTAACTTCTTTCTTACTTCTTTCTTACTTCTTTCTTACTTCTTTCTAACTTCTTTCTTTCTTCTTTCTTTCTTCTTTCTTTCTTCTTTCTTACTCCTTTCTTTCTTACTTCTTTCTTACTTCTTTCTTACTACTTTCTTACTTCTTTCTTACTTCTTTCTTACTTCTTTCTTACTTCTTACTTTTTTCTTTCTTACTTCTTTCTTTCTTACTTCTTTCTTACTTCTTTCTTATTTCTTTCTTACTTCTTTCTTACTTCTTTCTTACTTCTAACTTCTTTTTTCTTCTTTCTTTCTTCTTTCTTTCTTCTTTTTTTCTTACTTCTTTCTTACTTCTTTCTTACTTCTTTCTTTCTTAATTCTTTCGTACTTCTTTCTTACTTCTTTTTTCTTACTTCTTTCTTATTTCTTTCTTACTTCTTTCTTACTTCTTTCTTACTTCTTTCGTACTTCTTTCTTACTTCTTTCTACTTTCTTTCTTACTTCTTTCTTACTTCTTTCTTAATTCTTTCTTTCTTCTTTCTTACTTCTTTCTTCTTTCTTTCTTACTTCTTTCTTACTTCTTTCTTACTTCTTTCTTACTTCATTCTTACTTCTTTCTTACATCTTTCTTACTTCTTTCTAACTTCTTTTTTCTCCTTTCTTTCTTCTTTCTTTCTTCTTTCTTTCTTACTTCTTTCTTACTTCTTTCTTACTTCTTTCTTACTTCTTTCTTTCTTAATTCTTTCGTACTTCTTTCTTACTTCTTTCTTTCTTACTTCTTTCTTACTTCTTTCTAACTTCTTTCCTACTTCTTTCTTACTACTTTCTTCTTTCTTTCTTACTTCTTTCTTACTTCTTTCTTACTTCTTTCTTACTCCTTTCTTTCTTCTTAATTTCTTCTTTCTTAATTCTTTCTTTCTTACTTCTTTCTTTTTTCTTTCTTACTTTTTCTTACTTCTTTCTAACTTCTTTCTTAATTCTTTCTGACTTCTTTCTTACTTCTTTCTTCTTTCTTTCTTACTTCTTTCTTACTTTTTTCTTACTTCTTACTTTTTTCTTTCTTACTTCTTTCTTACTTCTTTCTTACTTCTTTCTTACTTCTTTCTTACTTCAAACTTCTTTTTTCTTCTTTCTTTCTTCTTTCTTTCTTCTTTCTTTCATACTTCTTTCTTACTTCTTTCTTACTTCTTTCTTTCTTAATTCTTTCGTACTTCTTTCTTACTTCTTTCTTACTTCTTTCTTACTTCTTTCTGACTTCTTTCTTACTTCTTTCTTCTTTCTTTCTTACTTCTTTCTTACTTCTTTCTTACTTCTTTCTTACTTCTTTCTTACTTCTTTCTAACTTCTTTTTTCTCCTTTCTTTCTTCTTTCTTTCTTCTTTCTTTCTTACTTCTTTCTTACTTCTTTCTTACTTCTTTCATTCTTAATTCTTTCTTACTTCTTTCTAACTTCTTTCTTTCTTCTTTCTTTCTTCTTTCTTTCTTCTTTCTTACTCCTTTCTTTCTTACCTCTTTCTTACTTCTTTCTTACTTCTTTCTTACTTCTTTCTTTGTTCTTACTTTCTTCTTTCTTACTTCTTTCTTTCTTACTTCTTTCTTTCTTCTTTCTTACTTTTTCTTACTTCTTTCTAACTTCTTTCTTACATCTTTCTTACTTCTTTCTTACTTTTTCTTACTTCTTTCTAACTTCTTTCTTTCTTCTTTCTTTCTTCTTTCTTTCTTCTTTCTTTCTTCTTTCTTACTTCTTTCTTTCTTACTTCTTTCTTTCTTCTTTCTTACTTCTTTCTTACTTCTTTCTTAGTTCTTTCTTACTTCTTTTTTACTTCTTTCTAACTTCTTTCTTACTTCTATCTTACTTCTTTCTTACTTCTTTCTAACTTCTTTCTTTCTTCTTTCTTTCTTCTTTCTTTCTTCTTTCTTACTCCTTTCTTTCTTACTTCTTTCTTACTTCTTTCTTACTTCTTTCTTACTTCTTACTTTTTTCTTTCTTACTTCTTTCTTTCTTACTTCTTTCTTACTTCTTTCTTATTTCTTTCTTACTTCTTTCTTACTTCTTTCTTACTTCTAACTTCTTTTTTCTTCTTTCTTTCTTCTTTCTTTCTTCTTTTTTTCTTACTTCTTTCTTACTTCTTTCTTACTTCTTTCTTTCTTAATTCTTTCGTACTTCTTTCTTACTTCTTTTTTCTTACTTCTTTCTTACTTCTTTCTTACTTCTTTCTTACTTCTTTCTTACTTCTTTCTTACTTCTTTCCTACTTCTTTCTTACTTCTTTCTTCTTTCTTTCTTACTTCTTTCTTACTTCTTTCTTACTTCTTTCTTACTTCATTCTTACTTCTTTCTTACTTCTTATTACTTCTTTCTAACTTCTTTTTTCTCCTTTCTTTCTTCTTTCTTTCTTCTTTCTTTCTTACTTCTTTCTAACTTCTTTCCTACTTCTTTCTTAATACTTTCTTCTTTCTTTCTTAATTCTTTCTTACTTCTTTCTTACTTCTTTCTTACTCCTTTCTTTCTTCTTAATTTCTTCTTTCTTACTTCTTTCTTTCTTACTTCTTTCTTTCTTCTTTCTTACTTTTTCTTACTTCTTTCTAACTTCTTTCTTAATTCTTTCTGACTTCTTTCTTACTTCTTTCTTCTTTCTTTCTTACTTCTTTCTTACTTCTTTCTTACTTCTTACTTCTTTCTTTCTTACTTCTTTCTTTCTTACTTCTTTCTTACTTCTTTCTTACTTCTTTCTTACTTCTTTCTTACTTCTTTCTAACTTCTTTCTTTCTTCTTTATTTCTTCTTTCTTTCTTCTTTCTTTCTTCTTTCTTACTTCTTTCTTTCTTACTTCTTTCTTTCTTCTTTCTTACTTCTTTCTTACTTCTTTCTTAGTTCTTTCTTACTTCTTTTTTACTTCTTTCTAACTTCTTTCTTACTTCTTTCTTACTTCTTTCTTACTTCTTTCTAACTTCTTTCTTTTTTCTTTCTTTCTTCTTTCTTTCTTCTTTCTTACTCCTTTCTTTCTTACTTCTTTCTTACTTCTTTCTTACTACTTTCTTACTTCTTTCTTACTTCTTTCTTACTTCTTTCTTACTTCTTACTTTTTTCTTTCTTACTTCTTTCTTTCTTACTTCTTTCTTACTTCTTTCTTATTTCTTTCTTACTTCTTTCTTACTTCTTTCTTACTTCTAACTTCTTTTTTCTTCTTTCTTTCTTCTTTCTTTCTTCTTTTTTTCTTACTTCTTTCTTACTTCTTTCTTTCTTAATTCTTTCGTACTTCTTTCTTACTTCTTTTTTCTTACTTCTTTCTTACTTCTTTCTTACTTCTTTCTTACTTCTTTCTTACTTCTTTCCTACTTCTTTCTTACTTCTTTCTACTTTCTTTCTTACTTCTTTCTTACTTCTTTCTTTCTTCTTTCTTTCTTCTTTCTTACTTCTTTCTTCTTTCTTTCTTACTTCTTTCTTACTTCTTTCTTACTTCTTTCTTACTTCATTCTTACTTCTTTCTTACTTCTTATTACTTCTTTCTAACTTCTTTTTTCTCCTTTCTTTCTTCTTTCTTTCTTCTTTATTTCTTACTTCTTTCTTACTTCTTTCTTACTTCTTTCTTACTTCTTTCTTTCTCAATTCTTTCGTACTTCTTTCTTACTTCTTTCTTTCTTACTTGTTTCTTACTTCTTTCTAACTTCTTTCCTACTTCTTTCTTACTACTTTCTTCTTTTTTTCTTACTTCTTTCTTACTTCTTTCTTACTTCTTTCTTACTCCTTTCTTTCTTCTTAATTTCTTCTTTCTTACTTCTTTCTTTCTTACTTCTTTCTTTCTTCTTTCTTACTTTTTCTTACTTCTTTCTAACTTCTTTCTTAATTCTTTCTGACTTCTTTCTTACTTCTTTCTTCTTTCTTTCTTACTTCTTTCTTACTTCTTTCTTACTTCTTACTTCTTTCTTTCTTACTTCTTTCTTTCTTACTTCTTTCTTACTTCTTTCTTACTTCTTTCTTACTTCTTTCTTACTTCTTTCTTACTTCAAACTTCTTTTTTCTTCTTTCTTTCTTCTTTCTTTCTTCTTTCTTTCTTACTTCTTTCTTACTTTCTTACTTCTTTCTTTCTTCTTTCTTACTTCTTTCTTACTTCTTTCTTACTTCTTTCTTACTTCTTTCTTACTTCTTTCTAACTTCTTTCTAACTTCTTTTTTCTCCTTTCTTTCTTCTTTCTTTCTTCTTTATTTCTTACTTCTTTCTTACTTCTTTCTTTCTTAATTCTTTCGTACTTCTTTCTTACTTCTTTCTTTCTTACTTCTTTCTTACTTCTTTCTTACTTCTTTCCTACTTCTTTCTTACTTCTTTCTTCTTTCTTTCTTACTTCTTTCTTACTTCTTTCTTACTTCTTTCTTTGTTCTTACTTTCTTCTTTCTTACTTCTTTCTTTCTTACTTCTTTCTTTCTTCTTTCTTACTTTTTCTTACTTCTCTCTAACTTCTTTCTTACATCTCTCTTACTTCTTTCTTACTTCTTTCTAACTTCTTTCTTTCTTCTTTCTTTCTTCTTTCTTTCATCTTTCTTTCTTCTTTCTTACTTCTTTCTTTCTTACTTCTTTCTTTCTTCTTTCTTACTTCTTTCTTACTTCTTTCTTCCTTCTTTCTTACTTCTTTCTAACTTCTTTCTTTCTTCTTTATTTCTCCTTTCTTTCTTCTTTCTTACTTCTTTCTTTGTTACTTCTTTCTTACTTCTTTCTTAGTTCTTTCTTACTTCTTTCTTACTTCTTTCTTACTTCTTTCTTACTTCTTTCTTTCTTCTTACTTTCTTCTTTCTTACTTCTTTCTTTCTTACTTCTTTCTTTCTTCTTTCTTACTTTTTCTTACTTCTTTCTAACTTCTTTCTTACATCTTTCTTACTTCTTTCTTACTTCTTTCTTACTTCTTTCTAACTTCTTTCTTTCTTCTTTTTTTCTTCTTTCTTTCTTCTTTCTTTCTTCTTTCTTACTTCTTTCTTTCTTACTTCTTTCTTTCTTTCTTACTTCTTTCTTACTTCTTTCTTACTTCTTTCTTACTTCTTTCTAACTTCTTTCTTACTTCTTTCTTACTTCTTTCTTACTTCTTTCTATCTTCTTTCTTTCTTCTTTCTTTCTTCTTTCTATCTTCTTTCTTACTCCTTTCTTTCTTACTTCTTTCTTACTTCTTTCTTACTACTTTCTTACTTCTTTCTTACTTCTTTCTTACTTCTTTCTTACTTCTTACTTTTTTCTTTCTTACTTCTTTCTTTCTTACTTCTTTCTTACTTCTTTCTTATTTCTTTCTTACTTCTTTCTTACTTCTTTCTTACTTCTAACTTCTTTTTTCTTCTTTCTTTCTTCTTTCTTTCTTCTTTTTTTCTTACTTCTTTCTTACTTCTTTCTTACTTCTTTCTTTCTTAATTCTTTCGTACTTCTTTCTTACTTCTTTTTTCTTACTTCTTTCTTATTTCTTTCTTACTTCTTTCTTACTTCTTTCTTACTTCTTTCGTACTTCTTTCTTACTTCTTTCTACTTTCTTTCTTACTTCTTTCTTACTTCTTTCTTAATTCTTTCTTTCTTCTTTCTTACTTCTTTCTTCTTTCTTTCTTACTTCTTTCTTACTTCTTTCTTACTTCTTTCTTACTTCATTCTTACTTCTTTCTTACATCTTTCTTACTTCTTTCTAACTTCTTTTTTCTCCTTTCTTTCTTCTTTCTTTCTTCTTTCTTTCTTACTTCTTTCTTACTTCTTTCTTACTTCTTTCTTACTTCTTTCTTTCTTAATTCTTTCGTACTTCTTTCTTACTTCTTTCTTTCTTACTTCTTTCTTACTTCTTTCTAACTTCTTTCCTACTTCTTTCTTACTACTTTCTTCTTTCTTTCTTACTTCTTTCTTACTTCTTTCTTACTTCTTTCTTACTCCTTTCTTTCTTCTTAATTTCTTCTTTCTTACTTCTTTCTTTCTTACTTCTTTCTTTCTTTCTTACTTCTTTCTTACTTCTTTCTTACTTCTTTCTTACTTCTTTCTAACTTCTTTCTTACTTCTTTCTTACTTCTTTCTTACTTCTTTCTATCTTCTTTCTTTCTTCTTTCTTTCTTCTTTCTATCTTCTTTCTTACTCCTTTCTTTCTTACTTCTTTCTTACTTCTTTCTTACTACTTTCTTACTTCTTTCTTACTTCTTTCTTACTTCTTTCTTACTTCTTACTTTTTTCTTTCTTACTTCTTTCTTTCTTACTTCTTTCTTACTTCTTTCTTATTTCTTTCTTACTTCTTTCTTACTTCTTTCTTACTTCTAACTTCTTTTTTCTTCTTTCTTTCTTCTTTCTTTCTTCTTTTTTTCTTACTTCTTTCTTACTTCTTTCTTACTTCTTTCTTTCTTAATTCTTTCGTACTTCTTTCTTACTTCTTTTTTCTTACTTCTTTCTTATTTCTTTCTTACTTCTTTCTTACTTCTTTCTTACTTCTTTCGTACTTCTTTCTTACTTCTTTCTACTTTCTTTCTTACTTCTTTCTTACTTCTTTCTTAATTCTTTCTTTCTTCTTTCTTACTTCTTTCTTCTTTCTTTCTTACTTCTTTCTTACTTCTTTCTTACTTCTTTCTTACTTCATTCTTACTTCTTTCTTACATCTTTCTTACTTCTTTCTAACTTCTTTTTTCTCCTTTCTTTCTTCTTTCTTTCTTCTTTCTTTCTTACTTCTTTCTTACTTCTTTCTTACTTCTTTCTTACTTCTTTCTTTCTTAATTCTTTCGTACTTCTTTCTTACTTCTTTCTTTCTTACTTGTTTCTTACTTCTTTCTAACTTCTTTCCTACTTCTTTCTTACTACTTTCTTCTTTCTTTCTTACTTCTTTCTTACTTCTTTCTTACTTCTTTCTTACTCCTTTCTTTCTTCTTAATTTCTTCTTTCTTACTTCTTTCTTTCTTACTTCTTTCTTTCTTCTTTCTTACTTTTTCTTACTTCTTTCTAACTTCTTTCTTAATTCTTTCTGACTTCTTTCTTACTTCTTTCTTCTTTCTTTCTTACTTCTTTCTTACTTTTTTCTTACTTCTTACTTTTTTCTTTCTTACTTCTTTCTTTCTTACTTCTTTCTTACTTCTTTCTTACTTCTTTCTTACTTCTTTCTTACTTCTTTCTTACTTCAAACTTCTTTTTTCTTCTTTCTTTCTTCTTTCTTTCTTCTTTCTTTCATACTTCTTTCTTATTTCTTTCTTACTTCTTTCTTTCTTAATTCTTTCGTACTTCTTTCTTACTTCTTTCTTACTTCTTTCTTACTTCTTTCTTACTTCTTTCTGACTTCTTTCTTACTTCTTTCTTCTTTCTTTCTTACTTCTTTCTTACTTCTTTCTTACTTCTTTCTTACTTCTTTCTTACTTCTTTCTAACTTCTTTTTTCTCCTTTCTTTCTTCTTTCTTTCTTCTTTCTTTCTTACTTCTTTCTTACTTCTTTCTTACTTCTTTCATTCTTAATTCTTTCTTACTTCTTTCTAACTTCTTTCTTTCTTCTTTCTTTCTTCTTTCTTTCTTCTTTCTTACTCCTTTCTTTCTTACTTCTTTCTTACTTCTTTCTTACTTCTTTCTTACTTCTTTCTTTGTTCTTACTTTCTTCTTTCTTACTTCTTTCTTTCTTACTTCTTTCTTTCTTCTTTCTTACTTTTTCTTACTTCTTTCTAACTTCTTTCTTACATCTTTCTTACTTCTTTCTTACTTCTTTCTTACTTCTTTCTAACTTCTTTCTTTCTTCTTTCTTTCTTCTTTCTTTCTTCTTTCTTTCTTCTTTCTTACTTCTTTCTTTCTTACTTCTTTCTTTCTTCTTTCTTACTTCTTTCTTACTTCTTTCTTAGTTCTTTCTTACTTCTTTTTTACTTCTTTCTGACTTCTTTCTTACTTCTTTCTTACTTCTTTCTTACTTCTTTCTAACTTCTTTCTTTCTTCTTTCTTTCTTCTTTCTTTCTTCTTTCTTACTCCTTTCTTTCTTACTTCTTTCTTACTTCTTTCTTACTACTTTCTTACTTCTTTCTTACTTCTTTCTTACTTCTTTCTTACTTCTTACTTTTTTCTTTCTTACTTCTTTCTTTCTTACTTCTTTCTTACTTCTTTCTTATTTCTTTCTTACTTCTTTTTTACTTCTTTCTTACTTCTAACTTCTTTTTTCTTCTTTCTTTCTTCTTTCTTTCTTCTTTTTTTCTTACTTCTTTCTTACTTCTTTCTTACTTCTTTCTTTCTTAATTCTTTCGTACTTCTTTCTTACTTCTTTTTTCTTACTTCTTTCTTACTTCTTTCTTACTTCTTTCTTACTTCTTTCTTACTTCTTTCCTACTTCTTTCTTACTTCTTACTTTTTTCTTTCTTACTTCTTTCTTTCTTACTTCTTTCTTACTTCTTTCTTATTTCTTTCTTACTTCTTTTTTACTTCTTTCTTACTTCAAACTTCTTTTTTCTTCTTTCTTTCTTCTTTCTTTCTTCTTTCTTTCTTACTTCTTTCTTACTTCTTTCTTACTTCTTTCTTACTTCTTTCTTCTTTCTTTCTTACTTCTTTCTTACTTCTTTCTTACTTCTTTCTTTCTTCTTTCTTACTTCTTTCTTACTTCTTTCTGACTTCTTTCTTGCTTCTTTCTTCTTTCTTTCTTACTTCTTTCTTACTTCTTTCTTACTTCTTTCTTACTTCTTTCTTACTTCTTTCTTACTTCTTTCTAACTTCTTTCTAACTTCTTTTTTCTCCTTTCTTTCTTCTTTCTTTCTTCTTTATTTCTTACTTCTTTCTTACTTCTTTCTTACTTCTTTCTTTCTTAATTCTTTCGTACTTCTTTCTTACTTCTTTCTTTCTTACTTCTTTCTTACTTCTTTCTTACTTCTTTCCTACTTCTTTCTTACTTCTTTCTTCTTTCTTTCTTCTTTCTTTCTTACTTCTTTCTTACTTCTTTCTTTGTTCTTACTTTCTTCTTTCTTACTTCTTTCTTTCTTACTTCTTTCTTTCTTCTTTCTTACTTTTTCTTACTTCTTTCTAACTTCTTTCTTACATCTTTCTTACTTCTTTCTTACTTCTTTCTAACTTCTTTCTTTCTTCTTTCTTTCTTCTTTCTTTTATCTTTCTTTCTTCTATCTTACTTATTTCTTTCTTACTTCTTTCTTTCTTCTTTCTTACTTCTTTCTTACTTCTTTCTTCCTTCTTTCTTACTTCTTTCTAACTTCTTTCTTTCTTCTTTCTTTCTCCTTTCTTTCTTCTTTCTTTCTTCTTTCTTTCTTACTTCTTTCTTACTTCTTTCTTAGTTCTTTCTTACTTCTTTCTTACTTCTTTCTAACTTCTTTCTTACTTCTTTCTTACTTCTTTCTTATTCTTTCTAACTTCTTTCTTTCTTCTTTCTTTCTTCTTTCTTTCTTCTTTCTTACTCCTTTCTTTCTTACTTATTTCTTACTTGTTTCTTACTACTTTCTTAATTCTCACTTACTTCTTCCTTACTTCTTTCTTACTTCTTACTTTTTTCTTTCTTACTTCTTTCTTTCTTACTTCTTTCTTACTTCTTTCTTATTTCTTTCTTACTTCTTTTTTACTTCTTTCTTACTTCTAACTTCTTTTTTCTTCTTTCTTTCTTCTTTCTTTCTTCTTTTTTTCTTACTTCTTTCTTACTTCTTTCTTACTTCTTTCTTTCTTAATTCTTTCGTACTTCTTTCTTACTTCTTTTTTCTTACTTCTTTCTTACTTCTTTCTTACTTCTTTCTTACTTCTTTCTTACTTCTTTCCTACTTCTTTCTTACTTCTTTCTTCTTTCTTTCTTACTTCTTTCTTACTTCTTTCTTACTTCTTTCTTACTTCATTCTTACTTCTTTCTTACTTCTTATTACTTCTTTCTAACTTCTTTTTCTCCTTTCTTTCTTCTTTCTTTCTTCTTTCTTTCTTACTTCTTTCTTACTTCTTTCTTACTTCTTTCTTACTTCTTTCTTTCTTAATTCTTTCGTACTTCTTTCTTACTTCTTTCTTTCTTACTTGTTTCTTACTTCTTTCTAACTTCTTTCCTACTTCTTTCTTACTACTTTCTTCTTTCTTTCTTACTTCTTTCTTACTTCTTTCTTACTTCTTTCTTACTCCTTTCTTTCTTCTTAATTTCTTCTTTCTTACTTCTTTCTTTCTTACTTCTTTCTTTCTTCTTTCTTACTTTTTCTTACTTCTTTCTAACTTCTTTCTTAATTCTTTCTGACTTCTTTCTTACTTCTTTCTTCTTTCTTTCTTACTTCTTTCTTACTTCTTTCTTACTTTTTACTTCTTTCTTTCTTACTTCTTTCTTTCTTAATTCTTTCTTACTTCTTTCTTACTTCTTTCTTACTTCTTTCTTACTTCTTTCTTACTTCAAACTTCTTTTTTCTTCTTTCTTTCTTCTTTCTTTCTTCTTTCTTTCTTACTTCTTTCTTACTTCTTTCTTACTTCTTTCTTACTTCTTTCTTCTTTCTTTCTTACTTCTTTCTTACTTCTTTCTTACTTCTTTCTTTCTTCTTTCTTACTTCTTTCTTACTTCTTTCTGACTTCTTTCTTGCTTCTTTCTTCTTTCTTTCTTACTTCTTTCTTACTTCTTTCTTACTTCTTTCTTACTTCTTTCTTACTTCTTTCTTACTTCTTTCTAACTTCTTTCTAACTTCTTTTTTCTCCTTTCTTTCTTCTTTCTTTCTTCTTTATTTCTTACTTCTTTCTTACTTCTTTCTTACTTCTTTCTTTCTTAATTCTTTCGTACTTCTTTCTTACTTCTTTCTTTCTTACTTCTTTCTTACTTCTTTCTTACTTCTTTCCTACTTCTTTCTTACTTCTTTCTTCTTTCTTTCTTCTTTCTTTCTTACTTCTTTCTTACTTCTTTCTTTGTTCTTACTTTCTTCTTTCTTACTTCTTTCTTTCTTACTTCTTTCTTTCTTCTTTCTTACTTTTTCTTACTTCTTTCTAACTTCTTTCTTACATCTTTCTTACTTCTTTCTTACTTCTTTCTAACTTCTTTCTTTCTTCTTTCTTTCTTCTTTCTTTTATCTTTCTTTCTTCTATCTTACTTATTTCTTTCTTACTTCTTTCTTTCTTCTTTCTTACTTCTTTCTTACTTCTTTCTTCCTTCTTTCTTACTTCTTTCTAACTTCTTTCTTTCTTCTTTCTTTCTCCTTTCTTTCTTCTTTCTTTCTTCTTTCTTTCTTACTTCTTTCTTACTTCTTTCTTAGTTCTTTCTTACTTCTTTCTTACTTCTTTCTAACTTCTTTCTTACTTCTTTCTTACTTCTTTCTTATTCTTTCTAACTTCTTTCTTTCTTCTTTCTTTCTTCTTTCTTTCTTCTTTCTTACTCCTTTCTTTCTTACTTATTTCTTACTTGTTTCTTACTACTTTCTTAATTCTCACTTACTTCTTCCTTACTTCTTTCTTACTTCTTACTTTTTTCTTTCTTACTTCTTTCTTTCTTACTTCTTTCTTACTTCTTTCTTATTTCTTTCTTACTTCTTTCTTACTTCTTTCTTACTTCTAACTTCTTTTTTCTTCTTTCTTTCTTCTTTCTTTCTTCTTTTTTTCTTACTTC